>NC_057851.1:178825103-179149270 GCF_015237465.2 Chelonia mydas
TCATTGATTTGAGATCTACCAATACCATTCTCTCACTAGAAGGGAAAGCCTATCATGGCAGCAGGCCATAAAAGAGACCCAGTTTGGGAATATTTTAATGAAGTTCCTCTGCCTGTGGGTAAGACAGGCAGGTATGCAAAATACAAACAGTGCAACAAAGAAATGCAAGGCCTAGTTGCTCAAATGAAACAACATCATGAAAAGTGTTCCTTCTCAAGAGGAAGTTGCATTGAAGATTATGAAAGGAACATGTCTGAACATGCAGGATCTTCAGGTTGGTAAACTTTTTTATTTCATGCTACTTTCTTAAGGACTGCCTGTCTTCCTTCTGGACTATTCTTGAATTCTCATGTTTGAGCAAAAAATATAGTTGTTAGTTACTCTCTGGTACCATCATTTTAGATTCAGTTGTATGTGCTTATATGACAACAGAAGGGAATGTCTTCCTTACAGAAACAATTGATACATCAGGAAATGCACACACAGCAGAATACTTACAAGAAGTAGCAGTAAAAACTATAACAAAACTTGATTTAAATCAAACCCACCCTGCCAAATATAACAAAAATCTTAATTCTAATCTGTGGGATTGTTCAGCAAAATGTTTTTTGCTACTGAACAAATCATAGAAGATTAGGGTTGGAAGAGACCTCAGGAGGTCATCTAGTCCAACCACCTACTCAAAGCAGGACCAGCACCAACTAAATCATCCCAGCCAGGGCTTTATCAAGCCGGGCCTTAAAACTTCTAAGGATGGAGATTCCACCACCTCTCTAGGTAACCCATTCCAGTGCTATACCACCCTCCTAGTGGAATAGTGTTTCCAAATATCCAACCCAGACCTCCCCCACTGCAACTTGATACCATTGCACCTTGTTCTGTCATCTGCCACCATTGAGAACAAATAGGCTCCATCCTCTTTGGAACCGCCCTTCAAGTAGTTGAAGGCTGCTATCAAATCCCCCCCGACTCTTCTCTTCTGCAGACTAAACAAGCCCAGTTCCCTCAGCCTCTCCTCATAAGCTCCAACCCCCTTGATATATCGCACATCTATTGAAAACTAAGGATACATAGATATGAAGAAACCTGTGATTTTTTTTTTACCCTTGGCAATAAAGTTTCATGTCTAAGTTTTGGACAGAAACTGCACTGGCTGTATTGGTCAATCATCTCCTCCTGGCAATAGATGAGGGTTAAGCATCCATTCTAATTTTACACAGTCTGCCTTTGCAATTCTTTATCATGTGCAACTGTTGACAACTTGTACCTTTTAGAATGGCTCGCCTTTATCTTTGAACCCCAAAGGTGCCCTTACATGGGGTTCTACATCATCATCCCACCTATTATGTTAGTAAGAGGGGACATGGGCTGTAGTGTTTTTGTTATGATGACAATACCCATTTCTACAGCAGCTGCTCACATCCATGACACTATGGTTTGGAAGAGGGGCTAACCTCACTACACAAAGATAGAAACTGTGGTATCTATATCTAGATTTTAAGGCTGGCAGGGTCCATTATAATAATCTAATCTAATATGCTGCCTAACACACACCATAAGTACTTATATGGCCCCTAGCACTGTAGTATCTAGGCAGTCTGGATGAAAGCATGTGAACATTACACTGGCACCCTTGATGATGGAGTGCAGTTGTCTTTTGTAACACAGGTCCACAATCTGGGAATTTATTAGATTACAGGCTGCTTCTAGATGCCTAGACAACAGCTGTAGCCAAGAGCACTTTTTTCATCTTGAGCCTGTCATCAGAACAAACTGATTTTCTGAATGTCAGTCTTGTTATTCTTATCACATCTGTGTCACTCTGAAACCAGGCCACCACAAGGCACACTCTCCCCAGCCTATTACTGATTGCAGACACAGGGAAACGGAGACTAGTGCTGACTGTGGCAGCCCACTTGTGAGGTGGTGCTTCTTGTCCTCAGCACCTCAGACCCGTGCTCCGCCTGCCACGCGAGCTGCCGCTTAGTTCCCACCTGGCGTTCAAGCTGACAGCTTTCAGCCAGAGCTCGACACGGCTCGGGAGCCGGCTGAGAAGTGGGGTCTCCTCAAGCGACACCAGCTCCGCTCAACCAGCGGCGCTGCTCCGAGTCAGGCCCCTTCGGTTGAACAGGGAGCAATCGGCGAGCAGGGCGTGTTCCCCGTGGCGGGGGGCGCACACCGAGGCCTTTCCAAACAACCCTGACACCGCAATCACAGACAGCGAGCAGCGCCGGGGCTGTCTGGAAGGGACGGGTGCGAGACGGGAACTACTCAGCCCCTGCCCCCAGAAGGGCCCAGCCCTGAGGCCACCTCCGTGCCCCTCAAACACCGCGCGCCCTCAGGTAAGCCCCAGCGGTCAGCGCCGCCTTACCTGCCAGGAGCCGCAAGCGAGCCGGAAACGCAGCGGAGCGCGCCGGGACACGTGACCCGTCGAGAGGCGGGGCAGAGGGGTAGGCGGAAGAGGGCGTTGACAGCGGAGCGGAGCTGGCGGGTTCGCTGGGGCCCGTGCAGGGCGGGGCGGAGGCTGCAGGCCGTCGGGTTCGCGCGCGGAGCCCTGGGAGTGGGGGCTGGAGGGAGGCAGGGCTGGTCTGTGTAACGCGGCGGCACAGCGGGGTCTGCGCTACCGGTGGCTGAGCTGTTAGCTAAAATACCGCGCCAGGCTGGGCTCCGCGCAGGGCCTGAGCCAACCGCTCTGGTGCTAGCGCGGGGTGTTCTGCTGCGAGTCTCTGGGGCTTGGTATTGTTCTTAGCGCCTGGAGCCCAGAGACTGGTGAGACTCTCCGCTGGGCTGTTTCATTGTTACAAGCAGTAAATGTCTGGCCTCCTGCTCGAGGCGACAAAACCGGAAGTCAAATGTAAAGAACCCTACACTTCTTATTTTTAAAATCTCAGGATTTTTAAGGCAATCTCATAATGTCAGGAGTCTGACTCCTTAATGTTAACACTTAGGGCTGGCAGCTCTGCAAGTGTCAGCAGTGTATAACCATTCTGATCCCTGGGGAATACACAGATAAGGTACCAAATCTTGCTCCCAATGAAGATCCTCCCTGCCACGGAAGCTTTTGGTGTCCGTATGATCGCTGTCTATGAGGCAGCATTTCTTGGTAAATACACTTCGGAATTTGTTGGTCTTCCATTCTAATAATATGTCCATACTATGAAAGCTGCCAAAATTGAGCCAATACTAATGGATCACTTATATCAATGAGAAGATCGTTTCAATACGCTCCTGAGTTATCTGCCACCCGAGTGCAGTCTCTTCCATTTGAAGACGGGTAGGAAGTTCCAACACAGCCACCTTCCTTCTTTCAAGAAGAGAACCAAATCAGTCCTAAACTACATATGATATAGACTTAATATAAATAATAACACTGATCACTTGTAGAGAGCTTTTTGCTTAAAATGCGTAAGTATCAGGATATTTGTCAAAAGTACAAGTTGCTTAATTTCTCAGCAGTCTTAACTTCATGTCTGTAATTTAAGTATTTAAATGTTGGTCTCTCTTGCATACCAGGAAATACTTTATTCTATTTTTAGTTTTAGTATTTTTTGATCATAAGCCAACGCCTTAAAATGGCTGGACAGATTTTTTAAAATCAAATGCTTTCTAAATTTGGCACACACATGACATCAGTGTAATAGATTAGAAGAAATTCCAAGAGGAAGCTACCACCTTTTAATAGCCTTTGAAAAATCTTTAATCTTTCTTTCCATTAATACTGCCTAAAAACCCACAGATAATCCCAAATGACATAATGTAATGCATCCTTTAGCCTGGGGGTGCTCTTGGGAGAATACTGGACTCACAGTGACCTGCTGTATGACCTGCAGCAGGTTATTGCAATTTGCAATTTCTTGGGAGGGTGATTCAGATTGTAGCTGTGATATGGAAAGTAAGATAGCTGTACACTTGTGTACAAGTGTTTAAACTCTGTATTTTACATATCGGCATTGGATATAATGGCAGCCTCCTGATGCTTTAAGCAAACTGGCAAATGAACACCTTACTGTCACTTTCACAGTAAACAAGTACTGCATGTTTTGCTGTCCCTAATACCTTCCTGCGCTAAGCAACTGCCTGTTTTGATAACATGGTATAGCCATCCTTCATTGCATTATGTAATGACTAGAAACACATTCACATGTTAGCCGTCACCATCTGCTGATGAATTTCCTAGGTGCCTTTTGAACATATATAATGCATAATGCCCTTTTTGGCACATGTGTCTATGAAGACTCTCAAAGGGAATTTAAAATAAATCAAATCATAATCCTCTAGTCTACACTCAGGCAGAAAGATCCTCAGCTGGTTTAAATTGTCATAGCATCATTGAAGTCAATGGTTTAATTGAAGTAGTGTTTAATTTGTCGACTTGCTGCATCAGTTATGAATGTAAAATAATTGCTTGAGCCCCTACATCTCTTTCATTACAAATTAAGCACTGAATTGAAGTCAATGGAGCTATGATAATTTATGCCATTTGAGAGTCTGCCCATCTTAGTCCAGTTGAAAATAGTTTGTAACACTAGAACTGCTGTGAATCAAGTATTTAACTTCTTTGTGCCCCAGTTTCTCCTAGGGATGTAAACAGGGTTTAAAAATAGTAACCATGTAACCTATTAAAATTCTATCGGTTAAACGGTTAACCGTTAAGGCAGGGAACTAGGGCTGTGGGGGTGCTGCAGCACCCCCATGTGTTACTCGGGGCTCCCGGCTGCTGCCGCCCAGGATCTGGGCTCCCGGCTGCTGGCCTAGCACCCAGGACTCCACTGCCTGCCCTGCGCCTGGGCCGGCAGTGGATCCCTGGGTGCAGGCCAGCAGCCAGGACCCTGGGCTGGCAGCCAGGACCCTGGGTGGGGCCAGCAGCAGAGTTTAATTGTTAACCAAAACCAATAAGAATGATGCTTATTGGTTAACCAGTTAAACTTTTACATCCCTAGTTTCTCCATCTGTAAAATGGGGAAATAATAATACTTATCTATCTCATATGATTGTTGTGAAACTTAAGCAACTGTGGACAAAACCTTATAAAAAGGCACTCAATAAATGCAAAATATTACAAGAAGATACATGAAAGTCACATTTAAGTTGTGTTCCTATAATAGAAAGGGACATGTACAATTGCAATGTATGTTGCAACTGCAGGATACCAAATCAGATCACTTGATTGCTATGTCAGATGCACAGGGTGTGGAGGTGGTGTCTGTGAAAAAATTAATTCAGAGAATTTTGGATTTACCAGAATGTTCTGGATCCGATGAAGTGAGCTATAGCTCACGAAAGCTTATGCTCAAATAAATTGGTTAGTCTCTAAGGTGCCACAAGTACTCCTTTTCTTTTTGCGAATACAGACTAACATGGCTGTTACTCTGAAACCTTCTTTTTGAAGGACTTTTAACATTAAAATATCAAACAGTCACTAGAGTTTCCTACAAATCTGTTTTTGTGACTAAGCTTCTTTTTGATGATGTCTGGAAACAGTTCCATGTACTGTCAGAATGTTCTTCTAAGTAGCATTAGATCATATTTTGTCCATGTCTTGTAACCACAGATACATACTGTTTCAAATTAAGGCTTTATTATAGTTTCCCTATTCTAGAACAAAGTGGGAATAGCTGGTGAATTATTTCAGATGTTGTAAGCCTGTATAATGGATTGACATTTATAAACACTTTCCCTTGAATTATATGCTAGTTAATTCTTGGCTTTGTTCTTTCATCAGAAGTTTTAATTATTATTGGTTGCACTTTTAGTAATACATTTATATATTTCTTATTATAGTTTATTAGGCAGGTACACAGTCTAATTGCATGCTATTTTACTTGTTCTAATTTTTCTTTACTTTGAATTTCTCTTAATTCTTCATCAGCTAATGACCACTTTTTCAGTGGGTTGAAGCCCACTTGCATGAACAGAACTGTGTGTACAATTGTGTGCCTACATTAGCATGTGAAATTACTGTAGCTGCACATATAAATGGATAGTTAAATGTCTAACTACCCATTTACAGTATTTAACTACCCATTTACACAGTTGTGGTAATTAGTCATATAATTAGGTTTCTTTTTAAAAATCTGTTTTTTTGTTAATTGTATACAAATTCATATTTAATCAAGAATATATTGTGACAAAGTTCCTCCTCTACCTTGGTGGGTCTTGCGCTTATTGGCAGATTTGCTCACCTCGGAGATTCACAGCAGAGCTCAGTTTGGCCACTTTTGTGGCTCAGATCTGCCGTTCACTCAGTTGGCCTCATCACTGGCCAGTATGGGGAAAAGGAAGAAGAACAATTCCTGCAGTTTCTGCTGATCCACCTAATGGATCGGGGAACAGGCCAGAGACCTTCCCCTCTGGTGGAACCCACAGTCCAGGACAACTCCTCCAGTATCAAGTAGGGAGTTGGGGGGGGGGGGAAATAGAGGGATGGGGGGAACCCAGGCCTCTACTCTGGGGGCCTGCTGACCCGCTCCCCAGAGGGGGGGGAATGGAGGGACCCAGCCCCCAGACCCAGCCGCTTGCTGTTTGTTTGTGGACCCGTATTTGGCCGAGAGGAATTTTTATCATCTGCTCCGGCATCCCTGGAATTTTGCAGCTGCGGACAAAGTCCGGAACAGAGAGAAAGAGAAACAGCCATCTACCAGAGGAACACTGCCCGGGGAACTTACAAATCGCCGTGGAGGGGGCCCAAGACTGAGTAACTTTCGAACTGTGCTCTCGTGTGGGGGGAGGCCTTGACTGTGTCGTGACTGTGTTTGTAGGGACATAGGGGATGTGGCACGGAGCTGCCCCCCGATCCATCTGTGTCCTCCCAACCCCCACACTACCATCTTCACAACTGCCTCCTCCACCGTCATTGCTGGCTGTTTAATATCTGCCTCTGGACTTAGCTGCTCGCCCTGATTCCACCGTGTGGGCCAGAAGCACCAGCCAAACAAACAGGACTCTCTGGACAAACGTACGGTGGTTCATGTGCCCGCCCCACCCCGAACTGCCCATCCCACAGCCTGTCCCTTTTTACCTGACCCCAACTCCTGTTAACCACCTGCCACTGCCCCCGCTGGGGCATCGGCAATGGAGGGCACCAGGGTGACCTCCGCCGCTGCCATGCCCACCACCTCCCCAGGCTCTAGGGGAGCCCCCCCAGCCGGCAGGAAAGGCCAGGGCAAGAAGAAGGGGAAGGTCCCAGCTAAAACCACCAGGCCCTCCGTGGCAGGGGCCACCCCCACTGCTGTGGCCCCGCCACCAACCACGGCGTCCCTCCCCACTGCCCCCTCCACCAGCTCTGCGGGTGTCCCTCCCTCACCCCCCACGACGTATGCCCGGGCAGCGGCAGCCCCCCCGCCTGCCGCCTCGTCATCTCTCCCACCCACCGCCTCTGCCAGCATCAACAGCGGCTGGGGCCCTTTCCCCACCTTGACCAGGAAGCACGGTGTCCGTTACCTCCTGGTGCCCGCCTCGCCCCACGTGGAGACATACGTGCAGGTGTTGGCGAAGGTGGTAGGACCCACGACTATTGTGGCGGCCTCCAAGATGTATGGGAAGGTTGTTTTTTTCTTAGCTATAGAGGCTGCCGCCCAGGAGGCGGTGGAGAGGGGCCTGGCGGTGGGGGGGGGGTGTTTGTCCCCCTAGAGCCGCTAGAAGACATGGGCGTTCGCCTCGTCCTCACCTCCGTTCCTCCCTTTTTACCCAGTGCTGCCCTGTTACCCGCTCTCTCCGCCCTGGGGAAACTTACCTCTGTCATCAGCCCTCTCCTGTTGGGCTGCAAGGACCCCACCCTCCGTCACGTCCTTTCGTTCCGCCGGCAAGTGCAGCTTCTGCCGCCGGCGGGGGTGCGTGACGGGGAGGCGCTTGAGGGGTCCTTCCTAGTCCCTTACCAGGGAGCCCGCTATCGGGTCTTTTACTCCACCGGAGAGGCCCGGTGCTACCTCTGCCGCTCAGCGGGGCATGTCCGCAGAGACTGCCCTTTGGCCCGGGGGGGAGGGGCACCCGAGACCCGGCAGGACATCGGCCCCGTTGTTGCCGACGCCCCTGGCTGCCCGGCACCTGAAACCAACCCTCCTCCTACTCACTCCATCGCTGCTCCCGTCCGGGCCCAGGAGACTCCTTCCCTACAACGCCCGGGCGAGCAAGGGAGTCCCACCCTTGCTATTTCCACTTCGGCAGAGCCTATGGAGGAGGGTGCGACAAAGATATTATCGAGCATAGGAGAGGGCCCGCCCCAAGGAGAACCCCCCCCCATGCTGCCTCACCGCTCCCCCCCCGAACCCCTGAACCATTGCCTCCGCCCCCCGACACGACCCTTGCTAACCAGCCCCCAGACGACGCTATGGAGGGCTGGAACCTAGTCCAGGGGAAACGAGGCAAGCGGAAGGCTCGAGCTCCGCTGCATTCATCCGACGCGGAAGCCCCCCGGAAGACCAGGAAGGGAGGCACTGATATCGAGCCCTCCGCTGCGACCACGAGTGAGATCTGTCCGCTGGTGTCGGGAGGAGAAGACAGACTGGCTTTGGAGGGCAGAACCCCCCCTCCACGGGAGACCCTCCCCTCTGAGACCCCTGAGGATGCCCCTTCTGCCCGGATGCCATCCGAACCCCCCGCGAACCCCAAGGCGACCGCTGAGGTGGGCCCTAGAGGAGAGGCCCCCGGGGTAGCAGGCGTTGGCTTCTCCTCCGTGTACGCCCTCCATCTCGGCGTTTACCTTTCTGCCATGCATCCCTCTCCACCGGAGAACTGGCACAATTTAGAGGGCGGGGTGATAGAGCGGCTTCGGAAATGGACAGAACTACTCCGGTGTCTCTCCCTTTGAGGGAGAGCGCTGGTGCTTCATCAGCTAGTCCTGTCCATGCTCTGGTACCAGCTCAACACCCTGGTCCCGGACCCGGGTTTCTTGGCCAACCTCCAGACATCGATTCTGGAGTTCTTTTGGTCAGGACTGCACTGGGTCCCTGCAGAGATTCTCCATCTACCCCTGGAGGAGGGAGGGCAGGGCCTGAAGTGTCTGCACACTCAGGTCCATGTCTTCCGCCTCCAGGCCCTGCAGAGGCTCCTTATTTTGCAGGTAGTCTGGCATGGAGCATACTAGCGCACGCCGTCCTGTGCCGCTTCCAAGGGCTCCGATACGACCGGCAGCTCCTTTATCTCCATCCGAGAGGTCTTCCGCGAGACCTCTCCAGGCTGCCGGTCTTCTACCAGGACCTCTTCCGAACCTGGAAACTGCTTTCAATGACCAGGTCCATGGCGGCCACCGAGGGGGCAGATCTCCTCGCGGAGCCCCTGCTACAAAACCCCCAGCTTCGTGTGCAGGTGGCGGAGTCTCCCTCGGTGTGCCAGAGGTTGGTCCTGGCAGAAGTCACAAGAGTCAGAGACCTCCTGGACTACAACCGGGGAGACTGGCTGGATCCCCTGACTCTCGCTCAGCGCATGGGGCTCTCCAGACCTCATACTCCCCGGCGCGTACTTCAGGAGGTGAAGGCCGCTTTGCCGCCCGCTGCTCGGGTTTACCTCGACCGGGTCCTGCATGAGGACGCTCCCCCCCACCCTCCACCCCAGGCCTGCTGGACCTTTTAATTGGGCCCCTACCCCGTGGACCCAACCGACCACCCCCCCATCCATTCACCACAAGCTGCAGCCGGTATGCTTCCAAACCGCGCCAAGGAAACATTTATACACGCTCATGCTCCACACCCTTCACGCCCTCACCCTCGTGTCCCGCCCCGATACAAAATGGCGGGACCTCCTGCCACCTTTGGAGGGTGAGGACCCCTGGTGGGCCAGCCTATATTCCACCTTGGTCCCGAGGCCCGCCAGGGATATCAGTTGGCGGCTCCTTCACGGAGCCGTGAGCACGGGCGTGTACTTTGCGCAGTTCACCCCTATCCCGGATACCTGCTCCTTTTGCAGCGTGAGGGAAACCTTGGCACACATATATTTGGAGTGTTCCAGGCTGCAGCCCCTATTCCGGCTCCTCACCAATATTTTATTACATTTTTGGTTGCACTTTTCCCCTCACCTTCTTATTTATGCACTCCCTATCCGAGGCCCCACAAAGTCACGGAATCTCCTGGTCAGCCTCCTCCTAGCCTTGGCTAAAACAGCCATTTATAAAACCAGAGAGAAGAGGTTGGCCCATGAAACGTCCTGCGATTGTAGGGCCTTTTTCCGATCCTCAGTACATTCACGTATCCGGGCGGAGTTTCTCTGGGCGGCGTCCACCGACTCCCTTGACACCTTCGAAGAGCGGTGGGCGCTGTCCGGGGTTCTCTGCTCGGTGACCCCGTCCGGTTCCCTCCATCTGACCCTTTGATTGAGGGGAAGAGCGAGAGACACCAGCCCCAGCTGTTGCCGCTGTGGATACCATCGTCACTGTCATCTAGGAGGGGTCCTATAATACGTGGGTGTCTACTCCCCCACCCCCAAACCGCCCACCCCGCAGCCGTGCCCATCTTGCCGGGCACTCTCGGGGGGGGATAATCGGTGACACTGGGCGCGGCACTAGGTAACTCGAGGGGGTGGAAGACCACGAGTGTCGAGGAAGCCCCCCCGCTCTAGGCCACCAGGTAACTCAGGAGGGTGGAAGACCACGAGTGTCGAGGAAGCCCCCCCGCTCTGGCCCAGGCTAGCCTGAACACTTCTCCCTCCTGAAAGCTGCTGTGTTATACCTTCTGTTTGCGTTGTTTTGTTGCAAAGTTTGTTTGTTTTGTTTGGTAATTCCTTGCAAGTGTTACAATAAAATTGTTTTCTGTTTAAAAAAAAAAACAAACCTTCCCTGCTCCCTTACCTAGGGAAAAGGGACCTCCTTCGCTTGCTGCTTAGCTATCTGCTTTCTACTCTTTCCTAAAGCCCCCTGGCCTGGATTTTTCTTACTTTTTCCCCTGCTTCAGTTCCCCCCCCGCCCCCGACCGGGCCAGACGCTTTTTCTTCGTTTGTTTTTTTTTTGCTGTTTTTTTGCTGCCGTTCGAGTGCTGGTCGGTTGCCAGCTTGCTGCCAGCCCCCCCGCCACGCCTGCTCTTGGACGCCGCTTTTGCTCCAGCTGAAACCCCCGGAGGAGGGGGGGAGGACTGCTGACCCGCTACCCGGAGGAGGGCAGTGGAAGCCCCCAGACCCAGCCGTTTTGCTGTTGTTTCTAAACCCATACCAAGCTAGGAAGATTCTTCTTATCTCTGCAATATTCTTGGCCAGCTGAAAGCCTCATTACAAAGCCAGAAGAGAAGATAGCCGACAGAAAAAATCACCCAGGGAAGCTACGAACCATCGTGGAGGGGGCCGTAAGACTGAGTAACTTTTAAATTGTACTCTCGTGTGGGGGGAGTTTGATTGTGTTTTAATTGCGTTTGTGGGGGCACAGGGGGTGTGGCACGGAGCTGCCCCCCGATCCATCGGTCCCCCCCCAACACTATTACAGCCGTCACGGCCCCCCCGCCGTCCGTCCCTGCTGGCAACTTGCCATCTGCCTTTGGATTCAGCTGTTTGCTTTGAATTTTGCTGTTTCGGACCAGACACAACAGCCGACCAAACGAGACTCTTTGGACAAACGTGCGTGGGTCCACTCCCCCCCCCCCCCCGGACTGTTTACCCCACACTTTGCCCCTATTACCGGACCCCAATTCCTGTTTTCCTCCCCTGTCCAGTCCGACCCATTTGGCACCCCCGCCCCCCCCCGCCTGCAGCCCAGCAGGGAGGAGTGGTTAATCTGCTTCCCCCTCCCTCCTCCTCCTTCTGGTGTCTCCCCGTCTCTCCCTGCTCACAATGGCGGGGAGTTAGAGGGATGAGGCCCCTCTAACAACCTCAGTTGCCCCTCCCCCACTTACCCCCCTACCCAACCCCCAAGCCCTCCCCCCCACCACTGCTGTCAAAACACCTACCACCGTCCCCGCTGGGGCATCGGCAGTAGGAGACACCGGGGCGACTACTGCTGCTGCAACGTCCACTGCCCGCCCCAGATTCTAGGAAACCCCCCCCAGTTGGCTGGAAAGGCCAGGGTGTGAAGAAAGGAAAAGGCCCCGCTAAAACCTCCAGGCCCTCCATGGCAGGGGCTGCCCCTACCACTGTGGCCTCGTCATCGACCATGGCATCCCTCCCCGCTGTTCCCTCCACCAGCTCTGCGAGCGTCCCTCCCCCGGCCCCCAGGACGTATGCCCGGGCGGTGGCAGCCCCCCCCCCGCCTGCTGCCTCTTCATCTCACCCACCCACCGCCTCCACTACCATCAATAGCGGCCGGGGCCCCTTTCCCACCATGACCAGGAGGCACGGCGTCCGTTGCCTCCTGGTCCCCGCCTCGCCCCACGTGGAGACATACGTGCAGGCATTGGCGAGGGTGGTAGGACCCACGGCTATTGTGGTGGCCTCCAAAATGTACGGGAAGGTCGTCTTTTTCTTAGCATCGGAGGCTGCCGCCCAGGAGGCGGTGGAGAAGGGCCTGGCGGTGGGGGGGGTGTTTGTCCCCCTGGAGCTGCTAAAGGACGTGGGTGTTTGCCTAGTCCGCACCTCCGTCCCTCCCTTTCTACCCAATGCCGTCCTGTTACCCGCTCTCTCCACCCTGGGGAAACTTGTTTCTGTCATCAGCCCTCTCCCGTTGGGCTGCAAGGACCCCACCCTCCATCACGTCCTCTCGTTCCACCGGCAAGTGCAGCTTCTACCGCCGGCAGCGGCGCGTGATGGAGAGGCGCTCGAGGGGTCCTTCCTAGTCCCCTACCAGGGAGCCCGCTATCGGGTCTTTTACTCCACAGGAGAAGCCCGGTGCTACCTCTGCCGCTCAGCGGGGCATGTCCGAAGAGACTGCCCTTTGACCCAGCGGGGAGGGGCACCCGAGACCCCCGAGACCCGGCAGGACATCGGCTCCGTCGTTGCCGACGCCCTTGGCCGCCCGGCACCTGAAACCACCTCTCCTCCTGCTTGACCCACCGCTGCTCCTGTCCAGGCCCAAGAGACACCTCCCCTACAACGTCCAGACGAGCAAGGGAGTCCCACCCTTGCTATCAACAATCCAGCAGAGCCTATGGAGGAGGGTGCAGCAAAGCTATTACCGGGTATAGGAGAGGGCCCGCCCCAAGGAGAACCCCCTGCCCCTCATGCTGCCTCACCGTTACCCCCCCGAACCCCTGAACCATCGCCTCCGCCCCCCGACACGACCCCTGCTAACCAACCCCCAGACGACGCTATGGAGGGCTGGACCCTAGTCCAGGGGAAGCGAGGCAAGCGGAAGGCTCGAGCTCCGCTGCACCCATCCGATGCGGAGGCCCCCCGGAAGACCAGGAAGGGAGGCACTGATATTGAGCCTTCCGCTATTCCGACGAGTCAGATCCATCCTCCGGTGTCAGGAGGGGAAGACAAAATAGCACTGGAAGGTAGAATCTCGCCTCCATGGGAGACCTTCCCCTCCGAGACCCCTGAGGAAGCCCCTTTTACCTGGATACCACCCAAAACCCCCGCGAACCCCGAAGCGACCGTCGAGGCGGGCCGCAGAGGAGGGGCCCCTGGGGTAGCAGAAGACGACCTCTCCTCCATGTATGAGGAGATTGAGGCCCTGGGTTTGACCCCGGTCACCCAGGGAGAGAATGATCTACTGCCGGCTGGCCTCGATCTGGGCAACCTCACCCCAGTCCCCCTTTCCCCATGCTCCCTCCCCCTAACCGCCTTCCTGGGCGGGCACCCTACAGAAGGTGGTCCACCACCTGATGCCATGGCCGCCAAATCCACCACAGAGCCTGCGCCTAGCATCACTGGGAGCCCCCTCCCCTACCCCTCAACCCTCGAATCTGCTCAGGAGGCACCACCTTTCAGCTGCTTGCCTCCCGAAGCCCAGAGCCTTGCCTCTGCCCCTGCCCCCACCCCTGTCCCTGCCCAATCCACCTCCTCCTGCAATGCTATTGCCACCCCTGGGGTTATTTCTTTTCCATTTTTTGTGGATTCCCCCCAGGGAGCAGCCTTTGCATTTTCCTGCCACGACCCATTAGAAGCCGCAATTTTCCCTCCGCCATTCCCTTCTACCCCAAGGCGTGAGATGGACCTAATAACTTTAGCCTGTCAGATGCCCCGTCTGTGGTTCGTACCCTGCCTGCCCGCCTCAGTGGACCACGAGGCTGCATGAAGAGCCCCACCAGAGAACAACCCGGAAATCGCAACCCCACCCCTCCATGAGCTGCGAAATGCATTGCGGAAGTTTTTAGAAAACATCCGTGGCACCCGCAACAGGGTACAGCTGGCTCTCCAGCTATGGGGGGACTTTGATCAAATCCTCCAGGCCACAAGGGCCCTTATAAAGGAGGGTAGAGGGCAAGGAAGGTGCGGTGCTGCGGCCTACGGGTGGGCCCGCGGCTTCCATAACGATTTACTCACTTACGGAATGGGTCACGGATTGCTGTGCAACCCGCTGGGGGCCGCGAACACCCCCGCCAATAAGGAACCCCCACCCCCCCAGCCCTCCGCATGACGCCTCTCATTATCGCAACTTTGAACACCAGGGGCTGTAGGATGGCTCTCCGCAGGTCCCAGGTGCTCTCTTACCCTAGGGAAGAGGGGTACTCTGTAGTTTTCCTGCAGGAGACCCATACGGATCCGACCGCCGAGGACAGCTGGAGTGGGGGGACGGGGTCTACTTTAGCCACTTCACATTGTGGCAAGCTGGAGTGGCGACCCTGTTCTCCCCCACCCTACGGCCCGAGGTGCTAGGGGTCACTGAGGCCGTGCCTGGCCACCTGCTGCATCTCCGAGTCCGTATCGAGGGGCTCGAGGTCAACTTTGTTAATATTTATGCCCCGACTACGAGCCCGAAACAGCCACAATTCTATCAGCGGGTGTCCGACTTCCTTGGCACCCTAGATTCTCACGAGTGCCTAGTCCTGGGAGGGGACTTTAACACCACCCTCGAGGAACGGGACTGCTCAGGGGCCGAGCTGAGCCCGGCCGCTGTGAACATTCTCCAAGAAATAGATGAATATCACTCCCTAGTAGACGTCTGGCATGACCACCACCCAGATGACACTTCCATGTTTACCTTTGTTCGGGTGGAGGCCCACCGGTCACACCACTCTTGTTTGGACCGTATTTATTTATCCCGTTTCCATCTTTCACAGGCCCACTCCTCCAACATTTGGACGGCCCCATTTTCAGACCATCAGCTAGCCACCAAAACAGCTTCCCTCCATGCAGAGAGGCCGGGGCCGGCCTATTGGCACTTTAACAACAGCCTGTTGGAGGATGAGGGCTTCGTGATGTCCTTCCGGGAGTTTTGGCTGGCCTGGCGAGAGCAGCGGCGTGCCTTTCCCTCGGTGCGGCGATGGTGGGATCTAGGGAAGGTGCGCGCCAAGCTCTTCTGCCGTGACTACACCCGGGGCACCAGCCGACGGAGAAATGCAGCGATAGAGCAGTTGGAACGGGAGGTCTTAGACATGGATAGGCGTCTGGCCGCCAGCCCCGAGGACCCGTTCCTCTGCGGAGCGTGCCGGGAGAAGCGGGAGGAGCTCCGGGCCCTCGAGGACCATCGGGCCTGAGGTGCCTTTGTTCGATCCCGCATCCGCCTCCTTCGGGAGATGGATCGCGGCTCCCGTTTCTTCTACGCCCTGGAGAAAATGAGGGGGGCCAAGAAACACGTCACCTGCCTTCTAGCAGAAGACGGCACCCCCCTCAGGGATCCAGTGGAGATGTGTGGGAGGGCCCGTGACTTCTACACAAGCCTTTTCTCCCCGGATCCGACCGATCCTGGCGCTTGCAGGGTGCTCTGGGAGGAACTCCCCATGGTCAGCGTGGGCGACCGAGACCGGCTAGAGCTGCCTCTCACCCTGGCCGAGTTCTTGGAAGCCCTCTGTCGCATGCCCACCAATAAATCTCCGGGCATGGACGGGCTGACCGTGGAGTTCTACCGCATGTTGTGGGACATCCTTGGCCCAGACCTAGCCACTGTCTGGGCTGACTCTTTGCAGGGCGGGGTCCTCCCTCTTTCGTGCAGGCCAGCTGTGCTCGCCTTGTTGCCGAAGAAGGGGGACCTCTGAGATTTACGAAACTGGCGTCCCGTCTCACTCCTTAGCACGGACTACAAAATCGTAGCAAAAGCAATCTCGCTGCGGCTAGGGTCCGTGATGGCGGACGTGATCCACCCAGACCAGACCTATACTTTCCCGGGTCGCAGCATTTTTGACAACCTCTTTCTAGTCCGAGACCTTTTGGAACTCGGGCATAGAGACGGTCTGTCGTTCGCCCTCCTGTCTCTTGATCAGGAGAAGGCGTTCAATAGAGTAGACCATGGGTACCTCCTGAGCACTCTGCAGGCGTTTGGATTCAGACCTCAGTTTGTGAGTTTTCTCCGGGTGCTGTATGCCTCCGCGGAGTGTTTGGTTAGGCTCAACTGGACCCTGACCGAGCCGGTCAGCTTCGGGCGAGGAGTACGAAAGGGGTGCCCCCTCTCGGGCCAGCTGTACGCTCTGGCGATCGAGCCTTTCCTCTGTCTCCTCCGCAGGAGGTTGACAGGGTTGGTGCTGTGGGAGCCGGAGCTGCGGCTGGTCCTGTTGGCGTATGCCGATGACGTACTCCTCGTGGTCCAGGACCCGGGCAACTTGGCGCGAATGGAGGCTTGCCAGGCCATCTATTCGGCAGCCTCCTCCGCCCGAGTCAACTGGGTCAAGAGCTCTGGCTTGGCGGTGGAGGACTGGCGGCAGGTGAGCTCCCTCCCACCTGTGCTTCAGACCATCCAGTGGAGTGCGGGTCCACTGCTCTATCTCGGCGTTTACCTTTCCGCCAGGCACCCTTCCCCGCTGGAGAACTGTCAAAATTTAGAGGGCGGGGTGCTAGAGCGGCTCCGGAAATGGACGAGGCTACTCCGATGTCTCTCCCTCCGAGGGAGAGCACTGGTGCTTAACCAACTAGTCCTGTCCACGCTCTGGTACCGGCTCAACACCCTGGTCCCGGCCCCGGGTTTCCTGACCAACCTCCGGACATCGATTCTAGAGTTCTTTTGATCAGGAATGCACTGGGCCCCTGTTGGGGTTCTTCATCTACCTCTGAAGGAAGGAGGGCAGGGCCTGAAGTGTCTGCACACTCAGGTCCGTGTCTTCCGTCTCCAGGCCCTGCAGAGGCTCCTTTATAGTGCAGATAGTTCGACGTGGAGCATATTGGCGCACGCCTTCCTGCGCCGCTTCCAAGGGCTCCGATACGACTGGCAGCTCTTTTATCTCTGTCTGAGAGGTTTTCCGCGAGACCTCTCCGGGCTGCCGGTCTTCTACCAGGACCTCCTCCGGACCTGGAAACTCTAATGACCAGGTCCATCATGGCCACCATGGGAGCAGATCTCCTCATGGAGCCCCTGCTACACAACCCGCAGCTCCGTGTGCAGGTGGCGGAGTCCCGCTCAGTGCGCCAGAGTTTGGTCCTGGCGGAAGTCACGAGAGTCGGAGACCTCCTGGACTACGACCGGGGAGACTGGCTGGATCCCCTGACGCTCGCCCAGCGCATGGGGCTCTCCAGCCCTCGTACCCCCCGGCGTGTACTTCAGGAGGTGAAGGCCGCCTTGACGCCCTCTGCTCAGGCTTATCTTAATCGAGCCCTGCGCGAGGGCGCACCCCGCCCACCCTCTACCCCAGGCCCGCCAGACCTTTCAGTTGGGCCCCTACCCCATAGATCCCAACAAACCCCTCACCCTTTCACTGCAAGCCGGCTGCATGAACTGCAGCTGGTCAGCTTCCAAATCGCGCCACGGAAATATTTATACACACTCACGCTTCACACCCTTCACGCCCACACCCTGGTGTCCCGCCCCGATACAAAGTGGCGGGACCTCCTGCCACCTTTGGAGGGTGAGCAACCTCGGTGTGCCAGCCTGTATTCCACCTTGGTCCCGAGGCCCGTTGGGGACATCAGTTGGCGGCTCCTTCACGGAGCTGTGAGTATGGGCATGTTTTTGACACGGTTTACTCCCATCCCGGATACTTGCCCTTTTTGCAACGTGAGGGAAACCCTGGCACACGTATATTTAGAGTTTGCCAGATTGCAGCCCCTTTTCCGGCTCCTCACCAATATTTTATCACGCTTTTGGCTACACTTTTCCCCTCACCTTTTTATCTACACACTCCCCATCCATGGCCCCACAAAATCGCGAGATCTCCTGGTTAACCTCCTCCTAGCCCTAGCTAAAACAGCCATTTATAAAACCAGAGAGGGGAGGTTGGCTAATGAAGCGTCCTGCGATTGTAGGGCCTTTTTCCGATCCTCAGTACATTCACGTATCCGGGCAGAGTTCCTCTGGGTGGCGTCCACCGACTCCCTTGACACCTTCGAGGAGCGGTGGGCACTCTCCGAGGTTCTCTGCTCGGTGACCCCGTCCGGTTCCCTCTGTCTGGCCCTTTGATTGAGGGGAAGAGCGAAAGACCCTAGCCCCAGACATTGCCGCTGTGGATACCATCATTGTCACCTAGGAGGGGTCCTATAACACGTAGGTGTAATCCCCCCCCACCCCAAACTGCCCATCCCGCAGCCGTGCCCATCTTGTCGGGCACTCTCAGGAGAAGAATAATCGGTGACACTGGGCGTGGCACTAGGTAACTCGAGGGGGTGGAAGACCACGAGTGTCGAGGAAGCCCCCCCGCTCTAGGCCACCAGGTAACTCAGGAGGGTGGAAGACCACGAGTGTCGAGGAAGCCCCCCCGCTCTGGGCCCAGGCTAGCCTGAACACTTCTCCCTCCTGAAGGCTGCTGTGTTATACCTTCTGTTTGCTCTTGTTTTGTTGCATAGTTTTGCTTTATCCTCTTTTGTAATTTTTTGTAAGTGTTACACAAATAAAATTCTTTTCTGCTTAAAAAAAAAAAATTCTCTCCTAAAGCCCCCTGGCCTGGGCTTTTCTTACATTTTGCTCCCGCTTCAGTTCCCCCCCCCCCCCCGACCGGGCCAGACGCTTTTTCTTCGTTTTGTTTTGTTTTTTGCTGCCGTTCGAGTGCTGGTCGGCTGCCAGCTTTCTGCCAGCCCCCCCATGCCTGCTCTCGGATGCTGCTATTGCTCCAGCTGAAACCCCCGGACCCGGGGGGACTGCCGACCCGCTCTCCGGAGTAGGGGAGTGGAAACCCCCAGACCCAGCCATTTTGCTGTTTATTTCTGGACCCGTACTGGCCAAGAGGAACTTTTTGGTATTTCTGGAATGCTCCACAGAGCCCGGGAGAGAAGACGGCCGACAGAGAAATCGCCCAGGGAAGCTACGAACCATCGTGGAGGAGGCTGTAAGACTGAGCAACTTTTGAACTGTACTCTCGTGTGGGGGGAGGTTTGACTGTGTCTTGACTGCGTTTGTAGGGGCACAGGGGGTGTGGCACAGAGCTGCCCCCCGATTCATCGGTGCCCCCCCCCAACACTACTACAACCATCACGGCCCCCCCGCCGTCCGTCCCTACTGGCAACTTGCCATCTGCCTCTGGATTCAGCTGCTCGCCCTGATTCCACCATCCGGACCAGAAACAACAGCCGACCAAATGAGACTCTTTGGACAAATGTGCGTGGGTTCAAGTCCCTCCCCCCCCCGGACTGTCCACCCCACAGTTTGCCCCTACTACCTGACCCCAACTCCTGTTTCCTTCCCCTGTCCAGTCCGATCCATTTGCCCCCCCCCCCCCCCCGCCTGCAGCCTAAAAGGGAGAAGTGGTTAATCTGCTTCCCCCTCCCCCCTCCTCCTTCTGGTGTCTCCCCGTCTCTCCCTGCTCAAGATGGTGGAGAATGAGAGGGGTGAGGCCCCTCTGACAACCTCAGCTGCCCCTCCCCCACCTACCCCCACCGCCCAACCCCTAAGCCTCTCCCCCCACCACTGCTGCCAAAACACCTGCCACCACCCCCGCTGGGGCATCGGCAGCAGGAGGCACCAGGGCGATTACCGCCACTGCCATGCCCACCGCCCCCCCAGATTCTAGGAGAGCCCCCCCCAGTTGGCCGGAAAGGCCAGGGTGTGAAGAAGGGAAAGGGCCCCACTACAACCACCAGGCCCTCCATGGCAGGGGCTGCTCCCACTGCTGTGTCCTCGTCATCAACCATGGCGTCCCGCCCCGCTGTTTCCTCCACCAGCTCTGTGAGCATCCCTCCCCCGACCCCCAGGGCATATGCCCAGGCAGCGGTAGCCCCCCCGCCTGCCGCCTCGTCATCTCACCCAGCCACCGCCTCCGCCACCATCAAGAGCGGCCGGGGCCCCTTTCCCACCATGTCCAGGAAACACGGCGTCCGTTGCCTCCTAGTGCCTGCCTCGCCCCACGTGGAGACATACGTGCAGGTGTTGGCGAGGGTGGTAGGACCCACGGCTATTGTGGCGGCCTCCAAAATGTACGGGAAGGTCATCCTTTTCTTAGCATCAGAGGCTGCTGCCCAAGAGGCGGTGGAGAAGGGTCTGGCGGTGGGGGGGGTGTTCGTCCCCACCCCCCATGAGCCCGAAAAGCGTTGCGGGAGTTTTTAGAAGACACCCATGGCTCCCGCAACAAGGTACAGCTAGCTCTCCAGCTATGGGGGGACTTTGACCAAATCCTCCAAGCCACAAGGGCCCTTATAAGAGAGGGTAGAGGGACAGGAAGGCAGGGTGCCGCGGCCTACGGGAGGGTCCGCAGCTTCCGTGATAAATTATTCACTTACGGGACAGGTCACGGATTGTTGCGTGACCCGCTGGGGGCCGCGAACACCCCCGCCAACAAGGAACCCCCACACCCCCAGCTCTCCACATGACGCCTCTCATTATCGCAACCTTGAACACCAGGGGCTGTAGGATGGCTCTCCGCAGGTCCCAGGTGCTCTCTTTCCTTTGAGGAGGGGTACTCTGTAGTTTTCCTGCAGGAGACCCATACGGATCCAACCGCCGAGGACAGCTGGCGACTGCAGTGGGGGGACAGGGTCTACTTTAGCCATTTCATGGTTTGACAGGCTGGAGTGGCAACCCTGTTCTCCCCCAATCTACGGCCCGAGGTGCGAGGGGTCACTGAGGCCGTGCCGGGCCACCTATTGCATCTCTGGGTCTGTATGGAGGGGCTCGTGATCAACCTCATTAACATCTATGCCCCGAAAACAAGCCCGAAGCGGCCTCAATTCTATCAGCGGGTGTCCGACTTCCTCAGCACCCTAGATTCTCACGAGTGCCTAGTCCTGGGAGGGGACTTTAACACCACCCTTGAGGAGCAGGACCGCTCAGAGGCCAAGCTGAGCCCGGCCGCCACGAACATTCTCCGAGAAATAGTCGAACATCACCACCTGGATGACACTCCCACGTTTACCTTTGTCCGGGTGGAGGCCCATAGGTCACACCACTCTCGGTTGGACCAAATTTATTTATCCCGTTTCCATCTTTCACGAGCCCACTCCTCTAACATTCGGCTGGCCCCATTTTCCAACCATCATTTAGCCACCATAACAGCCTCCCTCTGTGCAGAGAGGCTGGGGCCCGCTTATTGGCATTTTAACAACAGCCTGTTGGAGGATGAGGGCTTCGTGACGTCCTTCCGTGAGTTCTGGAAGGCCTGGCGAGAGCAGCGGCGTGCCTTTCCCTCGGCGTGGCGATGGTGGGATTTAGGGAAGGTGCGTGCCAAGCTCTTCTGCCCTGACTACACCCAGGGCACCAGCCGACGGAGAAATGCGGCTATAAAGCAGCTGGAAAGGGAGGTCTTAGAGATGGAGAGGCATCTGGCCGCCAGCCCCGAAGACCCGTTCCTCTGCGGAGCGTGCCGGGAGAAGCGGGAGGAGCTCCGGGTCCTCGAGGACCATCGGGCCCGAGGTGCCTTTGTTTGATCCCGCATCCGCCTCCTTCGGGAGATGGATCGCGGCTCCTGTTTCTTCTACGCCCTGGAGAAAATGAGGGGGGCTAAGAAACAAGTCACCTGCCTTCTAGCAGAAGATGGCACCCCCCTCATGGATCCGGTGGAGATGTGTGGGAGGGCCCGTGACTTCTACACAAGCCTTTTCTCCCGGGATCCGACCGATCCTGGCGCTTGCAGGGTGCTCTGGGAGGAACTCCCTATGGTCAGCATGGGCGACTGAGACCGACTAGAGCTGCCTCTCACCCTGGCCGAGTTCTCGGAAGCCCTCTGTCGCATGCCCACCAATAAATCTCCAGGCATGGACGGCCTGACTGTAGAGTTCTACCGCACATTCTGGGACATCCTTGGCCCAGACCTAGCCACTGTCTGGGCCGAGTCCTTGCAGGGCGGGGTCCTCCCTCTGTCGTGCAGGCGAACGGTGCTCGCCTTGTTGCCAAAGAAGGGGGACCTCCGCGATTTACGAAATTGGCGCCCCGTCTCGGTCCTTAGCATGGACTACAAAATCGTAGCGAAAGCAATCTCGCTGCGGCTAGGGTCCGTGATGGCGGACGTGATCCACCCAGACCAGACCTACACTGTCCCAGGCAGCAGCATTTTTGACAACCTATTTCTAGTCCGAGACCTTTTGGAACTCGGGCGTAGAGATGGTCTGTGATTCACCCTCCTGTCTCTTGATCAGGAGAAGGCGTTGGATAGAGTGGACCACGGGTACCTCCTAGGCACTCTGCAGGCATTTGGATTTGGACCTCAGTTTGTGAGTTTTCTCCAGGTGCTGTACGCTTCCACGGAGTGTCTGGTTAGGCTCAACTGGACCCTGACTGAACCGGTCAGCTTCAGGCGAGGAGTACGGCAGGGGTGCCCCCTCTCGGGCTAGCTGTACACTTTGGTGATCGAGCCCTTCCTCTGTCTCCTCCGCAGGAGGTTGACAGGGTTGGTGCTGCGGGAGCCGGAGCTGCGGCTGGTCCTGTCGGCGTATGCCAATGACGTGTTTCTCGTGGTCCAGGACCCGGGCGACTTGGCGCGGGTGGAGGCTTGCCAGGCCATCTATTCGGCAGCCTCCTCTGCCCAAGTCAACTGGGTCAAGAGCTCTGGCTTAGTGGTAGGGGACTGGCGGCAGGTGAACTCCCTCCCACCCGCGCTTCAGACCATCCGGTGGAACGCGGGTCCGCTGCTCTACCTTGGCATTTACCTTTCTGCCACGCACCCTTCTTCGCCGGAGAACTGGCAAAATTTAGAAGGCGGGGTGCTAGAGCGGCTCCAGAAATGGATGAGGCTACTCCGATGTCTCTCCCTCCGAGGGAGAGCGCTGGTGCTTAACCAACTAGTCCTGTCCACGCTCTGGTACCAGCTCAACACTCTGGTCCTGGCCCCGGGTTTCCTGACCAACCTCCGGACATCGATTCTAGAGTTCTTTTGGTCAGGAATGCACTGGGCCCCTGTTGGGGTTCTTCATCTACCCCTGAAGGAAGGAGGACAGGGCCTGAAGGATCTGCACACCCAGGTCCGTGTCTTCCGCCTCCAGGCCCTGCAGAGGCTCCTCTATAGTGCAGGTAGTTCGACGTGGAGCATACTGGTGCATGCCTTCCTGCACCGCTTCCAAGGGCTCCGATACGACCGGCAGCTCTTTTATCTCTGTCTGAGAGGTTTTCCACGAGACCTCTCCGGGCTGCCAGTCCTCTACCAGGACCTCCTCCAGACCTGGAAACTGTTTTCAACGACCAGGTCCGTGGTGGCCACCGTGGGAGCAGATCTCCTCACGGAGCCCTGCTACACAACCCTCAGCTCCATGTGCAGGTGGCGGAGTCCCGCTCAGTGCACCAGAGTTTGGTCCTGGCGGAAGTCACGAGAGTCGGATACCTCCTGGACTATGACCGGGGAGACTGGCTGGATCCCCTGATGCTCACTTGGCACATGGGGCTCTCCAGACCTCATACCCCCCGGTGCATACTTCAGGAGGTGAAGGCCACTTTGATGCCCCCTGCTCAGGCTTATCTCAACTGAGCCCTACGCGAGGGCGCACCCCGCCCACCCTCTACCCTAGTCCTGCCGGATCTTTCAATTGGGCCCCTACCCCGTAGATCCAAACAAACCCCTCACCCTTTCACTGTGAGCCGGCTGCACGAATTGCAGCCAGTCATCTTTCAAACCGCGCCAAGGAAACATCTATACACACTCACGCTTCACACCCTTCAAGCCCTCACCCTGGTATACCGCCCTGATACAAAGTGGCGGGACCTCCTGCCACCTTTGGCGGGTGAGCAGCCCCGGTGGGCCAGCCTGTATTCCACCTTGGTCCCAAGGCCCATCGGGGACATTAGTTGGCGGATCCTTCATGGAGCTGTGAGCACGGGCGTGTTTTTGATGCGGTTCACCCCCATCCTGGATACTTGCCCTTTTTGCAACGTGAGGGAAACCCTGGCACACGTATATTTAGAGTGTGCCAGGCTGCAGCCCCTTTTTCGGCTCCTCACGAATATTTTATTATGTTTTTGTCTGCACTTTTCCCCTCACCTTTTTATTTACACACTCCCCATCCATGGCCCCACAAAGTCGCGGGATCTCCTGGTTAACCTCCTCCTAGCCCTAGGGTAAAACAGCCATTTATAAAACCAGAGAGAGGAGGTTTGCCAATGAAGTGTCCTGCGACTGTAGGGCCGTTTTCCGATCCTCAGTACATTCATGTATCTGGGCGGAGTTGCTCTGGGCGGCGTCCCCCAACTCCCTTGACGCCTTCGAGGAGCAGTGGGCGCTGTCCGAGGTTCTCTGCTCGGTGACCCTGTCTGACCCTTTGATTGAGGGGAAGAGCGAGAGACCCCAGCCCCAGCCATTGCCGCTGTGGATACCATCATCACTGTTACCTAGGAAGGGTCCTATCACACGTGGGTGTACATCCCCGCCCCCCCCCAAACTGCCCACCCCGCAGCCGTGCCCATCTTGTTGGGCACTCTCAGGAGAGGAATAATCGGTGACACTGGGCATGGCACTATGTAACTCGAGGGGGTGGAACACCACGAGTGTCGAGGAAGCCCCCCCCGCTCTAGGCCACCAGGTAACTCAGGAGGGTGGAAGACCAGGAGAGTCGAGGAAGCCCCCCCAGCTCTGGGCCCAGGCTAGCCTGAACACTTCTCCCTCCTGAAGGCTGCTGTGTTATACCTTGCGTTTGCTTTTGTTTTGTTGCATAGTTTTGTTTTTTCCTTTTTGGTGATTCTTTGTAAGTGTTATGCAAATAAAACTCCTTTTTGCTTCAAAAAAAAAAAAAATCACTCTCCTGTAGCCATCTGGCCTGACCCTGTCACAATATGTAAAATAATATGTTAAAAAGTAAGCTTTCATTGAGTTTTGTTTAATTCTACCTGGCATTGCTCACACGCTCATGACAGGGAACGTAGAGGCAGCTGCATACAGCAAAAGTTGGCTGGCCTATTTCTGTCTCCTCCACGAAGACTCAGAGAGATTGCTCCAGAGTTTTCCTACAACTGTCACAGCTAAGAATTGTAAAAGGGCATGGCCATGGGTAAAATGGGTGTAGTCTCATGTTTATGCTTTTACATACGTGTCCTCTCTGCCCAACAATGGTGCTTCAGCATTAAGCTCCCTGTGTGAGTTATTCCTGCTATTTGAGAAAAAGAATGCATGAAGGGCTGTGCATTGAACTGATTTTAGGCAGAATACAGTGCACAATGACACTACCTGCCTCAGTGTTGTAATCAGGAAACTAAGGCAAAATCTTTTTCTTAATAACACAATTTGTTTAAGAAAACAAATATATAATTTCATTCCCAAAGGAGGTTCCACCTTCTAGTAGAGGGGCGAGGGGGAAAGACAGTCTTTCAGAGGAAGACTCCAAGGAGAGCTCCTACATTAGGATAGAAGGGAGGTGGATGAGTAATGGAGGTGTGGGGCACAGGTAAGGGCCAGCTGCTGTTAGTGCTGGCATGGGCCATGGTATTTGAAAGTGGGCAGGAAGAGTACTACAAGTCTCAAACAAAGAAGCTTTGATGTCTCCAGGTGAAGTAGGGAACTGCTTTACAGGCAGCAGGAATATGCTTCCAACATCTCCCTCCTGCTCCCCCGATCTTGCTCTTTCTGAGTGGGTGGCAAGATCCCATCCTTATTAGCTTCCCCATCTACAGCAGTGCCTAGTGGCCCACCCATCCTCATGTGTATCTTGCAAATGATGTCCTGGCTTCTCTGATGTGGCCTAAACATTTAAACCAAACCAGCTCTCTTACATTCTTCTGGTCGAATCTGCTAATTACATTTGTGCATCCAGTTTTACTAACAACACTGTTTGCGTTACTGAGCACATTCTGAACAGATAACACTGTTTTTCTTGTCATGCTTTTCTCTGTCTTTAAATAAGAAGAGCCAGTTCATGCTGCTGTTAACCGCCTCTGGGACTTGCCTCTTTTAATCTATTGGTTTAAAGATGTTTGGAGCATCAGTTAGCATAATATCCTACAAGCCATTTTAAAGCCTTTCCAATTTATTGTTAAAGGGACATCATGATGCAACCCACATATCCAGAGATTCACGAAGGGGCTTCTTTGCTGGAACTTCTCAGTACTCAACACTTTTAAATAGCAGGTCACTTATTCAGGCATCTATATATGGTTTTAGGAGCCTAATTTTAGGCACTTAATTTTAAAATTTTGGTCTAAATAGTTAAGTGAAAAAAGTTTCCATTGGTGCTGTTATTATTGTTATCGTCATCTTCTGCCTTTTCTCTAGTCCTTTCTATGTGTGCTGCACCCCCCTGTTATACTTTGGCTCTATGTAGATTGTAAACTCCTTGAACAGGGGTTTGTCTTTTACTATATGTTTTGTACAGAAATCAGCATAATAGAAGTCCAATCCTTATTACAGCCTCTGAGTGCTAGCATAAGATATAATCATCACAATTGCCAATCTAGTATTTGAATTGTATTAACATATATAATCTCAAATTGATTTTTGTGAAAAAAATAAATACCAAAAATGAGTTTCATTAAATATTTGTTTAAAGGTTAGTTCTAGAGCAAAATTCTGAAGTAATGTGTCAGATTATGGAACTACAACCTAATTAAGATACCCCCCCCACATACACACCTATATGAATACACAGACAGACATGTTTAATGGTTAGTGGGATTAGTGTTATGTCTCTTTTTAATTCTTCTTAAAGAAAGATTTATTATGTGGAATAAAATGTTTTGTCCATTAATGGCAACGGCTGTTACCTTACAGTTAAAATGTGACATATTTCATACAGTATGTTAACACATTTATTCAAATCAGATTATTATTTTTTTTTTTTTTTGCAAAACAGCTACTCCCAAATCAGAGTGAACCCAGGGTTAATATTGACTTAATATCTGAACCATCAGTTATTAGAATTAATGCAAATTTATTCCATTTGCAGCTAGCTTCCTGCTTGAAAATTGTTCACAAGACTTTTATATAAGCAAATACAGCCTACATACTGATGAAGAACATATCACAGACTTCCACAATAGCTTCTAAATACTTAATACAGACTGGCAAATCATTCCAAAATGGTAAAACACAAAGGGAAATATGTCACACAGATTTGGTTCTGGCCTGCTTACAAGCAAAGCCCTGCACAAGTTACTTAAGATATAAAAATTGAGACTTTTTAATATGTAAAATCAGTTCTCTCAAGTGGCCTAGTGTTAATAACCTTGTATCACACCGCAAGGGAGCCAAAGGCTAAATTCCCAGAAATGAAGGAGCTGCAGCATGGTATTTAGGCTCAGTCTGTCAAAAACATAGAGATCCTTGATTATATTAAAAAAAAGATGTCAGTATTCATTCTTTTAATTCGGGTAAAAGTCAGGCAAAGGAATGCAAAGCAATTTGTGGGTGCTGCAAGACCAAACTGTTTTTTAAAATCAAAATATTTTGTAATTAATTGATAAAAAAATTATTTTTCAGATAGATTTTTAGAGAATTCTGTTCAACATTGGGAACTACCACTAACTATAAGAGTGTATTTCAGCCTTGGGAAATCATCATGTAAATCAGCTACCAGTCCTTTCCCATGATATTCACTTATAAACCAAACCAAACATTCTTGCCCTAGATTTGGTTAAACTGGTTTAGATACAGTAGCAAATACACCCTCCACCCATAAATTAAAGGGAACCTGTGCTCTGTTATCCTCATTCACAGCCATACAGAACATAAAATTTGAGATTAACCCTCATTCCCATTCTGAATTCACACAGCAGTTAATCCTCCCAATAGATCTTGGGGTGGGGGAGAGATTCAGATCTCCTCTCCTGTAAACCTGCCTGTCTTTGCAGTTGTGGTTTGTGTAAGACCAGCTGCTGCGGAACGTCCGGCTCATGTGGGACTGAGCTTTCAGCAATGGCCGTCCAGCCGCAACAGCCTCTGTCGTCTCGTGGGCTTTGGGAGGCGCTGGACATCCCAGTGGTCAGTGTGGAGCACCCCAGAGTGTCAGTAGCTATGCAGCCACCTATGATGCTGGGTCAGTGCAGCAGGGAGGGAGGTGCCACGTGTCTGTTAGGGAGCAGGAAGGGTATAGGGCAGGGGTAGCCAATCTGAGCCTGAGAAGGAGCCAGAATTTACCAATGTACATTGCCAAAGAGCCACAGTAATACGTTAGCAGCCCCCCATCAGCCTCCACCCCCACTCCCAGCGCCTCCCACCCAGTGGCAGCCCCGCCGATCAGCACCTTTCCCTCTCTCCCCGCACCTCCAAATCAGCTGTTTTGTGGTGTGCAGGAGGGGGAGGAGCGAGGGCATGGCAGGCTCAAGGGAGGGGGCGGGAAGGGGTGGAGTAGGGGCAGGCCCTGTGGCAGAGCCATGGGTTGAGCAGTGAGCACCCCCTGGCACATTGGAAAATTGGCACCTGTAGCTCCAGCCCCAGAGTCGGTGCCTATATAAGGAGCCGCAAATTAACTTCTGAAGAGCCGCATGTGGCTCCAGAGCCACAGGTTGGCCACCCCTGCCTTAACCTTTTTGAATCCCGGTTGGCAATTCCTACATTTGATAGAATTACAAAAATAGTGGATGGCAGGAGGGCAGTAGATGTAATATATTTGGGGACATACTGTGCCACTAGTTTTTAAGCTGAACTCTACATTCAGTCCCCTGAAGAGTTTTGTTTAAAAAGATGGATGATGGATTTTAATAACTCTTTCAATACTATGTCTCAAAATCTTACTGGAAAAAATATTTTGTGTTGGCATGGTGTGGCAGATCCCTTCATAGAATTTGGTACCCTTAGCCTTGATAATAGTGCCTCTCCTGGTACTGGATGAGTGTGTATCTCATTTGCTATTGTCTGTGCTGATCCCTCATTCCTCTTCGGATCAATGCTGCCCTCATGTTGGGCTTCAGACAACTCTGACTCTTTGGCCCATTGGGGCTGGTTCCCCTGTTATCAGCAGAGAACCTCAGGAACTCCTGAATATCCAGTTCAGATTCATCTCCCCTTCATCGTCACCCAATAGGTTTTTCAGACCTTCCTCGGCTCACCATTGGTACTGAGATCACCATCTGTACTGGGTTGGGGACTCTTGGCTGGGCCATGCTGGCCACTAATGTCTTTACCCTGGTGCCCAGTGGCCTCCTTGAGACACTCTTCAGCCTCTGGGGTCACACATTTTGACCTGATGGTGGCGCCTGCTCCCAAATCACCCCATCTGGTAGTGACAGCTACACCTGGTCCGTCTCGACTGTTGGAGTTATTCTGAGCAGATTCTGTGGTGCAAGAACAGAACTATTGTTGGCACAGCCAACCAAACCACCTCTTGGACCTCTCTGGATGACTCTACTGTGCTGGAATCTTCTTCTCCATGCCTGAGGACTTTAAAGCATATCAGGACTTCCTAAGATGAATGGCCACTGCCTTGAGCATCCAGGCAGAATTCCTGTGGGAGAATACACACAAACTGCTAGATATTCTCCAATCATCAGCTCTGGAGAGAAGAGCCCTCCCAATAAATGAGGCTCTCTTGGAGCCTGCAAAGGACCTCTGGAATAACTCCAGATTCATTGTAAAGCATTCAGAGAAGGGGCACTTCGTTCAGGGGTTTGAGGGTTTCTGCACCCACTTGTCCCCTAACTCTTGGCTGGTAACTGCAGCAAATGACAGGGCATGACAAGGCAGGTATATGTCCACCCCTAAGGACAAAGAGTCCAAAAGGTTGGACTTTATGGGGGAAAAGATTTATACCTTTTCTTCCCTGCAGATGCACATTGTGAGCCAGTAGGCGTTGCTTTCCAAATATGACTTTGTTAATTGGGTGGCCATGTCACGCAGTCTGGAGTGGCTCATGATTGTGAGTGCCAACCTCAGGGCAGACTTGTCAAAAAGCAGGACAGAATCCCCAAACCAATTGTATGTTCTATAATCAGACTTCACCAACCTAGTAACAAGTGTGGACTCTTAAAGCACTAAAACAGTCTCACCATGGTGTCACAGACAGTCCCCTTGGGCATTCAAGTCTATCTTGCAATCCAGGCAAGCTGGACTTACTGACAGATGGTTCCTTACACCAAAACACACAACAGTATTCAGGTTACTCCCAGTCCCAAAGGACCAGTCACTTATCCCAGGTCAGTTGTACTCAGATTTCAAACCAAAGAAAACACTTATAGCCAATCCTGTAATAAACTAACTAAAGGTTTATTAACTAGGAAAAATAAAAGGAGGTTATTTAAAAGGTTAAAACAGGAAACACACACACACAAATCAGTTAGTCTTAGATGTAAAAAGGTAATGTAAATTTCTATAATATGCAGCTCTGCATGTTCTTCAGGGCTGACTCATGCCAAGCAGTAACTGGAAACAAGCCAGCAGCTTTGTTGACCTCCTCAGATTAATGACCACAAGAATCACTTCCACTTCTCCAACTAGGTTGCTCTGGTGGAGGGCTTCCTATTATTGAGCAAGACTTACCGGACTGCTTCCAGACATCATTCCTCCTCCTCATCTAACTATGCAGCATCCACCCTGTGAGATGCAGGCAGCTGAACACTGGATTCAAAACCTGACCATGTTGCTGGGTCAGGAGGTTGGGATGAAGAGAAAGGGATATGGGAGGCCAAATCAATAAAGCAAGGAGGTCGGAGAACCAATAGTGTCTCAGCTGTGATGGAGCAATGCCAATGAGCATGGCATGGTCCCGTTTCATTTTGAAAATGACCTGTGAGATTATTCGAATTAGTGGAAAAGCATATAGGAGTGCTTATTCTCAGCTCGGGCAAAAAGCATCAGCCAAGGAACCAGACAGAGACCCCCTCGGGAGTACAGCAGGCAGGATTGCTTGTTTTGTCTCATGGTGAAGGGGGGGGGTGGTGCCCCAAACTGCAAAAATGGACTGTAGGATGCTGGGCTTCAGAGACCACTTGTTAATCAGAGAAATTTCTGCTGAGGTGATCTGCCAGGTGATTCTGGACCTCAGGTAAATCATTGACCTTGGGTGTAATGTTTCCCCTGATGCAAAACTACCAGACTCTGATCACCTCCTGACACAGCATGTTGGAGTGTACGTCTCCCTGTCTGTTTACATAATGCATCACAGTGGTGTTGGTGATTATGAGAACCACTGAGTCCCTGACATGATTTTGAAAAATCTGACAGGAATCAGATGGCCCAAAGCTCCAGAATATCGACATGCAGAGAAGCTTCCTATTCTGACCATAGGCTTGAACTTTCAGTGACACCAGACGTGCTCCCCAACCTGTTTAGGAGGCATCTATGACAATAGTTTTGGTCGGTGGGCAACTGTCATAAATATAAAGGGAAGGGTAACTACCTTTCTGTATACAGTGCTATAAAATCCCTCCTGGCCAGAGGCAAAATCCTTTCACCTGTAAAGGGTTAAGAAGCTAAGGTCACCTCGCTGGCACCTGACCCAAAATGACCAATGAGGGGACAAGATACTTTCAAATCTGGAGGGGACGACGACAAAGGGTTTTGTCTGTCTGTGTGATACCTTTGCTGGGAACAGATCAAGGATGCAAGCCTTCCAACTCCTGTAAAGTTAGTAAGTAATCTGTCTTGTGAAATTCGCTGTGCTGGAGGGAATGTGTATTCCTGTTTTTGTGTCTTTTTGTAACTTGAGGTTTTGCTAGAGGGATTCTCTATGTTTTGAATCTGATTATCCTGTAAAGTATTTACCATCCTGATTTTACAGAGGTGATTCTTTTACCTTTTCTTTAAATAAAATTCTTCTTTTAAGAACCTGATTGATTTTTCATTGTTCTGAAGATCCAAGGGTTTGGGTCTGTGTTCACCTGTACCAATTGGTGAGGATATTATCAAGCCTTCCCCAGGAAAGGGGATGTAGGTCTTGGGGGGATATTTTGGGGGAAGACATCTCCAAGTGGTCTCTTTCCCTGTTCTTTGTTTAAATCGCTTGGTGGTGGCAGCGTATCAGGTTTTTAACCTAAGCTGATTCCCAAGGCAAGAAAGAAATCTGTGTCTTGGGGAAGTTTTAACCTAAGCTGGTAAGAATAAGCTTAGGGGGTCTTTCATGCAGGTCCCCACATCTGTACCCTAGAGTTCAGAGTGGGGAACACACCTTGACAGCAACACAGTTTATTGCACCCGTTGCAAGTCAGTGTCAGTATTGGGCATGATAGCTGGTGTATTGAGATCCTGCATGTTCCAGATGCCTTCCAGGCACAAAGATATGTGATGATTTTAGATCTGTCTCAGATCCTGCCCCCAAGTATGGATTTACGATGACATTTGGAATCTGATCACACATGATTGGGATTGTTGCACATGACATTGTGATACATGTGGTAGTCTTTATTGCTGCTTGTTTTGCAAAACAGCAGAGAAGACCAGCTACCACTCCAAAGTAACTCCCAGGGCTGAGGAACAAAGAACAAGAGACAACTTCATCACTTTCTATGCAGATCTCTTTGCAGTGCTTGTATGAATTTACTCCAATTTTTCCCAGCTTACCTGGTGCCTCTGCTCTCTGAAACTAAAATATTTATGGGGTTGCTAGGCAGCAGATGCCTGTGTGCTGGTGATACCACAGTATTGTTCCATCATCTCCTTTGATAAGGTAAGATATGGACAGGAGAATCCCAGTTGCTCCCTAAACTGCCCAGCCAGCTCCATGTTGAATACCACCACACATTGATACATTATGGGTTTTTAGAACAAGAAATACAATAACCAAGGTAAGATGGGCTATCTTGAGGTTGGAGGAGGGGCCTGGAAGTTAGGACTCATGGGTTTTATTTCTTTTTCTGTTGCTAATTCACTATGGTTATGTCTACACTGGAAAAAAAAAGTTATGTTCTTAACTTGGGTTGGCTAACCCATGTTAACTAACTCAGGTTAAATAGCAATGGAAACTGGACATTCCAGATTTTAATTCAGGTTAATAACTCCAATTAAATCTCAGCCTCCCTTTATAGACTTTACTTGAGCTGTTAATGTGCGTTAAAAGCAGAGCTGTCATACCTTCATTGCTATTTTAACCCAAATTAGCTAACCAAACTTAAGAAGGCACTTGGGGGGGTGGGGGAGAAGGGTGTTTGGCAGTGTAGATGTACCTTATGTGGCTTTTACTGAGCAGGTATGCTCATGATCCCCTACTGGTTTTACTTCTACAACATTTCCAAAATTCACTACTAGAAATCAGTGTACCTGAAAGAGTGAGGTGAAAAGCCATGGGGAAAAATGATAGATTGTAGAGGTAAAACTGGTGATTTTTTTTAATTGTACCTGCTCAATAACATTATCTATTTTGCCCTCATCACCTATGGGCATCCTAACCACACTCACGGGTCTCTTCTGTTTCCTGTAGCATGCGTGGGGTAAGGGCAACTATGTCCACACAAGGACTTAGGCTAGGTCTGTTATTAGCCCTGCCCCATACTGGGTGAACAGAGTTGGGAATGGAGGAAACATGCTAATGTCATTCGGTGTCATTAATGTATATAGTTTGTAAAATTCTTGGGGGAGAAGGGTTTGACACAAATAGTTTGTGCTTAATTAGTTGCTTTGCCTGAAGTTGTTTCTGAGTAGGAGCATAATTTTGAAAATGAAAACAGTGTTGGTATCTGCCCTGTATTGATCTTGGTAACTTCCCCATCACACCCTTAAGTTTATATTAGGACTGTCGATTAATCACAGTTAACTCACGCGATTAACTAAAGATAGACCAGGAATGGAGTCTTAGGACTTTTAGTAAGTAATCTAGCTAGGTACGTGTTAGATTATGATTTCTTTAAATGGCTGAGAAAAGAATTGTGCTGAATAGAATAACTATTTCTGTCTGTGTATCTTTTTTGTAACTTAAGGTTTTGCCTAAAGGGATTCTCTGTGTTTTGAATCTAATTACCCGTAAGGTATCTACCATCCTGATTTTACAGAGGTGATTTCTTTACTTCTATTTCTATTAAAAGTCTTCTTGTAAGAAAACTGAATGCTTTTTCATTGTTCTAAGATCCAAGGGTTTGGGTCTGTGGTCACCTATGCAAATTGGTGAGGCTTTTTATCCAACATTTCCCAGGAAAGGGGGGGTGCAAGTGTTGGGAGGATTGTTCATTGTTCTTAAGATCCAAGGGTCTGGGTCTGTAGTCACCTAGGCAAATTGGTGAGGCTTTTTACCAAACCTTGTCCAGGAAGTGGGGTGCAAGGTTTTGGGAAGTTTTGGGGGGAAAGACGTTTCCAAACAGCTCTTCCCCAGTAACCAGTATTTGTCTGGTGGTGGTAGCAGCCAATCCAAGGACAAAGGGTGAAATATTTTGTACCTTGGGGAAGTTTTGACTTAAGCTGGTAAAGATAAGCTTAGGAGGTTTTTCATGCAGGTCCCCACATCTGTACCCTAGCGTTCAGAGTGGCGAAGGAACCTTGACAGGAGGTCACAGTAAAAATCTTTTTTTTAAAGACAAAGAAGAAAGGGTTCTGGCTAGTAACCGTTCTGCATGACAAGCAAATTAATTTAAATGACCTCGCTAAGAAATTGGTTGTTGGGAATGGAAATCTGAGGTTTGCAGATGAAAATGCCGTGTTAGAAAAACAAAAAGTAGGCCAAGGCCGTGCAACACCAGTGGCCCTTTTCTGTGACCACAGAGATGTGAAATTTGTATTGTCCAATGACAAACTCAGCAACCCTGGGCTTAAACCCTGAAGACTTTCTAAAGTTTGTGAAATCAACAGGACATGACCCTCATCATCATGCATTTTGATGAAAATATTAAGTAGTTGAATCTCACAAAAATTTAATTATTTCACATTGGGCATCACTTGTTATAAAGAAAAACTGATGAAAGTTTAACTAGAAATACAAATTTTGAAGTTACAGAAACACACTTTAATATTAATTTTAGCTAAATTTGTATTTTATTATTTGGTGAAAAATATGTTGTCTTTGAATTATCCAAGGCTTAATAAAATATTCATTTCACCTTATGATAACGATAAGATTTAAAATTCTTTTGCAGCCTACCTGTATGTACACAGTGTGTAGAGTCGTGATACTCAGACTGGAGTTCGCCAGCCGCAAGTGGCTCCTTAGTGTGTCTCTTACTGCTCTTTGCAGCACAATATTAAAACACTGTGTGATTTAAATATTAACCAATCTAAGTTATTAACCAATCAGGATGTTTTTACTATGTTATTAACCAACTGTAGTTGATAAAATGATAATAGAAGATCTGCCATTTTGCTGTGAAAAAATATAAAAAATAGTAAATGAAACAATGAATGTACACTACTGTAGCTCTTTTGGGTAATGCTGATCACTAATTTGGCTCCTGAACCAGTGAGGTCTGGTGTAGAGGGATAATCTTTCTCTGAAATAACTTTACAGCCTCTCTTTTTTTAAAAAAAATCGGCTAAAATGGAAATGTCTAATAACTCATACTGTGCTTGAATGCTGAGACTTGAAATACTGTCACTGTTGGGAAAAAACTGAATCAACCAAGTTCTAGTATTTGCAGTACATTTGAGACAGTGTTCTAAAATAATAGAGTAACTAACTTCATGAGAAGAATTGTCTATTTCTCCTATAGTGCACCTCCTCCCCACATTCCCCCCTCCCCCCCCCCATTGTTTCCACTTTAATGTTTTTTACCTAGAAAACCAACTTGGCTACATTAAAAGAAAACATATTTGATTATCTATTATCTTTGCTATATTTTTTCTCTCCCCCACAATTAGTATCATTTTACAGTCTCAGTGGAAACATGGTCCTTGCTGGGTGTCAGTCCTGTATTCAAACCACTAGGTTTTTTGTAGACAACTTCTTTGGATAGATGATAAATTGGGTAATATAAGAGAGAGAGAGGAACTACATTCAAATTTCAGGGTCAGATTATCTCCCTTGTGAAATGCCAGAGAGGCCTTTTTATAAGGAAATTCCTGAAAGTAATTCCTTGCTGAGATTATTCCAGATTGTCCCATCAGGGAAGCAGTATTTGTCCCATCCATCTAAAGAAACACCACTCCAAACTTGGCAGATCCTGAAGGATACATTGAGGCCGGGCTCATCTGCAAGGAGGCTCTGACAACTGGAAGAATCCTACTCTTTGGCAACATGGCTCCAGAGGAGCAGTGCTACTAGAGACTCCTCCCATCTGCAGCACCAGTCAGAAAGGCTAATGTAGCCTGAAGCTGTATTAACTTTTGCTTCTAACTTCTACTAAGCTGTGGGGACAATGTGCATGTTCCCTACCTCCACCCAGCCACCCTGGGAGGGCCCACTGCAGAACAATGCAGAAGCAGAGGCACCTGAATCTTTCATTTCTCCACTGAGAGGGTGGGAGCTGCACGTGGAGAAACCTTCCATGTGTGGATCCAGGAGGAAGAGGTGGGGGTTGATCTTAGGGATGTAAAAGTTTAACCAGTTAACCAATAAGCATCAGTCGTATCAGTTTCAGTTAATGATTAAACTCTGCTGCCGGCCCCACCCAGGACTCCGCTGCTGCCTCAGGCCCGGGGCCGGCAGCGGGAATCCTGGGCGCAGGCGGCAGCGGAGCCCCGTGTAAAATGTGGGGGTGCTGTAGCACCCCCCGCACTCCAAGTTCTCCGCTGTAATGGTTAACCATTTAACCAACAGAATTTTAATAGGTTACACGGTTGCTATTTTTAAACCCTATTTACATCCCTAGTTGATCTAGCCCTTAGTATTTATTATTTTAGTATTATCTGCCAACAAGAATGACTCATTCACAACACTAATAACCCCTGCTCTACCCATTGCTCCTGCTCCCTCCCTCTCAAAAAACCCACCCCTACTTCAATCAGATTTTCTGTTCCCACCAAAGAGAGAGGAGCCAGAGATTCCAGGAAGTCCACCAACCTATTTTACATGGAAGGGGCTCAGCTACTATGAGAGGCAATATAAAACCCGAAACTAAATAGAAGTTGGGTATTGAATAGTGAGGTGATACAATTTGCAGATAATCTCAATATAGTGAACATTAGACAAAACTAAGAAGAACTCTAGATAAACCAGATAAAGTTAGGTGACTGGGCAGAATGATAAACAGATGAAATTTATTATTAACTATGCAAAGTAATCTACACTGAAAAGAATAATCCGAACTATTCATGACCATGGCTGGGATCTAAATTAACTACAACCAGTTAGAAATAAGACCTGAAGACAGCTCAGTGGAAACTTTTACTCAGTGTACAGCAATGTACAATACAAGCAAAAACATGACATGATATACACAGAATGAAACAGAAATAATAATTCATGTTTTCTGGCATTATATAAATCAATGGTACACCTGCACAGGGAGTACTGTGTTCAATTCTGGTCATGCTTTCTCAGAAAAAGATAAAGATGTCCAGGAAAAGATACTGAAAATGATCAAAGGAATGGAGAGACTTCTGGACAGAAATAAAAAAGACTGAGATAGTTTAATTTAGAAAGAAGACAAAAAAGAGAAGTATAGAAAGTACTGAATGCTAAATCTTGAATTTCTATTTACCCCTATTTATTTTTACATAATATGACAATGGAATAGACTGGAGAGACTGCCGGGACTCATCAAGCCCTCGGATCGCTACCCCTTCCTGCTTCTCCAGGTGGGCACCAGTGATACTGATAAGAATGACTTGAGCGGATCACTGCAGACTATGTGGCTCTGGGAAGAAGGATAAAGGAGTTTGAGGTGCAAGTGGTGTTCTCGTCCATCTTTCCCGTGGAAGGAAAAGGCCTGGGTAGAGACCGTCGAATCGTGGAAGTCAACGAATGGCTACGCAGGTGATGTCGGAGAGAAGGCTTTGGAGTTTTTGACCATTGGACAGTGTTCCAAGAAGGAGGAGTGCTAGGCAGAGATGGGCTCCACCTAACGAAGAGAGGGAAGAGCATCTTCGCAAGCAGGCTGGCTAAACTAGTGAGGAGGGCTTTAAACTAGGTTCACTGGGGGAAGGAGACCAAAGCCCTGAGGGAAGGAAGCACGAGCAGGAGCATGCGAGAGGGGAGGGCTCCTGCCTCATACTGAGAAAGAGGGACGATCAGCGAGTTATCTCAAGTGCCTATACACAAATGCAAGAAGCCTGGGAAACAAGCAGGGAGAACTGGAAGTCCTGGCACAGTCAAGGAATTATGATGTGATTGGAATAACAGAGACTTGGTGGGATAACTCACATGACTGGAGAACTGTCATGGATGGATATAAACTGTTCAGGAAGGACAGGCAAGGCAGAAAAGGTGGGGGAGTTGCACTGTATGTAAGGGAGCAGTATGACTGCTCAGAGCTCAAGTATGAAACTGCAGAAAAACCTGAGAGTCTCTGGATTAAGTTTAGAAGTGTGAGCAACAAGGGTGATGTCGTGGTGGGAGTCTGCTGTAGACCACCGGACCAGGGGGATGAGGTGGATGAGGCTTTCTTCCGGCAACTCAGGGAAGTTACTAGATCACAAGCCCTGGTTCTCATGGGAGACTTCAATCACCCTGATATCTGCTGGGAGAGCAATACAGCGGTGCACAGACAATCCAGGAAGTTTTTGGAAAGTGTAGGTGACAATTTCCTGGTGCAAGTGCTGGAGGAACCAACCAGGGGCAGAGCTCTTCTTGACTTGCTGCTCACAAACCGGGAAGAATTAGTAGGGGAAGCAAAAGTGGATGGGAACCTGCGAGGCAGTGACCATGAGATGGTCGAGTTCAGGATCCTGACACAGGGAAGAAAGGAGAGCAGCAGAATATGGATCCTGGACTTCAGAAAAGCAGACTTTGACTCCCTCAGGGAACTGATGGGCAGGATCCCCTGGGAGAATAACATGAGGGGGAAAGGAGTCCAGGAGAGCTGGCTGTATTTTAAAGAATCCTTATTGAGGTTACAGGGACAAACCATCCCGATGTGTCGAAAGAATAGTAAATATGGCAGGCGACCAGCTTGGCTTAACAGTGAAATCCTTGCTGATCTTAAACACAGAAAAGAAGCTTACAAGAAGTGGAAGATTGGACAAATGACCAGGGAAGAGTATAAAAATATTGCTCGGGTATGCAGGAGTGAAATCAGGAAGGCCAAATCACACCTGGAGTTGCAGCTAGCAAGAGATGTTAAGAGTAACAAGAAGGGTTTCTTCAGGTATGTTAGCAACAAGAAGAAAGTTAAGGAAAGTGTGGGCCCCTTACTGAATGATGGAGGCAACCTAGTGACAGAGGATGTGGAAAAAGCTAATGTACTCAATGCTTTTTTTGCCTCTGTCTTCACGAACAAGGTCAGCTCCCAGACTACTGCACTGGGCAGCACAGCATGGGGAGGAGGTGAGCAGCCCTCTGTGGAGAACGAAGTGGTTCGGGACTATTGAGAAAAGCTGGACGAGCACAAGTCCATGGGGCCGGATGCGCTGCATCCGAGAGTGCTAAAGGAGTTGGCGGATGTGATTGCAGAACCATTGGCCATTATCTTTGAAAATTCATGGCGATCAAGGGAAGTCCCAGACGACTGGAAAAAGGGTAATGTAGTGCCCATCTTTAAAAAAAGGAAGGGGGAGGATCCTGGGAACTACAGGCCAGTCAGCCTCACCTCAGTCCCTGGTGAAATCATGGAGCAGGTCCTCAAGGAATCAATTCTGAAGCACTTAGAGGAGAGGAAAGTGATCAGGAACAGTCAGCATGGATTCACCAAGGGCAAGTCATGCCTGACTAATCTAATTGCCTTCTATGATGAGATAACTGGCTTTGTGGATGAGGGGAAAGCAGTGGACGTGTTATTCCTTGACTTTAGCAAAGCTTTTGACATGGTCTCCCACAGTATTCTTGCCAGTAAGTTAAAGAAGTATGGGCTGGATGAATGGACTATAAGGTGGATAGAAAGCTGGCTAGATTGTCGGGCTCAATGGGTAGTGATCAATGGCTCCCTGTCTAGTTGGCAGCCGGTATCAAGTGGAGTGCCCCAAGGGGCAGTCTTCGGGCCAGTTTTGTTCAATATCTTCATAAATGATCTGGAGGATGGTGTGGATTGCACCCTCAGCAAGTTTGACACTAAACTGGGAGGAGAGGTAGATACGCTGGAGGGTAGGGATAGGATACAGAGGGCCCTAGACAAATTAGAGGATTGGACCAAAAGAAATCTGATGAGGTTCAACAAGGACAAGTGCAGAGTCCTGCACTTAGGACGGAAGAATCCCATGCACCGCTGCAGACTAGGGACAGAATGGCTAGGCAGTTCTGCAGAAAAGGACCTAGGGATTACAGTGGACAAGAAGCTGGATATGAGTCAACAGTGTGCCGTTGTTGCCAAGAAGGCCAATAGCATTTTGGGATGTATAAGTAGGGGCATTGCCAGCAGATCGAGGGACGTGATCGTTCCCCTCTATTTGACATTGGTGAGGCCTCATCTGGAGTACTGTGTCCAGTTTTGGGCCCCACACTACAAGAAGGATGTGGAAAAATTGGAAAGACTCCAGTGGAGGGCAACAAAAATGATTAGGGGACTGGAACACATGACTTATGAGGAGAGGCTGAGGGAACTGGGGATGTTTAGTCTACGGAAGAGAAGAATGAGGTGGGATTTGATAGCTGCTTTCAAGTACCTGAAAGGGGGTTCCAAAGGGGATGGATCTAGACTGTTCTCAGTGGTAGCAGATGACAGAACAAGGAGTAATGGTCTCAACTTGCAGTGCGGGAGGTTTAGGTTGGATATTAGGAAAAACTTTTTCACTCGGAGGGTGGTGAAACACTGGAATGCGTTACCGAGGGAGGTGGTGGAATCTCCTTCCCTAGAAGTTTTTAAGGTCAGGCTTGACAAAGCCGTGGCTGGGATGATTTAGTTGGGGATTGGTCCTGCTTTGAGCAGGGGGTTGGACTATTTGACTTCCTGAATTCCCTTCCAACCCTTATATTCTATGATTCTATGAATGTTGCATTATAGTGAAAGGCAAAATGTTTAAAAGTTATAAAAAGAAACTTTAAAAACACAGTGCAGAATCAATCTGTGGGACTCACTATTACAATATATCAATGAAGCCAAGAGGTTAGTAGCATTCCAAAAAGGAGACATTTGTATGGATAATGAAAACATTCACAGGAACACTGTATATTTTTATAAGGAACATAAACCATCGTTCTTAGGGTTATAAGTGAAACTTCCCTGGGACAGGTTTTTCATATTTGTCTTTTACACGTTTTTTTGCACCTACCTCTGAAGCATCTGGCACTTGCTACTTTCAGAGACAGAATATTGGACAAGGTGGGACTGGTGACCTGACCTGATATGGCAACTCCTATTTTTTTGTCCACCACATAAAGGTGCATAGTCACCACGTTTTCCACATGTAAACTGGCACATGTCTCAAAAGGGATATAGTTTGACCAGACTGAATTAACAAAAAACTACATGGAAGAATCAATAGGAAGTAGTTCAACTACACATGAGTTTACACATTTCAGTTAAAGAAAAGATCCAAATGCAACATCTTACACTTAGTAATGGTGGATGGGTTCAATGCACTGCCTAGAGAACTCTGTAGCCACAAACAAATACAGTGAGATGTTAAAATACAGGATAACAAATTTGCAGAAGTGAAAGCACCCGTCTCTGAAAACTACCCTTTAAAGTACTCTCAGTTGGGCACCCAAAATCATTGATCACTTTTGAAAATGTAGGCCAGTGTTTTAATTTGACATCTGTTAAGTGTTTTGAAGCTAATGAACAAATTAATGAAGTTAATAAACAGAAATTACTTAAATCACTGTGAATAAGGGTCTAGTTACTGTCTAGGTATTTCTGAGGTGCAGAGCTGCATTTGTGAAACTAATTTGGTAAATTCTACAGCTCTTAATGTTCACAAAGCAGCCTAAATTTTCAAGTTAAACATATTCTCACCTTCTCCTCAAAAAGTCCAGCATCTGACATTTGTTCTCAACAACAGTAACAGCCAAGATTAATCAATTTCAAATACTGCATAGCTATAACTTTTTGCAAGTTTGTGACAATATTTGTACTTATGAATTTCAGTAAAATGTGTTAGCAGTGTTTTATAATACTGTAGCAAAATATAGTTAAGAACTATTTCTTCACAAATAAACAGAAAGTGAAATGATAAAACAAAGCAAACCAGAGGAGCTCTGCTCCATTAGTATGACTCCCTTTCTGAACAAAGATCCACTATCATATTAAGAGGTTATTGAAATTAAGTGACCACAGAGTCATCTCTTATTTAACACCAGTTGACAGAAAAAAAAACCGTGTGTGTATATAGACAATGTGAATAAAAGTTATTTGGCTTGGCATTTTACTAATGTTCTTAAGTGTACACAATGGCAAACATTAAAAAAAAAGTCCTTACCAAGTATGTAAAGAAAAACACCGTTTTAAATTCGAATTTTTATAAAATGCTGTTTAAGTTCTGTGTCACACCTAGACACATTCCTTTAAGACAATTCCATTATTACCAATGTAATATTACACACACAGCAGCATAGTCTACACTAAAAATTATATATGAGTTCTTTTGTTGGAGTTGCATGCTGTCTCAGACAGAGAAAGCTTCAAAGAAATAATACATTTAGGGAATGTTATAGTAGCCTTTGCAGATGAGAACTCAGAAGAAAATTAAATGGAAATTATATATCATGTGGTATTATATCATTTACTATAATCTTAAAATTAGGAGCAACAAATTTTCCACTTCTTCTTCTAAACTGATATAGTGTTGTTGCATTCTGTTAAACAGCAGTTGTGTTCCACTCCAGAGGTGCCTGAATTTCAGTAGGGGTAAAGGGGCTCTCATATTACATATACATAGACTGTTAAAAGCAGTGGCTCTCAAACTTTCCAGACTACTGTACCCCTTTCAGGAGTCTGATTTGCCTTGGGTATCCCAAGTTTCACCTCACTTAAAAATTACTTGCTTACAAAATCAGACATAAAAATATAAAAGTGCCATAGCACACTGTTACTGAAAAATTGCTTACTTTCTCATTTTTATCATATAATTATAAAATAAATCAATTGGAATATAACTATTGTACTTACATTTCAGTGTATAGTATATAAAGCAGTATAAACAAATCATTGTATGAAATTTTAGTTTGTACTCACTTCGCTAATGCTTTTTATGTAGCCTGATACAAAACTAGGTGAATATCTAGATGAGTTGATGTACCCTGGAAGACCTCTGCGTACCCCCAGGGGTATGCATACTCCTGGTTGAGAGCCACTGGTTTAAAGGATATAGAGATTGTAAAGGACATTTGTGGTGAAAGGGGTCATATACATTTTTTTTTAAACTTATTCAGACAGGGTAAAAATCATAGGAGCAATAGAAGATCTACTCATGTCCCTCTGCCCTGGGATGCGATCTGTAAGAGAGAAGTACTGGGAAAGAAGTGACAAAGGGAACTTCTGCACACTTTCTGTGCTAAAATGAGCTCTGTGCTATTAAGAACATAAAAAAGGCCATGTGTAGGGTCAGACCAAAGGTCCATCTAGCCCAGTATCCTGTTTACTGACCGTGGCCAATGCCAGGTGCCACAGAAAGCTGAAGCCTGAGCCTCACTGCCTGTGGCTGAAGCCAAAGCCCAAGCAACTTAGCTTTGTGGGGCCCCCCATGGTGTGGGGCCCCGGGCAATTGCCCTCCTTGCTACTCCCTAATGTCAGCCCTGGCTTTTAATCTACTCAATATGCAGAAAAACAGTTATTGTGGCACAGGTGGGCTGTGGAGTTTTTATACCATGGGGAAGAACTCAGAAAGAAAAAGGTTGAGAACCCCTGAGAGGGGACAATCTTGGGAGCTGTCAAGTGGCTGTGCTGAGTTGACTAGTGTCCTCAACTCCCAATAAACTCCATGGTACTTGAGGACTCTCTCTCAGCACCTCTGAGAATTGAGCACTATCTGCTGATAATATACTGCATGTCTAGGCCAGACTAAGGAGCAGCTTCTGGATCAGTGCTTAGGTAGATCAAGTGGCTCCAAACCTGCTCATAGGGATATGGAAGGGCAGTAATTAGCATTTCAGTCCACAAGTCAGGAACAGCACCTGAGTAGTTGTAGCACAGCCCCGTGGCCTGCTGTAATTTGAAGGATGAATTGCTCCCAACTCCCTCCTTATTTTTTCCACACAAAGACTGACTGCCTAGGCATTGGGAAGGGGAAGAGTGAATTTCACCTTTAACACATTAATTTTTATCATTTAAATTATATATAATAAATGTACATTTCAGGCTAAAGCCTGCCTGGTGTCACAAATGTGCATTAGGAGACACAAAGGTGTAAAGAAAGACATAATGGGATGCAAAAGGCAGCATGTGTAGGAGGATCTGAAATGTAATATTAGCCAAACTCATGAGTGTATAAAAGAGCTAAATAAATGCAAAGCCAAGAAAGATGCTAATCTGAGAAAAAAGACATGGCCAATCAGAAACCTGATAAGTGTATATGCAGTTTATACATCAGAAGCACAAGATAGCCACAATAGCTGTGCATAATGTGCTTCATGGAAAAGCAATAAAAGAAGTACTGTGAAGCATGTTGGTCATGCCAATATATCACCCTGACCTACAATGGAAGGATTTTTCCTGGGCGGATACACTTTCTGGTATCCCTAGGTACATACTGTTGCCTAGCCTTTGTAGCATATAACTAGGATTTAGCCATTAGCATGTATGCTTGTTAAATCATAACGGAGTGCTTATTTATACTACTGATGTTGCTAATAATTCAGAACCTAATGGCATGAGGCTGAGTGCCGTCAATCCCCACTCTAATTTATGGACATTGAGGCCATGCAGCAACTCACAGGGGCAGACCCTTAACAAGAATTCAGAAGTTTGATCAAGACTGAACAGAGAGATGCTTTCAAAATATTTTATGTTTCGGGCGTCTCCTACTATAGGTACCTTCAAGTCCTTATGAATGTATTTAGCACAGCAGCACTGTACTTTCTGTCTGCCAAACAATGTAAGGGGAACTTTTGTCTCTATGGGCTAGATCCACAATGGGGACTTAGGCTCAGGCACTGCAATGCTTAATGTCTAGGCACCCTGCTGCCCAGTAAATTCACAGCCCCAAGTTAGACCTCTAAGAACAGGATTCAGAGAAGCCAGCATGCTGTGTAGCTAAACTAGCTAGTAAGAAATGCTGGGGAGAGAGGTGTGCCTTAAGCCCCACTACACAAAGGGAATTAGACACCTACGTCAAGGCTGGAGGGAGGTGCCTCCCTCTAGTCATGATTCACAGCTGTGAACCCTCTTCTGGAGTTGGGCACCTAGGGAAAGACAGAGACCCACTGCAGAATATCCTACAGCCTGGTCATTATGGCACTCACTTGGGAGGTGGGAAAATCAGGCAGAGTGGGGATTTGAACTTGGGTCTTCTGAGGAAGCGCTCGAACTACTGAGCTATAGGGTATTTTGGTATGGGACTCTCACAGTGTCAAATGTCAAAGTTGTTCCACTTTGTATAATCTACTTAAATATTCATTAGTGCAGAGCACCATGACCATCTCCACTGTGTTTTGGTCAGAACCTGATCTGGTAGGCATGTTCTTAGGTGGCTTATGAAAATGCCTACTGGATCATGCCCCTCAGGTGAGGTAGGCAGGATAATGGCTAGCATAAGGATCTGCCAGGGCTAAGGCGCTGAGCGTTTCATCACCAGCAGAAATTTAGGCACCTAGAGGACTTTACTGGTGGAAACTTCGGTACCTATGGACTTTAGGCATTTACAGATAATGGGACAGTTGAAGATTTTGAAGATCCAGATTTTGGGCTTAGGTGCCTAAACTCCTTTGTGGTTCAAGCCCTACGAGTCCAATCATGCCTCCATTAAAATCAATGAGAGTTTGACACTGAAAATAACGGTAGCAGGATCAGGCCCTCTATTTGAGAGCATTAAGTCAGTGATAAAATAATCTATCATTGTGACAAGCTATCAGAAATGTTTTTTGTGTGGAGAATGGAAATTCTGTTCTGTGGAGGATTAAGAGATTTGTTTTAATTCCTGTTTGAATGACATCCGACAATTTCAAAATTCTCTGCAAAAGAAAATTTTAAAAAATCGTTTCAGATTTTGACAAAACTAAAACTTGTTTAGATTTTGATTTTTTAATTTTCTATTATATATGATACTCCAAAAATTTCAAAATGAAGTTGTTTAGAAAGGAAAAAAATAAAAATGTTTCATTCTGATTGTATTGAAACAGGGTGTTTCAACATTGTCAGAACCACCCTCCTGCCAACCCCGCCCCCAATTTTGGCAAAATCAATATGATTTACAAAGTATTTTGATTTCGACGGAACTGCATTCTCAGATGGAAAATGTTTCTGTCAAAGTTTTTCCAACCAGCTCTAGTCTTTATAGATGGTCGTGAAAGCCTAAAAAAATAAATTATTACTACTTAAAACTATATATAGTTGCTCTGCCAAACAGGTTAAGGAATGTTGTGAACTTGGTGTAAATGTAGTCCATGGCCCTGATTCTGCAAACACTTATGGTCGTGCTTAACTTTACTTATGGGAATAGTTCCATTAACATCAGTGGGACTAATCATGTAAAATTACTCATGTGCATAAGCGTTTGCTGGATTAAACCCTATGAAGTTACACAGTTAATTTGATTTTTTCATAGAAATATTAATGCACTTATTGATATATAAGAAAATAAAATTTTGATATTTAATATAAATTGGGATTGAGTGATAAGTCCATGTACGTTTCCCTGGGTTAACTAAATCTGCTTTTCTGTGCTCTTGCAAATGTCTTCAAGACAACAAATGCATACAAATATTTTAAAAGTACTAATAACATTTATCGATTTTAATGTAAAATTATCATTAACAAAACAGAATGTCTTATTAATAAAAGAGAATCTTAATGAGTGAATTGATTGTGAAATGCAGATGACATTATTTACATAGTTTTTTGCCATAAGAAAACCTCCTAAGCCACAGTCAGCACACATCAAAACACAAATTTTAAAAAAATAGTTAAAACACAAACATTTAGTATAAGACAGTTTTATCCTGGGAATGCCATTTGTTGAAAAACTACATTAGGAAAAAAAAAGTCCTAGTAAAATTATTCTTGTCAATCTCCTGTAAAGAACTTCTGAACTTATCTGTGCAGTATAACTTGTGCATCTGGAAAACACAAGAATTTCTACATAGTGTGAATATTCCATCACTCCATCTTTATTATGGAGTTGTTCAAATGTTTTCATGTAGATAAACAGAATTTTCTTTTGCAGTATGCACCAAAATAATAATCAGCACAGATTTTTCTTTTAAAGAGCAACATCATGCAGATTATGCTAATCAAATAAGACAGTGAAGTGCCCGTAAGCTTGTGGGTTTTTTGTATCTGTACAGTAAATGTCCACAAAATACTATGGCATTTATTTCAGATTTACAGAACTAAATATAAACTGTTAGATTTTTGCTAATTATTAGCAGAAGCTGTAAGCAATCAGTGGCTAAATTCATAAACAAAAGATGAAAGACAGAGCATTTTATTCCTGGAGTAATCCTTGATATCTTAAATGGTTGGTCTTTAAGGAGATGAGAACTGTCCTTTATTCAGTAGATCTTAACAGTGCAATGTGCAACAATTCCTAAAACCGTCTAAAAAGTTTCATCAGTAGACTCCAGTAGAGCTCCTTGATTCAAGGAAGGAAGGAAGGTTTGTATTTCTTGCCTGCTCTATTCACGAAGAATTGTAAAAAGTTCCCTTAACGTTTTTTAAAGTTATTATTATTGATTCCTATAGTCGACTGTCTTGTTACTTCAGAAATAAAGGCTTCATACTGAGACACTGAAGGACACTTTTCTCTCTGTGTTCAGTTGAAAGGTAGAAAAAGAAGAAAGAGAACATAAGAAAAGCTTAAAGTGTAGAAGAGATACAAAATTCAGAGTAAAGTTTCTAAAAGAACTTAACAGCATGCTTCAGAGATTTAGTGAGAACAAGAAAAGGACAGAATGCCAAAGATAAACTTTACATAAAGGCAGTTTCCCTGCAATATATAATAGTTTGTAAAACTAACCTTTTTCGCTTTATAAAACTATTCTTTTGCATTTATCTGTCCCTTTCTAAATGAGTGATTTCAATACTGTTTCATAAGTTCATTTTCTTGAAGCTTTCTTTTATAAAATTTTAACAGTTTTTAAAAGACATCCTAGAAATCTTATATATAAAATTGATGTCATTTTACAAGGAAAAAAAGTGTTAAAAGATTTCACATTCCCTGCCCAGACAGGCAAACAAACCTAACTACAGCAGTCTGTTCTGGCTTTACTAATAAGCAAAATAGAAAGCCAGTTAAGCAAGCAATATTTACATCTGTTAATGCAATGTGCACTTATTGTTATACATAATGCTGTTAGTTTGTTGTAAATGAAATTAATCTCATTTACATTTTGGGCAAGAAACTCACCACTTGGCCCACATCTCATGTAGTGGGTAATAGCATTAGGAGCTTTGTTGCTCCCTAGACCTGCTTTTTGAATTTCTGCTTTCTGGTATAGCTTCCACATCTGCAGGAGATAAAGCATTTCATGTTATTCAATTTGTTTAGCAGGACAAGAAAAAGCCCCCACTTTACAATACGCAGTTACTTAATAGTAGGATATACCTGCTCAAAGGTATAAAAATACTTTTTTGAGGGACAGGGTTGTTGAGGGAGAGGAAAGGAAGGAATTCACTAGAATAATCTACAGACATATCTTAAAGGTCAACCTGTTATAAAAGTTCATATTTGCATTTTTAAAATAATTAAATATAAAATAATCAAATATTACTTTTCAAATCCACAAGAGGTTAAATACAACATTTAAATGTAATGGTCCTAAATCTGTGCCAGTATGAAAGGGCAAAACACCACTGAAATCAATGGAACTGTGTCCACTTACACCAGCAGAGATATTGGCTCAACTTTTGTTTGTTTGTTTAAACCTAACTGCTAGTAACACACACTAAAATGGCTAAATGCAAGTCTGTAAAGTGGAAAATAACCTTTGCATGCAACAGATGTAACATGCACAATACAGTATCTTAACTAAGCGTTCATTTAGAAAAGCAAAGCTTCAAACAAACCTTTCGTTGCAAGCAAAATATTATTCCTGTTCATGGCAGAACAATTAATTGTCTAATGTCCATTTTTGGCTGATGACCAAATACTCTGAATTACCATGCAAAATTTGATTTTTAGGTCTGGATTTTCATTTCTAAGGCCAGCAGGGACCAGGAGTTGCAGAGACATGGATCAAGAAATGAGTGCATTGTATTGCTTTGTAGGAAGCCCTCTGATTGATCTAGGAGCAACACTGATGGGATCTGAAGGGAATCCCACAAAGCCTCCACAGCTGAAACAACAATTAAAAGATTCAGCCATGATGTGTGAGTATTTGTTAGGGAGTACAAATTCAGAGGAGAAAAACTCTCTGTGCACGAGCACATCTGTTTTTTTCCAAATATTAGAGCTGATGAGCAGCAGTTGATTTTTTTTGGTTGATTTTTCAAGGCAACTAAAATACTCCCTAATAATGGGTCTGCTCCCACTCCCATTAAAATCAATGGGGCAGGATCAGGCCCAACAGAAAACGAGGAACACAGGGTCACTTTTAAAATTCCTATGATCAATAGCATGTCAGAAATTTGAAAAATAAGGGGAAATAGTGATAGTGGCCCAAGCTGAAAGAGGTCACTCCAGAACCCCAATGTGAAGATATGAAATTTAAAGGGGCTGATTTTCATTTATACAAAGCCTCTTAATATCACTCTGGTAGTGTAAGGTGCTGGTAGTGAAAATGAATATAAAAGAAAAATTGCATCCACTTTAAGACCCCTTTCTTTTGCCAGAGTTATTTTATTAGTTATCAAATTTAATTGGCGAGTGTGGTTCCTCACGACAGACCATCAAACATATCATTACCTACTATCCAATTTATAAATAGGAAGGCGGCATTACTGCAATAAGTTCTGCTACTCCTGATGTAGCCATTTGGCTTGATCAACTTCAGGTGAAATTGTAATTGCTGCTCTCTACCAGGCATATGGAAGAAGAAGATTGATGTGTGAGAATTTAGTGTTTGTGAAAGGAAAGAAAATGATTCAGAGATGGAAATACACATTGGCTGGAAAAGTTTCCTTTACTACCTCAATATCAATCTATAAGGATCACATCTAGGGTTGAAAATGTAGGTTGAAATTCTGTTTCCCTTCAATTGTTGGCCTCACTGCTGAGCGCTAACATAGGTCGCAATGGTGCTGTTGGTTTATTCTTAATAAACTCAATGTACTTCATTATAAGCTATCGGTTTTTCCAAGAAATAGGTTTCATGTCAGTTACCCAACCCCCCAAAAGTACCGATGCTTGTAGTGTGCTTTCTGAGTTCCTGTAGGATACGTCAAGATTTTATAGATTTCCTATATAATTCCATAGATAATTTTTAAAATTTGTTGTGCATATTTCTGTTCAACTGGCAGCACTGAATATGTTAAAAAATGAATTAAACACATATGGAACAACAAGAAGTGAAGCACAATGAAATGACCCAAGACTGATGTACTTTGTGTATGTGAGAATAAGAAGAATTATGTTGACAGCATTTCTTTTATTGTATTTAGGCCAGAAACCATCTTTAAAGGAGATACAGCAATGACATAATTGAGAAGCACAAGGCTGGATATAACCAAAGGATAAGTGAGAGATTTATCAGCCCATAAACTGTGTAGGAGTGCAAACATGGTAAAGGAAGGCTATTTTATGTTTTGGAAGAAGCACAATTTGTTCCTTCGTGGAGTCTCTCTCAGACACTTTACGTTCTCCTCCCACCTTTAAAGGCAGTTCATCATGCAGAGGAGACCTGCCAATGGATTCCTCCAAAGTTCATCAATGATGCTCCTGTATCAGCTGAAGATATTTCTAGAGAGTGACACAAAGGAATTACTGCTTCCCTCATGAAGAGCTATTCTTGCAGCACTTCTAGTCCTTGCTGACCTGGGACCAAAGGTATCAAATTTGGGTCCCCATGTGGCAGTGCTGTGTACTGCCACAAGATTTCTGGCCAAAGAAGCACAATTTTAAAAGTTAGAATATGAAATTCATTATTTTCAACAAGATATATTTTCTTCTCTCATGCAGGTTTTTATATAGCACAGCTACTTTTGATTTCTAAAACCTAAATATTTAATTGTGTTTCAATTTCTTAAAAAAAATGCTGATGTCTACTTAAGGGTCCAGCTCTACAAGCACATGCAATTTATAGCTGAAGTATGGTATAATTTTAAAGTTTGGGTGAAATTGTTTTAAGCTTAAATTGTTACCAGACTTAAAGTGTGATTTCAAGCAGTTGCAGAGATGCTAGAATTTTAAATAGCTTTTTTTCAACATTTTCTGTTTAGCTAAATTATTCCATAAAGCATTCCTAAATTGACAATTTATAATCAAATATTTAAATTATATTATTTCAGCTGCATTCATATTTAATATAGTCTTATTGTCAAATCTCATATGCCTCATTTTCTAACTAATCAATGTTCTATCTGCATAGGAAAAAAAAGAATTTCCACCATAATTAGTAAAGATTTTTATTATTATTATACATTGTAAAAATTCTCATAAAACTATAGTGTTACTTGACTCCAAATAAAACAGCATATTGGACCACCTCTGTATGTCAGACATGGGAAGACAAACCACAGGAAAGGGAAAAAGAGGTAGAGGAGGATAATTTTTTCTATGCAACTGCTACACTTAATTTGATTGTTATATTTTTTAAATGACCATTTATGAATATTAACAATTGTTTTATTTATTAAAGTTCAAATATTTTAATAAATATGAACTGCAGTTCATATTTATTGTGCAAACTACAGGCACTGAATTATTTGGGCTACAACTTATTCCTTGAGCAAAATGACACACAAAACATAGTATAAATAAAAAGCAAAAGATAATGAAATCTCTCTAATTAGTTGGGGTTTTTTGCTAGTATACGTGCAAGAGGATAAACAGGCATTTTTGTATGGGTGATGCATCTGAAAACAAAAGTACAAGTGAGAAAAGTACCTTCCTGTTGGTAAAAATTACCTGGTTCTTTGCGCCATTTTTGGCAATGCAGCATGCAACTGCTTTAACATGCATTCAATAATGTATAGAAAAACAAAATATTTCTAGCAGGTGACAAATAAAAATACAGAACATTACTTTGTATTATTAAGGCTTTTAGAGGCATGCAGAAAATATACAGTGCAATTAATGTTTCATGCAAGCTTTGGTGTGATTACAATTTTACATTTACGCATGCTGTAATACACAGCTGATTTTTATATTACCATTCAGAGGAAAACACCCACCCCCCATAAACCTGCCAAGAAACTATTTTTTATTTTTAGTAGAACATTCCCTAAATCAGCTGACATTGACAAGAACATCTGTGTCATTTGTATTTAATATGACATCTCTCTTATCATACACAACCATACTCATACCAAACAGTTTGGTTATCTTCAGAAACCAGTAAAGGGGATTCAATCTTGCTAGTATTTACACGTGCAGAAGCAATAAATTCAATATTTAGAACTGACTGTGGGTTACTGTTATCAGACATATGGTCATCAGAAGACTGTTCATGATCTTTCTGTAAAGATTTAACTGATGAGACAAATGTCTCATCAGTTACCTTTGCTGTAGACCTTTGAGGTAATCCACTTATATTACTAACTAATTCAGTGTTAAGAGATAAAAATGGCTGTGACACATGGGCCACAGTAAATGACCCTGTGCTATCATTAGTTGATACACCAACTTTATCACTGAACACATTAGTGCTTGAAGTTTTGTCAACAAAATCTGACTTTCCCATCCTTGAATTCCTAGGCTTCTCAGATTTATATCCCAAGTGATCTGGTTTAATTGTATTACCTAAATCATTTTGTGGAACAGAATCTACATTGTAAGATGTATAATGAAAAAAATTAGAGGACTGCTGGTGTGCACAGTACTCACTAGATGCTGATGGAATGCGTCTATCAGCTGTAGATGGTGCTGGATCAATTGATACAGGCTGCCTACTGTCCTTAGATAAAAAATCATGAATGCTTGTCCTTCGAGTAGTTCCTTCTGCTGTAGAAATCACACTGCTTGCACGAGGTAAGGTAGCATAAGGGCTGCAATCTTTTGATTGTCGTTGTGATGGATTTGTTTCCACTTTTTGTTTGATTGACTTGACCTTTCCTTGAGTACCTGACGTCAATTTTATTGGAGAGCTGGTAAAGTACGTATCTTCAGTTTTATGAGGGCTGGGCCTTACACGCAGTTCAGGTTTAGCTGACCTTCCATCTGAGAAGTCAACTGTGTTTTTCACACTTAAGGATCTGACGATACCGCTGCCGACAGACGACTGTTTCCTTAGCTTTTCTTTTCCTGCCAACTCAGCAGACTCAGACAAACTTTTCATTACTTCATCTAAAAGATTCTCTTGGCTTGCACACTTTATCTGTCAAAACATATCCAAACAGCTTATTGTGTAGTTCTGATTTAATTTTTAAATTTACAAGAGATATATTTTAGTCATCTTTATTACATGAAAGTGAAAAACAATTAGATTATTATTTTATTTAAATACTACATTAATTTGAGTATGAGAGGGGTAGCCGTGTTAGTCTGGATCTGTAAAAGTGGCAAAGAGTCCTGTGGCACCTTATAGACTAACAGACGTACTGGAGCATAAACTTCCGTGGGTGAATACCCACTTCGTTGGATGCATGGGGTGGAAATTTCCAGAGCCAGGTATAAATATGCAAGCAAGAATCAGGCTAGGGATAATGAGGTTAGTTCCATCAGGGAGGATGAGGCCCTCTTCTAGCAGTTGAGGTGTGAACACCAAGGGAGGAGAAACTGCTTTTGTAGTTGGCTAGCCATTCACAGTCTTTGTTTAATCCTGAGCTGATGGTGTCAAACTTGCAAATGAACTGAAGCTCAGCAGTTTCTCTTTGAAGTCTGGTCCTGAAGGTTTTTTGCTGCAGGATGGCTACCTTTAAATCTGCTATTGTGTGTCCAGGGAGGTTGAAGTGTTCTCCTACAGGTTTTTGTATATGGCCATTCCTAATATCTGATTTATGTCCATTTATCCTTTTACGTAGGGACTGTCCAGTTTGGCCGATGTACATAGCAAAGGAGCATTACTGGCTCATGATGGCATAGATTACATTGGTGGACGTGCAGGTGAATGAACCGGTGATGGTGTGGCTGATCTGGTTAGGTCCTGTGATGGTGTCGCTAATGTAGATATGATATCTACACCAGCGACACCATCACAGGACCTAACCAGATCAGCCAAACAATCACCAGACCTAAGCAGATCAGCCACACCATCACCGGTTCATTCACCTGCATGTCCACCAATGTAATCTACGCCAGTGGTTCTCAAAGCCGGTCCGCTGCTTGTTCAGGGAAAGCCCCTGGCGTGCTGGACCGGTTTGTTTACCTGCCGCGTCCACAGGTTCGGCTGATTGTGGATCCCACTGGCCACGGTTCACTGCTCCAGGCCAATGAGGGCTGCGGGAAGGGCGGCCAGCACGTCCCTTGGCCCGTGCCACTTCCCGCAGCCCCCATTGGCCTGGAGCGGCGGACCAAGCTTTGAGAACCACTGATCTATGCCAGAATGTGCCAGGAATGCTCCTCTGCTATGTACATTGGCCAAACTGGACAGTCCCTACGTAAAAGGATAAATAGACATAAATCAGATATTAGGAATGGCAATACACAAAAACCTGTAGGAGAACACTTCAACCTCCCTGGAGAAACAATAGCAGATTTAAAGGTAGCCATCCTGCAGCAAAAAACCTTCAGGACCGGACTTCAAAGAGAAACTGCTGAGCTTCAGTTCATTTGCAAATTTGACACCATCAGCTCACGATCTGACGAAATGGGTATTCACCCACGAAAGCTTATGCTCCAGTACGTCTGTGGTCTGTAAGGTGCCACAGGACTCTTTGCCGCTTTTACATTAATTTGAATTGCTTAGGACTACTCATTAGTGACATTTTACCTCTTAAATTTGAATTGTATATAACTTTGAGCTATCATATAGATTGGCTATAAGGAAACATTCCTACCCTGGAAACTAGACGTATGTGAAAGGCTGCAACTATCTGGAGTTCATGAGATATTGCTTCTCCTCTGATATCAAGTAGCTCAACCAATCAAGTAATTAGAACTTCACACTCACATCTTCTCTCCCAGCTGCCTTCCTTTTCAATAACTAATTGATAATTTCCTTAACAATATGAACAATATGTACCAGTGTTTTGAGCCTAAGACTAGTGTGTGGAGTTCTGGATTCGAACCAGGTTCGAGCGGCTGGAAGAAATTCAATATGCAAAGTTGGAAGAAAGTTTCCTTTTCTGTTCAACTAGCTCCATCCATCTGGAATTCATAGGCTATATCTAGTAGTACTCAAAATCTTGACCAGGAGGAATTTTCAATTAAGTCATGACCTCATTTTCTCATGAAAAAGTAAAGAGGTGGTTTGGTAATAGCTCTTAAGCATCAGGGAATTCCCCAGTTCAATGATCTCTAGGACCCAGTGGTCTGAAGCAATGCTCGTCATTCTTGAAATCAAAAAGGACATGAAGTCCTCAAAAGATGGCGTAAAAGGGGAAGAAAGACAAGGATTTGGATACTCCAAGACTAGTTCTTTGGAGCATCCTCAAATTCACTGACTACATATGGCCCCCACCAGCAGGTCAATCTACCAAGGTCTAGAAGGAAGAGCGTTGTCTCCCATGGCACGGACAGAATGACTTCTCCAATTGTGTGGGTCTTTGCTGGTAGCAAGCTCTTGAAGACGACTTCTGAAAGTGTCTGTTATGCAATCTAACTGAAGATTTCCTCTGAAAAACAGGCTAACTCAAGCCTAGCCACTGACTTTGTGCTTTTCTTTTTTTCCAAAATTCCAATAGTCTACAAAGCACTTAAACACACACAAATCTATCCATATTCAGCAAAGCACTTAAGAAAAGGTTTAACATTAAGCATGTGAAATGAGACAATCATGGGGAACAGGGATGCACCTAAGCATGAGCTTACATACCTTGCTAAATCAAAGCTCAAGAGCATACCTGTCTTGGAGCTGAAATCATCTGTGTCTTCAAAAGTGAAGTCCACAACTTTTGCCTGGGCCTCAACTTAGAGACCAGAATTCCTGAGCCAGTCGGGTTTCCTAAGGAAGAGTTCTAACGAAAGTCCCACCAGTTTTGTCTAAGATATCACAGAAACTGTTGGAAACAGTCTGGCCTTTTTTAAAGAACTCTGGAAATTTCTGTTTCTTAACCCAGGAATGTACTGGTCTCCAAAAGTGGTTCTGGACCAGAAAAAAAATTATATCTGGCTATAACCCCCACCAATCATAACGTCAGGGAAGCTGAAGAATAAACCTTTATTCCAAACATGACCAATCATTTGGACTCAATGACATCTTCCCATTTCTAGTTTTCTCACTTGCAACAGAAATCACAAGTGAGTACATTATAGGACGCTGGTAAAATAAATCAAATCCCTCCTTGGAAATTTCGTATGAAGGAATCAGGTTTCCTTGAGGCAGAAATACCATAGGCAGGAGTAGTTCCAGACCTCTTTAGCTAGTTTCAACAAACTTTCATTGACTGGGAGGGCTATACTTCCTTTCCCTTGGACTTCCAGGGAGTCCAAAAGTTTAAGTGGTGGCTTCCTGGCCAGGAGTGCTAAACCCAGAGCCCAGTAACATGTTAAACCACTGCCAGCAGCTGGAGTACCAATTGTTATGCTTATTGCTGAAAGCAGCTAAAAGGAGGTCTTTCTGACACCTCAGCACAGCTAACAGACCAGGAGGGGAGGGTGAAGTGAGTGACCTCAAGGAGAAAACATGACCCTCTGTCCTCCTGACATGAGTTGTTTTTCTGAAGCGTGTGGTTTTGCAAGATGGAAAGTCTGGCAATAGTTAACTATTGCTATACAGCTGGTTAACTGATGGAAAGTTCCCCTACCTGACTTGAATGTTTGGACACCTCTCAAGTTCCCTTGCAGATGGCTGGCTGGCCATTGGATGCTTGCAGTTATCCACTTGAGACCTCCCCAAGACCCTGGGTAAATATGAATTTCTTGGGGTGTTTTACTAACCTGTTGTGGACATGTGTAAGTGCTTGAGACTAAGTAAAGTATAGCTTTAAGTGAAAGCACTCTTGTATTGTCTTGTTTGTACCAACCATCTACCGGTCGGACGGCCGTATCTCCATTGATTTATTTCCTGACACCACCTCGCACAGAGTAAAGTTACTAAGAACTTTGGATTGAAAGAACCCCTGGTAACAATATCAGGAGTCACAGACATTCATCCCACCAAAACTAGAAAGATCCTAACATCAATTGGAGAAACTGAAACAGGCAAGACAGCCTCCTTAGATGATGCGTTAGAGGGGGGAAACCTCTGAAGACAATCCCACCACTTTCTCCATCTTCATGAGGAGGGCTCTGATAGCAGTTCTCACTGAAGACAATTTACCAGGCAGTGAGAAGAAAGGAAACCACTTTAGGGCATATGACTGCCCACCCAGCCACTACTGATGAGTATGCCCAGCTACAGCACTTAGGAGAGGAGCCCTCAACTTTTCTTTCCTAATGTGGTCATCAGGGAAGCAGCAACCACTTACAAATTGTTACACTTTGTATTTATTTTTTTTAAAACTATACCAGGAGTGGATCGGTCTCCTTTTACTGGGGATGCACACACTGATTTAAGTACATTCCCTGCCATCTGAGCAGCTCTACTAATCCCAGGTGGGTAGCAGCTGTTTTTCCCCACAGCACACTGAACCAGAATGCCACTTAGTTCCTACTTAGCATGCCATCTCACATTACATTCTGTAGCCTTCACCCTCCTTTTTCTGTTTTCCTTAACAAAAACTAAATTTTGGACCTGAAAATGAAGGGCTTTTCTATAGGAACATTTAGTTTGCAGCAAGCTGTGGTGTGAATCTACCCCACGCTAGCTTGCCACAGACTAACTGTCTGTATCAACACTGCTGACACTCATTATCAGTTCACTAATGCACTTTGATGTAGTCCTGATTCAAAAAAGACTATATCAAAGTGTATTAACAATCTATTAATGCATGTCAGCAGGGTCCACGTGGACAGATAGTCTGTGGCAGGCTAATGCGGGATATATTCATACCCCCAGCTTGCCATGAACTAATTGTTTGTGTAGACAAACTATTATTTGACAGTGTCTCTTTAAAAGGATTTTAATGGGGTCCTGCAATGGCACACGCTGTAAGTACCATATTAAATATGTGCATAAATATACGGTATTGTATAGCTCTAAAATTAAAATAATTTTTTAACTAACCTCTGTAGAAGTAATCTTGTTGCTTTCTTCTAAAAACTGCTGCAGAGTAACAACCTCACTTCCAGGAGAACCAGTTTTGATCTTCTGCTTTCCTTGATTATCCACTGTTTCAGGCATTTTTTCCTGGATCATGGGACTCGACTTAGTGTGACTTTTCAAATACTGGATAGGACTGCTGCTGCTGCTAGACCAAGCCTCATGTTCATGAAGCAGACTAAATTCTCCACTGCTGTGACTTTGTGGCCTACTTTGGTTGTTAACTCCACCTGCTTTTGGGTAAACAGTATTAAATATTCTCTAATAAAAATTACATGAAAATTATTGAACAGCACATTCTGAACAATATCTGGAGGATTATTAGATGTCATTTAATAATGCCTGTTTATATACTTTTTTAAAAATGCTGAAGACTCTAATTGTCCTATATTACTCAGATCAAATATCCTATTCTGAAATCATGTTATAAAATGCAATTTCATCCCCTTGGCTTATCTGTTACAACTTTTCAACCTGATTTTTCAGTTTTTCAATGAAAAAAAACAAAATACCTTTCACTTGAAATTTGTAAATTTATTTCCACAGTACTAGATTATAAGAGGTTAAATATATAGAGAAGACTTTATGATTCAATTCATGTTCAGCAACTCTGTAAAGTGTATATTGTCATCTGCTATTCATATGACATCTTATATAAATGAGACATAAAAGGTGGAACATGAATCATATCATAGAATCATAGGACTGGAAGGGACCTCGAGCGGTCACATAGTCCAGTCCCCTGAACTCATGGCAGAACTAAGTATTATCAGACAGATGTTTGTCTAACCTGCTTTTAAAAATCTCCAATAATAGAGATTCCACAACCACCCTGGGCAATTTATTCCAGTGCTTAACCACCCCCTGATAGTTAGGAAGTTTTTCCTAATGTCCAACCAAACCACCCTTGCTGCAATTTCAGCCCATTGCATCTTGTTCTAACCTGAGAGGTTACGAAGAATAATTTTTCTCCTTCCTCCTTGTAACAACCTTTTATATACTTGAAAACCGCTATCATGACCCCTTTCAGTCTTCTCTTCTCAAGACTAAACAAACCCATTTTTTTCAATCTTCCCTCACAGGTCATGTTTTAATCATCGTTGTTGCTCTTCTCTGGACTCTCTCCAATTTGTCCACATTTTTCCTGAAATGTGGCGCCCAGAACTGGACACAATACTCTAGTCAAGGCCTAATCAGTGCGGAGTAGAGCGGAAGAATTCCCTCTCCTGTCTTGCTTACAACACTCGTTAATACACCCCAGAATGATGTTTGCCTTTTTTTGCAAAAGTTTTACACTATTGACTCTCATTTAGCTTGTGATCCACTATGACGCCCAGATCCCTTTCTGCAGGACTCCTTCCTAGGTAGTCCATTTCCCATTTTATATGTGTGCAACTGATTGTTCCTTCCCAAGTGGAGTACTTTGCATTTGTCCTTATTGAATTTCATCCTTTTTTTGTCAGTCCATTTCTCCAATTTGTCCAGATCATTTTGAATTTGAATCCTATCCTCCAAAGCATTTATGATCCCTCCCAGCTTGGTATTGTCCACAAACTTGAAGAAAATGACTGCCAATTCTTCAACAGAATTTTCTAGAAAGGCTCCTCTAGAAAGGTTTTCCTTATACACCTCTACCCCAATATAACACGACCCGATATAAAATCATGACTGGTGTGGAGAAACTAAATAAGGAAGTGTTATTTATTCCTTCTCATAAAACAAGAACTAGGGGTCACCAAATGAAATTAATAGGCATCAGATTTAAAACAAACAAAAGGAAGTATTTCTTCACACAACACATAGTCAACCTGTAGAACTCTTTGCCAGAGAACGTTGTGAAGGCCAAGACTATAACAGGGTTCAAAAAGGAACTAGATAAATTCATGAAGGATAGGTCCATCAATGGCTATTAGCCAGGATAGGCAGGGATGGTGTCCCTACCCTCTGTTTGCCAGAAGCTGGGAATGGGCAACAGAGGATGGATCACTTGATGATTACCTGTTCTGTTCATTCCCTCTGAAGCACCTGGCATTGGCCACTGTTGGACGACAGGATACTGTGCTAGGTGGACCATTGATCTGACCTAGTATGGCTGTTCGTATGTATGGTCTATCTTAGACTTATTTTAAAATAGTTTCAACTTCATATATTGTAATTGCTCCTATTTTAATATTTACTAAATGCATTTGAAGGTCTACTGTATTAATATTCTTCCCTAATTTGGAAAACGAAGGGCATAAAGCAGTGGTGGGCAACCTGCGACCTGCACATGGCCTGTCAGGGTAATCCGCTGGTGGGCCGCCAGACAGTTTGTTTACATTTGCACGGCTTCCCGCAGCTTCTAGTGGTCGCGGTTTGCCGTTCCCAGCCAATGGGAGCTGTGGGAAGCGGCGTGGGCCACAGGGACGTGCTGGCCGCCGCTTCCCGCAGCTCCCATTGGCCGGGAATGGCGAACCGCTGCCACTGGGAGCTGCGGGTGGCTGTGCAAATGTAAACAAACTGTCTGGTGGCCCACCAGTGGATTTCTCTGATGGGCCGCGTGCAGCCCGCGAGCTGCAGGTTGCCCACCACTGGCATAAAGTGTTAAAAGAAAAACATGCCATGAATTTTTTATTTTATTTTTTTATCTGCCCATCTTACAAACAAAGTCATGGAAATGAAGCATAGATGGCAATTCACCTACACCATACCTTTGACTTCATGAAGTGAAGCGTTGTTATTGCTATTACTAGTGGATGTTCTGCCACTATCAAGGCTGGCTGGTCTGGAAGCTAAATGAAAAGTAAGGAGACAGAATGATAAACACAATTTTAGCAGATGACACTATACCTTTACATTCTGATCACAGAATATTCTGAGGTAGGAATCATGCACTATTTCACAGGCTGAGCACGCCCATTGTCAACAAAGTGTTGTTTCTTACAGATCAGAAAGCGAAGGGATTTCCAGGCAGTCCAAGAGGACACTTTAGTAAAGGATGCTACAGGAACAGTAAGATACAAGGGAAAGAAAAACAGAAAACAGAGTGCATGTTTAGAATTGAAACAGATTTGTTAGTGGGAAACCAGGATTTTAGAAGAACACAGTGGCATGCAGAAAGCTGCTTGTGATTTGGTCACTTACAACAGATTTGACAAGGAACCTTGCACACTGTAGAAATGCCACAAACAGGAGGAGCAAGAGCATCTGCATAGTTAATGTCCTGTACTCCTCCCCAATATAAACAGGGGTGCTGGAACAATTTGTATAATGGGGGTGCTGAGAGCCATTGAACCAAAACTGTAAACCCTGTATATAATGGAATCCACTTGAAGCCAGATGGTGCTACAGCACCCCCCCATGCCCCTAGTTCTAGCATCTGTTAGTACAAAGGAAATAATTGCACTGTTAATATTTTCCAAAATATTAAATAACAATATTTTATTTCAATTTTGTTTATATTCATTTTAAAATATTTTAGTAAAGAAAAATAGTTTCAGTTTTATTTCTTGTAAGAAATTTCTTGTATTTATTTCTTTATTTAGCTTTTTCACTCTATATTTTTACTTGATGAAAAGACTTATTTTGTACTATGAAATATATAAAACTTTACTTTAAAATCAAGAAATGAATCACTGAAACCTAAAAAGCTTTTTAATGCAAGTCAAAATTTCCCTTCTTTCACAATTAAACCCAAATATATCTGAAAATGGACAAAAAGAATTTGTATTCTTTCAGGTGCATTTCATAGATATCGTCTACTAAAATACACAACAGTTAGTGGAAAGATTATTTTATAGAAAAAGAAAAAGTATTAGGTTTGAAGAAATGGCACCATATAGTCAAGTCATACGCAAATTATAGAAAACATGCTCACTTGCAATGCTTCAATTCACTGTGTGTGCAAACATCGTTAGCATTCACATCATGTATTCTTAATTTATTATTTAATTAAAGTTCACATCTTACCATGAACTCTTGATCCTGTACTAGAATCATCACTAATGCCTTGTGGACTTACATCTTCAAAGGATGTAGTATCTATACATAGAGACATAAAACAGTATGTAAATTAAATTTCTCAGCAAAAATGTAATTTAAACATTTGTCATCTGTAAAATGTAATGAAATAATTATTTCAAATACAATCCATCTTTGCTTATGTAGCCTTTCTGTAGGAAAAACTCTAAGGTATTTTACAACTGAAGCTATTAAACCCATTCAATTACTTCTTAGTACTGTAATTCAATTATTCAGGTTGTTTTCTACAGAAGAATGTGAAATATGAAGGAATAAAAACAGATTTATATAAAATTGTTGTTACCAATATAATCACAACAGTGCAAAAAGCTTCTACCTATACCTTTATTATTTAGCAATTGCTTGGATCTGAAGCCTGAAGAAGAGTTGACAGTTGCAAAGTTGATAGCTGTAGTAGAGAAGGCCATAGCTCCCAATTCTTTTTTCCTTTTACCCGTAGATCTATCATCAGGGCCCTCCAGATGCTCAGAACTACCTGTCCATTGTCCTCCTGCTAGGACAATGGACTGCACCAGGTCATTCATGGCTGGGATGCAAATGAAAGCAAATGAATCAGCATGGTTGAATGTATTTTTTTTATTTCTATTTCGTATTGTAAAAAGTTTGACATTTGTCTAAGCTTCAAGGCATACTGAATACTGAAAGCTACAAACACAAGATCATCCATGTTATGACATGCAATCAGCTCAATGAATGAAAAGTATTACAGGCCATACTTTCAGTTCAGATATGATTTTTAATTGATTTTATTAGATAAAAGTGCCATGCTTGTGCTGCAATGATATGCAATATATATGTTAGAAGCTTTGATATGTTGTTTTGCAAAGACAAATGGAATGAATAAGGGTAAGATGGGCAGAGGTGCTAACACAACATGAACTTTGGCAATGGTTGGGGTCCTTGTTCAGTGCAGGTTACTGCAGGAATACTGTATTTTGCATTATAGTAGTTAAAAGGATCTGAAAGAGATGGCATCCTATGATATACTCCTTTGCTTTACAACACTATAGAAGTGTCCACCCCCTTTTTTAAAAAATAGAACATTTTAGTAAAGAAGAAATGACACACATTTGAAAAGAGTAACAGACCACTTTATATCCTTGCACTATTTTCTCTATAGATTCTTTAAACCAAAAATTTAAGATATTTGTGGTTTATAAAATGCTTACTAAAAGTGGAATTTAAAACTATTCAAATGTCTATAGAGTGCACTGTAAATTTATATACACATGCATGCACAATGTGTATATATAATAAATATGTATACAAATATATAAAATGTAATCACAATAAATCGAGTATGTATATATACATATATTATTCAGTGCCAAGGTTTTTCAAAAATTCTTCCAGCTCCTTGTATTATAGCAGGACTTGCACATTGCAAAATAGTAAAAAAACAGCACAGTCCAGGGGAAAGGTTAGTGAAAAATTAGTAATGGAAGCCAGTGTAGCCATTTAAAAGAAGCTAACTGTCAAAGTCTTACACATGGAGCGACGGTAGAAGGCCTTCATTTTGTCTTTTTCCTTCGGTCTGTTCCTCAAAAAGGGCAGTCTTTTCAGTGCAATCACTTTTATGTCATAGCATGAGGAAAAACGGAAACAGGGAAATGAAAGAAAAAAGGGAGAAGAACAGATGGAAGTTAAATGTTGAAACTAAGGATAGAAATGAATGTTTGAGTTTCAGCTATGTATGCTATGCTAAAAACTATTATTCTCATGCTGCTGAGTGATAATGAAATATGGAAACTACGCTATGAAACCTTCAATATACTCAGAAAAGCACTGAAGACAATGGTGAGGAACGTAATATATTTTGCAAGTGCAGAATGCCAAATTCTTGAAAAAACAAAAGTAACTTCTTTGCAGAGATTTATATAAAGAGATAGAGTTTTTCCAAGAAAGTGGAAAATAGATTTATTCAAAAGGCCTAAAATTTGATTACTTTGTGATTTCAATAAAACATCCACTTTTCCTCTTTAAAAAAGAGTTTGAATCTTAATTACTTGCTATAATGTATCTTTTCTAATTTGCTTTTCTCTTGTACTTTTCACTCATGATTTACATTTTTATAAGTTTTGATACATTATGTATTGTGCATATTAATTAAATAACTCTCTCTTTCACTCTTTGTTTCTGTACATTTTCTTTCTATGGACCACCTGTTCAAGGGACTATGTGAACGGAGTGCAGAAAACTGAAATAATAAACTACAAGTTTGTTATAAAGCTGCAGTGATTGCTCAGATTTCCTGGTTGGCATGGTACCCTGCCAAACTGCTACTGGAAAAAAGTACCAAACAGAAGATTAACACCTCCTCCTGACCACCACAAAAAAACAAAGAAAAAACAAACAAAAATGGGGGTGTGGTTATGACATTTTGGGGAGTCAGAAAAATTAAAATAATACATGTAACATCTGCAAAAAGAACATTAAAATTATATTAATTATTACAATTAGAAAAAGTCACAAGTTACTCCTGTCCTTAGGTTGGAGTGCAGTGCAACAGTAACTTGTTAATAGTGGACATCTGTGTCTTCACGTAGCATCATATAAATGTGTCAGCAGACTGCCAAGCATACAGGAGCAACATGCAAACAATGGAGATACAAGGGCTTCATCTTTGACAGAAAGGAGCTCAGAAATCAAAAATTTCTTACAAATGCCCAGGCCCCTGCTTCATTTGCATGCTACCCAACATCACAATCTACAGGTTTTACATCTTGTCATTTGCCTCAAATTTGTTGAACCAATGGCCTGTTACAAAGCCATTTAATATGCATGCACATGGATTTTTCTATATTTTTAGACACATCTGCTCTTTCTGTATTTCTCTGCACAAAAGGGGAAATATACCCTATATTTTGTTATATTTCTTTTTAGTTTGACGAAAATGGTGGTTCAACAGAAAAAATCAAAATATCCAATTTCTGGTATCGCCATTATGCAGTATTTCTCATACCGCTCTATTATAAGAACTATTTCATGTTAGAATTAATACAGCCATGCAAAATCACCACGAAATGGTACCAGACCAAATAAATGCTACTTAGCCATAATTATGGTGTAAAAATAAAAAAAATTACTAGCCTTTCAAAAAAAAAATTCCCTGGCCCCAAGTGAACAGGCAAATAGAATTTTGCATGGCTGGATTAACAATGTTAGAAATAGTATAACTTCAGCTACTTAAATGGACATTGATAAGTACATTTTTATCTATCAAAACATTCATTTTGTACAAAAGGCCAGGCTGTTTCTGACCTCACAAGAGTGCAAGTTGGGAGAAAATGTAAGCATCCCGTTGCACTCATGTACAACAGCCAGCCATAATACTGTGGAGGACTGCAAGCACTGGTGGTATCCTTTCCAAAGGAGGAGTACCTGATTGAAAGTGGGTTATCACATTGCTTCCCCTCCACCTTTTGCACTCAGCACGGGGGGGTGGGGGGGGCGTGTACAGTGTACCACTTTGAAATGTGGTGGAGCTCCTGCTGCAGCATGCACACCCCAAGAGACCTAGGAGGATGTATGTTTGATTCAGCTAGATTTCCTCCAGACAGTCCTGCTGTAACATGGCTCCATCAATTTAGCACTAAAATATTACAGTAAAAACAAAAGCTATATATTCTACAACTTTCATTACTGATTAAATCTGGTATAGTCTCATATGCTTTAACTCAGTGTTTCTCAACGACCAGTCCGTGGACCCTGAGATTTCCCTGACAGTTTAGGAAGGCAGCAAGCTGGTCCCTGCTATCAAAAAAGGTTGAGAAACACTGCAAAATGATCAACATACAGAGAATATTCACAGTTCTAATGTACAATGGTATCTAGATTAGAGAGAAGCTGCTCATCCTTAATATAAGTCAACTGTTCATACCTTTGGGTGGGGAAGGGTAGGGAGACATAAAGGGAACACACACCAGTCAATATATGTGTTTCTTATATAGGAGACAAGTACACTTAATATATGTTAACCTTTAGCTTGCTGATTGCGTAGATATACCGGTAGGTACTCAAACATAAATTAAGCTTTTCTGACCTTCGTTCAGCTCAATAAACACAGCTGCTTTCAATAATCAGGAGGGAATGAGCTGAAAGCAATGTGAAAATGGACACTGATTGGCTACAGTAAGTTGAGTGATCATTAAAGCCTTCATAAAGAAGATATGTTGTCTATCTAGATCTGTGAAAAGTTACACTTTTATTTCACTGTCTGCCAAAAGAATGCATGCACCAGTATGAAGCTTATTTCTTGCTTTTGTGACAAATAAAGTATAAATAACTAGTTTTAGCATTAGTGACAATGAAATGAGGAACACGCTGTGACAATAAGCACTCTCTGTATTCACATCCTACATACTACTGTAATAATCTTTGAACAAAATATGCCTTGTGAAGTGTCTTTTGAAAACTAATAACTCAATGATCATTAATATTCTTGTGTGATGTATGTATGGGGTGGGTATTAAGAGAGATGAATATATGCTGAAGTTATGACTGAAGTGTGAGTAAACCAGGTATGCCAGGGAGAGCTGGTAAACAGGACTACACTAGACAAAGGAATATGTTTTCTCCACCTGGGAGTTATTTCCAAAGTACTTTGAAAGACAAAGAGAATGTCTTTACATTAGAAAGACAAGGTGGGAGATATTAATCTTTTATTGGACCAACTTCTGTGGCTGAGAGATATATAACATATGTTGGTCCAATAAAAGATATTACCTTATCCACCTTGAGTGTCTCATATCCTGAGACTGACAGGGCTACAACACCACTGCATACAAAGTATTTACATATCATGTAAACAGATCCATCTAGCTAATGAGGGATGGAAGCAAATCTCACACTAACAAGTGGGGCAGAAGACAGCAGAGTGGCTGGTAGAGAGAAGCTTGATCTGGGTTTTACTTTTCAAAGAATACATGGCAAGGTTTAGAGGTCTACAAAGATAGAGTGGCTGAACCTCTAGTGATAAGCAATTGAATCAAACTGATGGTATACAATATTACTGTACTGTATTAGAAAAGTGTGACACTCAGACTTAGGCTTGGCAGCTGCAAGTGGCTCTTTAATGTGTCTTCTTGTGGGTCTTTGCAGCACCTTTTTAAACACAGTATGATTTAATTATTACCCAATCTAAGTTTATTAACCAATCAGGATGCTTTTACTATGTTATTAACCAACTGTAGAATACTTGGTCAGTCGTTTTGCTGTGAATTGATACACACACACAGAGTAAATGAAACAATGAATTTATACTACTGTGGCTCTTTTGGGTAATGTTGATTGCTAATTTGGCTCCTAAACCACTGAGGTCTGAGTATCACTGGTACAGAGTGAGTTCTTTTCTGAAAGCCTATGGCACACTGGTGATTGATATCACCATGAATTGTATGCATTACCACTATATAAGGAATTATGGATACTCATTGATATTGGGCTGTACAGTCTCTCCAGACAGGAGGGAATGCCACATTTATTAATTAAGCATTGTGGAATCAGAAACAATGGAAACCCCATTTACATAGAAATTGTATAGGGGGATGAGAAGCCCACAGGAAGAGAAAGACACCATGAGATCATTTTTCAGAGTAACAGCCATGTTAGTCTGTATTCGCAAAAAGAAAAGGAGGACTTGTGGCACCTTAGAGACTAACCAATTTATTTGAGCATGAGCTTTCGTGAGCCACAGCTCACTTCATCGGATGCATACTGTGGAAATTGCAGAAGACATTATATACACAGACATCATGAAACAATACCTCCTCCCACCCCACTTTCCTGCTGGTAATAGCTTATCTAAAGTGATCATCTGGAAATGGCCCAACTTGATGATCACTTTAGATAAGCTATTACCAGCAGGAAAGTGGGGTGGGAGGAGGTATTGTTTCATGGTGTCTGTGTATATAATGTCTTCTGCAATTTCCACAGTATGCATCCGATGAAGTGAGCTGTGGCTCACGAAAGCTCATGCTCAAATAAATTGGTTAGTCTCTAAGGTGCCACAAGTCCTCCTTTTCTTTTTTCATGAGATCATTCTGCCTCTTGAAAACAATTAATTGAATTTTGGAAGATATAAGCAAGGAGAAAGCCATCTTGGGCATCCATCACTAGACAAATACAAGAGGCCAGAGCTCTTCCAAGCTAAGAAAAATATGTCCTTCAACCAAGGAGGATTGAAGTCTCTGGAACTGAAGATAGGTGAGAAATCTGCTTAGGCAAAGATCTTTCACCTAAGATGACATGGGAAGCAAGCACCTTGTACTTTTGTGGAAGGTCCCGACTGGGGGAAAGATGGCCATGGCTGGGAAAAAGAATGACTAGGTAGAGAAACTAGCTTGAACAAAGACTGTATCTTGCTAGATTAGGTTTAAGACTTTTAGATGCATGTTTTCACTTTTATTTGCTTGTAGCCCTTTCTAACTTTATTGCTTGTACTTAGCATCACTTAATCTATGTCCTATTGTTAATAAATCTGTTTTATTTTACTATAAACCAACTCAATGCTGTGTTTAAAAGGAAGGGTGCATTTACTCAAGCTAAGTTAATAAGCCGTGATGTAGTTTTGTCTCTTTACAGGAGTATTGAACATTATTATTTCTCTGAGCTGTCCAGGAAAGGGCTGAATATTTCAGGGCACACAGTTTTTGGGAAATTTGGAATGGGGAGTGTGTTGGGGTCATCTTGCTGGTTGTAACCCAGGCTGGTTGAAGACAGAGTGTGACTGGTGTGTTGCTGGCAGGCTGCTGGCATCAGACTGCTGGACTCAGGGCTGCTGCTATATACAGATATTCATAGTGGCAGGCTGCTTGTGAGCGGCCCAGGTTGGGAGCTACAGCAACAAAGAGCTGTGAGGCACCCAGGGTTACAGGGCAGGTGGTGACAAAATCCTTTACTGGTCTGGACTGCCACCTGAATCCCATGACACACACTCCTTCTTTTTTCTTACTGAGTTAATCTTATTGTGGTTGTTTCTAACTGCATTTTGTTTTTTCATCCAAACTGACAAGAAATTACCTTTGATCATGTGTTTTATAAAACCTGTGTTCATACTACAAAAAGTATACAGTCACAAGTAAATAACTGCAGTTAAGACAATAGTTATCTTAACTTCATGGTGATTCTTGGTCTCTAAGAAACAGATCCACAAAAAGGGTTGGCTTGTGGCCCTCAGCTAACCTACAAAATGTGAGATTTAGCTGTAGATACTGATAGCACTTAGCTCACTAAAGCAGATATCAAATCTGTCCTTTGATAGAATCTGCTCTTCTTCTTGTTGGAATCACATGATTGTTGCTATGTGTGGCATATGGCTGAAACATTGCCTGAAAAATCCTTGTGACTGGTATGTGGAAGTGGAAGTGCTTTTCTTGGCAGATGAAGCAGTGGCCAAAAGGTTTTAAACATGTCCTGGCATCTTTAATGAAGTGCATCTGTTTTGATGCTGAACAATTCGGGGTCCTCAGAGATCACATCTTCTATTGCCTTTTGTACCCCCCCCCCCCACAAGTAAGGGAGAGGATTTTAGCAACAAAGACAAGAACAACATTACAGCGGTTGCCACTGTTCTCAAATTCAATTGGAAGAACTACATTTCCAGGCTGTTACATTAAAAAATTGTCAAAAAGACAATGAACTATATCTATTTTACACAAATTATGACAACACAGTCACCAAGCTAGTCCAGTGCTTGGGTGAGGAACTCACGGATGAAGAACACCTTGAAGTTGATGCTGAACCTGAGAAAAACAGAAGTCATGCTGTTTAGAAGAGGCAAATACTTTTGAGAAGTTTGTGACAGCCATGACACATTATTTTCTACCTGAGGAAGTAAGCTCATCATTTGTAAAGTTAGGAGTGAAAGGAGGGGAAGGTCTAGACACTGAATCCCCAAGTCCTGATGTCTCTGCACTTCAAGAGCTTCCCCTACGTTCCTGTCTCAGTTCCCCTGGCAAGGCTGCCTTGGTTCACAGTGGAGCCAAAGAAGCAGAACCACAGGAAACCTTTTAGGCACAGATGACCAAGGCTAGCAGGCAACCAGGAACAGACCTGAAGAGGATATTTTTTAAGCTGAGAGCAGCTAGAGGGTTTTCTGTCTATTTGCCTGGAGACAGCAATATTACTTTTTTACAAAGAGGTTTTTCTTTTTTGAGCTTGAGTTTTCTCTACCTAAAGGCAGGGTAGTTAACCTCCTGCAGGGAAATTCACAGATTGCTTTTTTTCTTTCCTCTCCTAACTCTCAGGTATAGCAGCTGGAAAATGAAAGCACAAGAAAGCAGGAAAATGACTACCAGTGAAGCAGCTAATAAACTAGAGCTGGCCAGATTCGAACCTGAAGAGAAAAAAAAGAGCATGATAGACAGATGATCTTAAGGCGCTTGGAGGTGGAGGCAGAAAAAGCCAGGGTGGAGGCAGAGGAAACTGCCCCTAAGAGAGCTATGGAGGAGAAAGAAAAAGAGAGGAAGCATGCACTGGAGATGGAGAAGGCAAGGGCTCAGCAGAATATACCAGCCAACCCTAGCAATCCTTCTCCAGGTACCGCTTCCCATCCCAGAAAGTTCCCCACCTACAAGGCAGGCGATGATACCGAGGACTTCTTAGAAAACTTCGAAAGGGCCTGCCTTGGATACAGCATCTCTACAGACCAGTACATGGCAGAGCTGAGGCCACAGCGCAGTGGAGCCTTAGCACAGATTGCGGTTGAAATGCCAAAGGAACACATGAACAGTTATGAACTTTTTAAAACCCAGACGAGAGTCAGAATGGGGCTAACATCCGAGCATTCTCATTGGCGGTTCAGAGCCCTAAGGTGGAAACCAGATGTGTCATTTACTCGACATGCCTACCACATTGTGAAAAATTGGGATGCCTGGATATCAGGAGCAAGTGTTAAATCTCCAGAAGAGTTGCCCTTCCTAATGCAAATGGAGCAGTTCTTAGAGGGTGTCCCTGAGGAAATAGAAAGGCACATCCTAGATGGGAAGCCCAAAACTGTAATCGAGGCGAGGGAGATTGGAGCCAAATGGGTGGAGGTGGCAGAAAAGAAAAAAAACTAGTAGCAGTTGGAGCGAATATCAGAAGGGGCAACCCGAAACAAAACCCTATCACTGGGGGTAACCCAAGGCCCCACCTACATCCCAAGGAAAACCCCAGACACCTTATCGTCCCACCACACCATTCTCCAGCAACCCATCTCGCCCCAATGCCCAGTCAACTGGATGATGTTTTAAATGTAATGAGCTGGAGCATGTGAAGGCCAACTGCCCCAAGAACCCCCGGCAGATTACACTTCATTGCACCGGGGTCACACCAAAGGTCTTCAGGCCCAGATGCCTCCCAGATACCCTTAGAGCGAAGGGAAACTGTGTGTGGGCAGGAAGAAGGTTACAGCGTGGAGGGACACTGGAGCGCAGGTGTCAGCTATCCATCAATCCTTAGTGGACCCCAACTTAATCAACCCAGAGGCCCAAGTGACGATTCAACCCTTCAAGTCCAACTCTTTCGATTTGCCTACAGCCAAGTTGCCTGTCCAGTACAAGGGCTGGTCAGGAATGTGGACTTTTGCGGTCTATGATGATTATCCCATTCCCATGCTGCTAGGGGAAGACTTGGCCAACCAGGTAAAGCTGGCCAAGAGGGTGGGAATGGTCACCCGCAGCCAGACTAAGCAAGCTTCCACACCTATCCCTGTTCCTGAGCCTTCCACCAGGGCCCCGTCTGTGTTACCAGAGACCCAGATGGAGGTGGGGGAACCGGATCCCCTGCCAATAACTGCAACGGCCATAGTGGATCCAGAGACCCAGCCAAAGCCAGTCCCCGAACTGAAACTGGCGAAGCAACCAGCAACAGAACCATTGCCAGCGCTGAGTCCAATGCTTGCAACCCCATCTACAGCTTGAACACCAGAGGGCACCATCGAGCCTGCACTGGCAGCAGCAGCAGCAAATGACCCTACACAAGAGGCTCAGCCAGATCCTGAAATACCCCATAGTGCACCAGCGGAGAGCGGTTCACCATCAATGGAAACAGCCCCATCACCTGCATCGTTTCCAGAGGGACCAAGGCGAGGTCCACAATCCATTGAGGAACTGATGTCTCCAGCATCAAGGGAACAGTTCCAGGCCGAGCAGGAAGCAGATGAAAGCCTCCAGAGAGCTTGGACAGAGGCATGGAGCAACCCACCACCTCTCAACTCTTCTAATCGATCCCGATTTGTTGTAGAAAGATGACTTTTATACAAAGAAACTCTTTCTGGTGGACAACAGGAAAACTGGCATCCTCAGAGACAGCTGGTAGTTCCAACTAAATACCGGGAAAAGCTCTTGAGCTTAGCCCACAATTATCCTAGTGGCCATGCTGGGGTGAACAGGACCAAAGACCATTTGGGGAAGTCATTCCACTGGGAAGGAATGGGCAAGGATGTTTCTACTTATGTCCGGTCTTGTGAGGTATGCCAAAGAGTGGGAAAACCCCAAGACCAGGTCAAAGCCCCTCTCCAGCCACTCCCCATCATTGAGGTTCCATTTCAGCAAGTAGCTGTGGATATTCTGGGTCCTTTTCTGAAAAAGACACCCAGAGGAAAGCAGTACATATTGACTTTAATGGATTTTGCTACCCGATGACCGGAAGCAGTAGCTCTAAGCAACACCAGGGCTAAAAGTGCGTGCCAGGCACTAACAGACATTTTTGCCAGGGTAGGTTGGCTCTCCCACACCCTCACAGATGCAGGAACTCATTTCCTGGCAGGAACTATGGAAAGCCTTTGGGAAGCTCATGGGGTAAAGAACTTGGTTGCCACCCCTTACCACCATCAAATAAATGGCATGGTGGAGAAATTTAATGGAACTTTGGGGGCCATAATATGTAAATTCGTAAATGAGCACTCCAATGATTGGGACCTAGTGTTGCAGCAGTTGCTCTTTGCCTACAGAGCTGTACCCCATCCCAGTTTAGTGTTTTCCCCATTTGAACTTGTATATGGCCGCGAGGTTAAGGGGCCATTACAGTTGGTGAAGCAGCAATGGGAGGGGTTTACACCTTCTCCAGGAACTAACATTCTGGACTTTGTAACCGACCTACAAAACACCCTCCGAACCTCTTTAGCTCTTGCTAAAGAAAACCTAAAAGATGCTCAAAAAGAGCAAAAAGCCTGGTATGTTAAACATGCCAGAGAGCGTTCCTTCAAAGTTGGGGACCAGGTCATGGTCTTAAAGGTGCTCCAGGCCCATAAAATGAAAGCGTCGTGGGAAGGGCCACTCACGGTCCAGGAGCGCCTGGGAGCTATTAATTATCTCATAGGATTCCCCACCTCCAACCGAAAGCCTAAGGTGTACCATATTAATTCTCTAAAGCCCTTTCATTCCAGAGAATTAAAGGTTTGTCAGTTTACAGCCCAGGGAGGAGATGACGCTGAGTGGCCTGAAGATGCCTACTAAGAAGGGAAAAGTGATGGTGGTGTGGAAGAGGTGAACCTCTCAAACTCCATTGGACGTATGCAGCGACAGCAGATCAAGGAGCTGTGCACTAGCTACGCGCTGACGTTCTCAGCCACCCCAGGACTGACTGAACGGGCATACCACTCCATTGACACAGGTAATGCTCTCCCAATTAGAGCCCAACCTTACCAAGTGTCTCCTCAAGCTAAAACTGCTATAGAACAGGAGATCCAGGATATGCTACAGATGGGTGTAATATGCCCCTCTGGCAATGCATGGGCATCTCCAGCGGTTCTAGTTCCCAAAACAGATGGGGAGATACGTTTTTGCATGGACTACCATAAGCTAAATGCTGTAACTTGCCCAGACAACTATCCAATGCCATGCACAGATGAACTATTGGAGAAACTGGGAGGGGCCCAGTTCATCTCTACCTTGGACTTAACCAAGGGGTACTGGCAGGTACCGCTAGATGAATCCGCCAAGAAAAGGTCAGCCTTCACCACACACGTCGGACTGTATGAATTTAATATGCTCCCTTTCGGGCTGCGGAATGCACCCACCACCTTCCAAAAACGTGTAGATGGTCTCCTAACAGGATTGGGAGAATATGCAGTCGCCTACCTTGACGATGTGGCCATATTTTTGAATTCCTGGGCAGAACACCTGGAACACCTACAAAAAGTCTTTGAGCGCATAAGGGAGGCAGGACTAACTGTTAAGGCTAAAAAGTGTCAAACAGGCCTAAACAGAGTGACTTACTTGGACACCAGGTGAGTCAAGGAACTATCAACCCCCTACAGGCCAAAGTGGATGCTATCCAAAAGTGGCCTGTCCCTCAGTCAAAGAAACAGGTTCAATCCTTCTTAGGCTTGGCCGAATATTACAGGCGATTTGTACTGCAATACAGTCAAATCGCCGCCCCACTAACAGACCTAACCAAAAAGAAACAGCCAAATGCAGTTCAGTGGATTGAAAAGTGTCAGAAGGCCTTTAACCAGCTTAAAGCGACACTCATGTCTGACCCTGTGCTAAGGTCCCCAGACTTTGACAAACCGTTCCTAGTAACCACAGATGCGTCCGAGCGTGGTGTGGGAGCAGTCTTAATGGAGGAAGGACCGAATCAAGAGTTCCATCCTGTCACGTTTCTCAGCAAGCAGCTGTCTGAGAGGGAAAGCCACTGGTCAATCAGTGAAAAGGAATGTTACGCCATTGTCTATGCTCTGGAAAAGCTACGCCCATACGTTTGGGGATGGCATTTCCACCTGCAAACTGACCATGCTTGCGCTACAGTGGCTTCATACCGCCAATGGAAATAACAAAAAACTTATTCAGTGGAGTTTAGCTCTCCAAGATTTTGATTTCGACACACAACACATTTCAGGAGCTTCTAACAAAGTGGCTGATGCACTCCCCCGTGAAAGTTTCCCAGAATCAACTGGTCCAAATCGTCCTTAAGATGTGGGAATATTGTTAGTCTTTATACAGTCAGTAGTATATTTAGAGATGCATGTGTCTTATTAACTCTGTTTTATTCTCGAGCTCCAGGAAGAAATCACATCCAGTGTTTCACCCTATCTGTGATTTGGGGGGCGTGTCATAAATATAAAGGGAAGGGTAACCACCTTTCTGTATACAGTGCTATAAAATCCCTCCTGGCCAGAGGCAACATCCTGTTACCTGTAAAGGGTTAAGAAGCTCAGCTAACCTGGCTGGCACCTGACCCAAAGGACCAGTAAGGGAACAAGATACTTTCAAATCTTGGGCGGGGGGTGTGGGGGGAGGCTTTTGTTTGTGAACTTTGTTTACGTATTTGTTCTCTCTTGGGACTGAGAGAGGCCAGACAGAAATCCATCTTTTCCAACCCATCCTAATCCAAGTCTCCAATATTGCAACCAGTGTAGGTATGCCAGGCAAGGCAGATTAGTTTATCTTTTGTTTTATGTGAATTTTCCCTGTGTTAAGAGGGAGGTTTATTCCTGTTTTCTGTAACTTTAAGGTTTTGCCCAGAGGGGGATCCTCTGTGTTTTTAATCTGAATACCCTGTAAAGTATTTTCCATCCTGATTTTACAGAGGTGATTCGTTTACCTTTTCTTTAATTAAAATACTTCTTTTAAGAACTTGATTGATTTTTCATTGTTCTTAAGATCCAAGGGTTTGAGTCTGTGTTCACCTGTACAAATTGGTGAGGATTATTATCAAGCCTTCCCCAGGAAAGGGAGTGTAGGGGTTGGGGGGATATTTTGGGGAAAGATGTCTCCAAGTGGTCTCTTTCCCTGTTCTTTGTTTAAAACGCTTGGTGGTGGCAGCATACTGTTTAAGGCCAAGGCAAAGTTTGTACCTTGGGGAAGTTTTTAACCTAAGCTGGTAAGAATAAGCTTGGGGGGGGTCTTTTATGCGGGTCCCCACATCTGTACCCTAGAGTTCAGAGTGGGGAAGGAACCCTGACACCATGTCTTTAGCTTATACAATCATAACAATTAAATACAACGGTTGTTAATAACTTAGCTTAATTACAACATTTTTTTCAAATAAAGCCTATACACAAGATTTCAATTAATTTTAACGACTGTATATAGAGGAAATTTTGAAGAATCTGTGTTATTCCATTATTAAGATAATTTTAGACAAAGAAAAGATTGACACCAATGCTACATTTCTTAAAGGACCCATTTAAAATTAATTTTAACTCATAAAACAATTAACAGATTTACTTGTAAATTCTAAAAAAAAATAGTACCTATATTTAAAGAGTAAGTGCCGAAAGTTTGTGGAAGATATACTCTATTTTTCATATATAACAAAATGGATGAATCGGTGCTGTAAGCACAAAACAGAACACAACCTTAGCTATGAAACTATGACCAGTGCCTCCATAATAAAGAACAGGAGAGTTCTTTGTCTCTAGATTCAGAGCTTCAGCAAGTCTCACGAGGAGAGGTGGAGAGACTGACATTAAAGCCTAAGATTAATCCAGAAATGAGGAAAATGGTGATTCTCCCTCTTCAGAAGGGTTATCTACCTGAAGCCTCTTCATCTTCACAATCTTCTGAAGCCAACAAGGGCCTAGAAAAAGATAGCAGTTGAGAGGACAGATATTCATTTTGGAGATGGAAATCTGACAGGAGATAGTCTCTTTTAGCTCTTTTTCATGGAAAAGATTTATGAATCTTTTCGACCCCAGAAAGTTAGTTGAGCCAACATCAGTCAATAAAGCCAGGATCCCCACTTTATAGGGATAAACGTGGATTTGATGATCTCAAGTTGTAGTTCTTAGTAGGTTTACAGAATAAAACAATCTGAGAGGAGTGGAAAGCCCTGGACAGCGAGGGATCCTAGGTGAACCTGAGGCTCTATACATTATGACATTGAGGTTAACCCTCAGCCATGGAACCTACTGCTCCAGGTTACTGTACTGATGAAACATGAAAAGGGATTACGTTGCAAAAGAGAATTCCTTGCCCAGAGCTACAAAAGAGAAAGATGACAAAGCTTGACTTGCCCACAAGCTGAGTTTCTCCTATTCACTTAGAATCCAATACACCAGGGGTGGGCAAACTATGGCCCTTCAGACCATTTAATCTGGCCCTCAGCTCCAGCCGGGGAGCGGGGTCGGGGCTTGCCATGCTCTGCGCAGCTCCCTGGAAGCAGCCAGCAAGACCTGCCCCCAGCTCCTTTGTAGTACGCAGAGGCATGGCCAGGTGGCTCTGCGCACTGCCCCGTCGACAGGTGCTGCCCTCGCAGCTCCTATTGGCCGTAGATCCCAGCCAATGGGAGCTGTAGGAGTGGTGCCTGTGCACAGGACAGCGCACAGAGCAGCCTGGCCACGCCTCAGAGCCAGAGTGGGTACATGCTTCCGGGAGCTGCTTTCAGTAAGCGCCGCCTGGAGCCTGGACCCCATCCCCCTGCCTATGCCCCAATCCCCTGCCCTATCCCTGATCCTCCTCCCACCCTCCGAACCCCTCGATCCCAGCCCAGAGCCCCCTCCTGCATCCCAAGCCCCACTCCAGAGCCCTCACACCCCCCAACCCAGAGCCGCCTCCCATACCCTGAACTCCTCATTTCTGGCCACACACCCATCTGGAGCCCTCACGTCCTCCTGTACCCCACCCCAATTTCATGAGCATTCATTTTCCACCATACAATTTACATACCCCTATGTGACCCTCAGGCCAAAAAGCTTGCCCACCCCTGCAATAGACCCCACAAAACGGGGATGAAAGATGGGATGTATGGATATATCTACTCAAAGAACTCCAGTTATAGATGAGTAAATCCTCTTTGAGGATTGTTGGTATAGGTTCCCACTCTTGGAGATTCACAAAGAATAACAAATCCCTAAGGAGATGGGAATGAGGAGGATTATTTAACTGAATAATGATTATTGTAGAATTACTCTCCTAGACTGGGCATCAGATCATAAGGCCAGGCCAACAGTGATGCTGTGTAAAAATATTGACTGCAATCCAGGTAGCAGCTCTGTATATTTCCAAAACTGCAACATTCAGGGATCTGATTCCGCATTATCACACAGCATTTTTGTATAAAGGATCTAATCCACTTTGACAAGCATTGATAGGAAATATCAGAAATATTTTGTTCCATAATCCTGTCACCATAAACCAGAAATAATATGGGGGATTATCTATGGAATGGTGTTATTTTATTAAGGTACAAGATAAAAGCCCTCTTAGCAACTAGTCACTGCTTTGTTGAAGGTCCTGGTCTTCTTAAACCAGGGCCTGTTTTTATCGTTAATGGATTTATGAAAGATTTAGTCTAGTTAAGGTCCTCTCTTGTTATACACAAGCAACTCTTGGTAGCACCACATTTGAGGGGAGACTAATCCTTGTAGTGAGGACAAAACGAATGAAGGCAAGCAAAATAAAAAAAATCCAGTATTTATATAGGCAAGGGAAGGGTTGTAATTATTTTAATCTGCATCAGGTTTCAAATTGCTTCTTTTCAAAGGGTCACATAACCTTTTATAGCCAACTCCTTTTAAGAAACTAGGAATTTCAAGCACTTCTTTTCAGCAAGATTGTCCCTAGATGCATTGGCACCCTATCCAAAGACAGACTCTTCCAGATTCTCTCATGCTCTACTTTTAATTTCCGTAAAAGTATGTGAAATAATACAGAATTTATTATTGTTTTTTAAATTTTTTATTAAGTTTGCACACTAAGAGCCAAAATCAAAAACCACCATGTGAGATTTTTTTTTTAAATAAAGGAAATTCTCACCTGGGATGAATATTGGAATACCAAATTTTCACCTTATATATTCTGAAGTCACTTAGATATTAAACTTTAAAAGGTATGAATTATAATATAAGGGTACATTGATGCTTTATATGTAACATCAATATCTCACTGGTAATAAATATATTAACTAATCAATAATGCAACTTGTTTAACAAGGAATGTAATGGCAAAAAACTAATTACCTGCCACTGGAAATTTCATGACTTAAATTATTGATGAACAACAAAAGAAACAAGTAAAGGTTGCATAAAATACTCTAGGCTATGTGAATCCTAACAGCTAGGACAAAGTGGCTCATTCAGGGTAACAATTAGTGTCTGGCAAACGTCAATTCCCCCTACGTCAGGAACTTATCAGTTATTTCTCTCCGTAGCTCTGCCTATCTCTAGGATCAGTAGTGATCTGTGTCCTTCTAACTACTTATATCGCTCCACAGCTCCTTCTGTTCTCTATTATATTGTTGCCAAAACCCATCATCATGAGGTTTACGAGACACATGATCTTTTAGCAGCTAATGGTTGTTAGTATGGACACAATATGGAGAGGCACACTCAAGGAGAGTGGGAGTCTCATGGGAATGAGAGAAAACAAACAAAGCAGAAGGAGGTGGATTAGGGAGAGAGGAACAGTGCCATCTGACCTTCCATTTGAAGTTCTGACAGGCTAAATGCCATTATTCTGATCCAATAACCCTACCTAATTCTGCATCCCTGATATACTGTAAATTCATTTTAATGTATTTAATTACATTTACTGAAATGCTAAAATAGGGCATCTATCCATATACACTCTAGGCAGGGTCTGAAGCTGTACCACCGAAGTCAATGGGAGTTTTGCCCTTGACCTAAAGATTACAGGCCTTGGGAGCTCTTAACATTATTTAAAGATTTCCAACTGACTTGTTCTTTCTTAAGTAGTTTTGAAGTTTTTACCACATCTTGGAAATATACTTAACCAAACAGTATTTCAAACTAAAATCATTTTGTAACTACTCACTACTGCTCTTTTTGGTTCCCAGTGTCTGGCCATCTTCAAGAGAGTTTGAGCCCACTGAGGAACTATCTTGACTCTCCTGATGGGGTAGCTGAAGAAATCCTTCGCTGGACTCCGAACGGGTAGGTGTAAGAGTCAGAGACTTCAGACGCTCACGGTTAACATCTTTCTTAGATTTTATCAATTTCCTCATTTTTAGAGTAATCCAATTGCCCCTTCTGTTATAATAAAATTAAATCCATTATTTCATTTATAATTCATTACTTTATAAAATGCATAATTTAAAAAATATTTTGTGTGCATGTTTAACTACAATATGTGGGCATGCTCTGCTCCCATGGAAGTCAATGGGAATCTTACCATCAACTTCAAAAGGGGCACAACTGGGTCCTTAGCTTGTTTAAATTTCTAGTTATGCTCATTTTTATAAAATATATTCAAGCAGTACCTTCTGGGGGGGGATGGCTCATAAAATTTATACTGATCCATAATCTTCTCCTCTAATTTCTCCTTTTGTCGTCTCAATTCATTTAACTTGTCACTGTAAATAGAAATTAATCAAAATTGCTATTTTAGCAGTTATTTATATATTTATATAATATTACATGTTTCTTTGTGTTTTTAGGTATCTGAGAGCAGACTCTCTTTCACCTAAGAATAAGCGGGAGCAGCATAAAAATTGCCAAGAAACAGAGATCTCTAAGTAATAAAGAGGAAGAAAGAGAAATACAGAAAATATGATGCAAAGATATATCTAAATGAATACATTTTAAAGACTTTCATGGGCCATTTACGGTCTTTAATATAATGTAATGCTTTACTTTATGAACATAGCATGCACATATAGGATACAATAAAGTAGCATTTAAAAACACTTTCTTTTTACTGCCAAAGGAAGCAAAAGTTCTCTGCTGGAAAAAGCAACAGAATTTTTAAAGGACTCTGGGATGCTTGTTTGAAGTGGAAGGAGGAATAAATTTTTTTTTTCAGTAGATCCACATACCATAAAAACCATGTATTTTTATTTTTTTTAGTTTTTAAAAATCAAGATTTCTGGTTGTGATTATCAGCAATTCATATATAATGCAATTACTTTAGTTATGTTTGAAGAAAAAATACAAGAAAATAGGGTATGAGAATATTATGTAATGTATCAGTCAGTAGAAGGTGGTTTTTAAAATTTGTAAGCTTGCCGTTGTCATATTTCTGAACAGCGGTTTCATAATTTTTGGTATACCTACATGTACTGTCTTTGTTCAACGTGGAAAAGATCCTTGCTTTCCATATTCTGCTCCAGTAATGTTCTATTCTGTAGCATTAATGTCTGAATTTGATCAAGTAGATGTCTGTTTTCTTCCTCCAGATTTCCTTTAAGCTGGCTAAGCAACTGTTAAAAATGTACAAAACAGGACTTAATATAAAACTGAGCACGCTGCCTGGTTTACAGGCTTATCTAGAAAATATAAGCAGGACACACAAAGGCTTCAGTAACTCAGGCAAAAGACAAAGCAAGATCAAATAAATCAACTCAGAAATGTTTCTTTTAACATTTTAATATTTTGTTAATTGTCTGGATTCACTTTAACTAGCAGAGCAATCATAACTGTAATAGAAAAATATCTTACTAATATGGGAGTCAAGAAATTATTTTTGACCTAAACTCTTGACAGTGAATACCAGGATATATGTTTCAAAAATGAAAATAAACAAATTTCCGCTGTTTTTGAGATGAGTTTTAAGGGTATTATTAAGTTGTTGCAGCAGAACACTGTGGCCCTGAAATAGCTTATTGCCAAGCAGACACTAAGAGAAGCTGAAGAAGCTTTAAAGTTCCTTTGGTGGATAGTTTCAATTATCCTTTCTGCAGGATCTTTTTGGGGAAAAAACCCATTCACAGCAGGAAATGGTGTCTTTTGCCAGGGATGCCACTGCTGCATTAACTATAGAGAAGATGAAGACGAAATCTCTGGGTTGTACTATAATGCACAATTTCTGGACTTGATGACTAAGCCTTTCCTATTGTTGGGTGTTTCCCATTCTTCCCTAATGATGTCCTTGAATGAGGAATTGAAGGGAGACAACTTGATTTTGGATAGAAGATTTAGCTTGCTTGTCTTCTTTCTCTGGTAGCCACTTCTTTCCTCCTCATAGTGTCAAACATATCTAAGACCAAGAACCTTTCCGAATTCTCTAGTTAGGGATTATACTGTGAAGCTGAAAGTTCCCCTACTATGGAGATGGGTTTTTTTGTCTTTTACTTTATTTTTGCTTTTAGAAGATCGATTTTCATCAACAGAGGATCTGTTCCTTTTCTTACAGACCTATCTCCCCACAGCTCCCCTGTGACTTAAGGTTTATGAGGCTATGGGGGAAATGGAGCAGATGTGGGGGAGAAGGCAGCTTTTTGCCCCCGTACTCATTATCCTCCAATATTAAAGAGGTAATGTTAAGAGTTCAAATCCTCCTTTTGTGAAGGACATTCAGATAAGCAGGCCAGACTCCTTACCTAGTGATTCAATTGCCTACTTATGCAGGGAGCTTCTTTTTTAAAAAAAATGGATTGGACTGGAGGTTGGGGAATTTTTGGATTCAGCACTGAAGAATCTCTGTTTGGTGAGGAGGGTCCAGTGTGCTCAGTCCATGGTATTGAAGAAGACTGACCTTTCTTTGTTGAGGTTTCTTTGGAGAAGTCTTGACCTGTGCATAGAGAGTGAAAGGCTCCAACACGGCCATCTAGACTTTTGAGCCCCTTCTCCTGGTAAGAAAGTGTCCACAGACTTTGATCAGCTATGGCATAGCTCTTCTGCAGCTCCTGAGAGCACCAGGAAACAAACTCTCAGGAAATTTTGATTTCCAAGGGACTAGGATAGGCTAGGACAGGGGTTCTCAAACTGGGGGTCGGGACCCCTGAGGGGGTCGCGAGCTGTCAGACTCCACCCCAAACCCTGCTTTGCCTCCAGCATTTATAATGGTGTTAAATATATTAAAAAGTGTTTTTCCATTTATAAGGGGGGGTCGCATTCAGAGGCTTGGTATGTGAAAGGGGTCACCAGTACAAAAGTTTGAGAACCACTGGGCTAGGAAAAGATTTTGCTCACTGATGTCTCTAAATAAGTTTTAAAAGCCAGGATGCTAATAAACAAAGGTAAAAACACTGAACTGCCACTCTATTAATACTATACACACAGAGAATCTAGCTGTATGCCTAGAAGGAGACAGGACCCATCTTCAGAGCCCATGGACAAGTCTGAATGGCCTCTGGTATTTACAGGAAAAGAAACACAAACCCAAATATGTTGGACTGAAAGAGAAGCCAAAATCCAGGAAAAAATTATTTGAAAAGTATTTTATAATCTTAAAATTTGTACTAGAGTTCCATTTTTCTCACATATCACCTATATTTAGTCAAGAAAAGTGTCTAGCACCTTGCAATGTTAACACAGCCAAAAAAGTTCATAGAGCTACATTTAAAAGTTTGCAGTACCAACATTTACAGTGACTCTCAGAAACCTGCATTTTTGAATGTTCTGATCTCCTGGTGATTTCTTAATTTCTATTTGGAATTAAATTGAATGACTAACTATCTATTTATTTCTCTATACATCCCATGCTCACTATCACCAATAGACTCTTTAAAATAATTCCAGAATACCTGCTAAGATGAAGTGGAATTTTGTCTCCATGGATATAATGAATATGATGTAATGACACTGAGAAGGAATTATATCTCATGATAGTTTATTTCAGTCCAGTCACATCTTGCTTGCAGTAATAAAAAGCTAAACTGTGGCCTATCTTGTGTGACAGTACAAGGGAGTAACAGAGTGTTGTAATATTTGGGCCTCCAAATTTACCTTAATTATGATGAGTTCAACTGTGAGAAGCGAGTTAAAGTTTATAAAATATCACAATAACCTGTAACAAGAAATGTTGATGGGAAAAGGTAAAAAGGGAGACAGAAAGACTAAATTAGTCCACACAAAAAAGGCCTGCTTTCAAAGACTGGGTTAAAATAATGCCTAGTAAACAAGAGAAATGTGGAACCAGAAATCAGTGGACCAAAACTGATGTGTCAGAAATAAGATTAATTGATGAACAAAATAACAAGGGGATGGGTTATTCCACTCATCACTCCCTTTTGAGGTTTTTAAAAAGAAAAGACTTGGGGGAAAAAAATTAGCAGGAGGCAACTGCTGGCTGGGAGATGAGTGGACAGGAAAGGAGCAACTTCACCATCATGGCTGCCACTCTACCATCTCCTGGGACCTCAGGATCCATTGTGTCATTGTTGGGCCTTTGTCATCCTAAGCCCAAGAGATGTCCTGACCAGAGTGGGTCAGAGACAGAGGGATCCAGATGACATTGCCATCTCCACCTTTACTGGCTCCAGCTAAATCCCAATCACCACCTGGGATGTGACACTGTCTTATCCATTCCCCCCCAGTATGTCCTTTTTCTCCTCCACTTTATTCCTTCTCTTTCCTATCACTCACCTTTTCCTTCTGTCTAATAACAACCTGTTTTATCGGGTCACAACTGTATTTTGCAACACTGATGTAATCCAGTGACCAGAGAGGCAACTAAAAGCAATGCCCTAAACCAGGGTGGGCAAACTATGGCCCATGGCCCACATCCGGCCTGTCAGACCATTTAATCGGCCCTCAGCTCCAGCTGGGGACTGGGGTCAGGTGCTTGCCCCGGTCTGTGTGGCTCCCAGGAAGCAGCTGGCATGACTCACCTCCGACTCCTACATAGTATGCGAAGGCATGGCCAGGCGGCTCTGCGTGTTGGCCCGCCCACAGGTGCCGCCCTCACAACTCCCATTGGCTAAAGTTCCCAGCCAATGGGAGCTCCAGGGGTGGCGCCTGTGGACTGGGCAGCGCGCAGAGCCACCTGGCCGTGCCTCGGAGCCGGATGGGGGACATGCTTCTGGGAGCTGCTTGCAGTAAGTACCGCCCGGAGCCTGCACCCCTGAGCGCCCCCCCAATCTCCTGCCACAGCCCTGATCCCCCTCCCACCCTCCAAACCCCTCAATCCCAGACCAGAGCCCCCTCTTGTACCCCAAGCCCCTCATCCCCAGCCCCACCTCAGAGCCCTAACCCCCCGGTGCCCCAACAGCCTGCCCCATTCCTGATCGCCCTCCCACCCTCAGAATCCCTCCATCCCAGCCTGGAGCCCTCTCCTGTACCCCAAACCCCTCATCCCCAGCCCCACCCCAGAGCCCTCACCCCCCCAACCTGGAGCCCCCTCCCGCACCCTGAACTCCTCATTTCTGGCTGCAACCCCAGCTGCAGCCCTCACCCCCTCCTGCACCCCTATCCCCAATTTCATGAGCATTCATGGCCCGCCATACAATTTCCATACCCCAATGTGGCCCTCAGGCCAAAAAGTTTGCCCACCCCTGCCCTAAACAGCCCTATGCTGGTACAAGTTTGCCAGGTCTCGGAGTGGCTATTAAGACCAAATGCCATGCATGTGTTTTCCGGCAGTGAGGTTACAAGTGACTGAACATGAAAGACAGAAGTTGCATTTTCTCTAGTTGTGGTTCTTTTCTCTCCCTTTTTGTGTGTTTGTCTCGTTTTGTTTTCTCGGAAACAGGTTCAGACTTTTACAATAGCAACAATAACAGCTCCTCCAGCTCAGCTCAACCAACTTTCATTCTTTTCTCCACAAAAAGGGCTGTCAAGCAATTAAATAAAAATTATTGCAATGTTAAACAATAATAAAATACCTTTTATTTACATATTTTTGGATATTTTCTACATTTTCAAATATATTAATTTCAATTACAACACACAATACAAAGTGTACAGTGCTCACTTCATATTTATTTTTGATTACAAATATCTGCACTGTAAAAAACAAAATAAATTGTATTTTTCAATTCACCTAATACAAGTACTGTACTGCAATCTCTTTATCATGAAAGTTGAACTTTCACATGTAGAATTAAGTACAAAAAACTCCACCTGGATTCAAAAATAAAAATGTAAAACTTTAGAGTCTACAAGTCCACTCAGTCCTACTTCTTGTTCAGCCAATTGTGCAGACAAGCAAGTCTGTTTACATTTGCAGGAGATAATACTGCCTGCTTCTTATTTACAATGTCATGTGAAAGTGAGAACAGGCGTTCGCATGGCACTGTTGTAGCCAGCATTGCAAGATAATTACGTGTCAGATGCGCTAAAGATTCATATATACCTTCATACTTCAACCACCATTCGAGAGGACATGCTTCCGTGCTGATGACGGGTTCTGCTCAATAACAATACAAAGCAGTGTGGACCAACGCATGTTCATTTTCAACATCTGAATCAGATGCCACTAGCAGAAGGCTGATTTTCTTTTTTGGTGGTTTGGGTTCTGTAGTTTCCGCATCGGAGCGTTGCACTTTTAAGACTTCTGAAAGCATGGTCCACACTTTGTCCCTTTCACATTTTGGAAGGCACTTCAGATTCTTAAACTCTGGATCGAGTGCTCTCTTTAGAAATCTCACACCGGTACCTTTGTGTTTTGTCAAATATGTAGAGAAACTGTTCTTAAAACGAACAACATGTGCTGGGTCATCATCTGAGACTGCTATAACATGAAATACATGGCAGAATGTGAGTAAAACAGAGCAGAAGTCATACAGTTCTCCCCCAAGTAGTTCAGTCACAAATTTAATTAACACATTATTTTTTTAACGAGTGTCATCAGCATGGAAGCATGTCCTCTGGAATGGTGGCCAAAGCATGAAGGCGCATATAAAAGTTTAGCATATCTGGCACATAAATACCTTGCAACGCCAGCTACAAAAGTGCCATGCGAATGCTTGTTCTCACTTTCTGGTGACACTGTGAATAAGAAGCAGGCAGCATTATCCCCCGTAAATGTAAACAAACTTGTTTATCTTAGCGATTGGCTGAACAAAAAGCAGGACTGAGTGGACTGTAGGCTCTAAAGTTTTACATTTTTTTGGTTTTTAAGTGCAGGTATGTAACAAAAAAAAAATCTACATTTGTAAGTTGCACTTTCACGATAAAGAGATTGAAGTACAGTATTTGTATGATTTGAAATAAAAGTACTATTTCTTTTGTTTATCATTTTTACAGTGCAAATATTTGTAATAAAATAATAATATAAAGAGCACTGTACACTTTGTATTCTGTGTTGTAACTGAAATCAATATATTTGAAAATGTAGAAAAACATCCAAAAATATTTAATAAATTTCAGTTGGTATTCTATGATTTAAGGAGTCAGGTCAGGCTATACCTGACACAGTACTGAAAGTAGATAGTACTACCTGCAGCTCATCAAACCCACTGCCTTGTGGGTGAATTCACGAGTAATGTAAGGCTATGAGACTAAACTCAGATAGAAAATCTGAAGTGGAGCCCCAAAGGCGATCAGGTACTAATATTTTAGTATCTTTCCGGCAGCTCCTGCAGTGGATTGGGTAGCAGAAGTATTGGTTTTTCCTCTCCGCTGGATTTTACCGGTGATGCCAAGAGGGAGGTCCTGATGCATGGGCAACTCAGGGCCTCCATATCATCCGCCCAGGCTCGCACCCTGGAGAGGTACTCCAGCTTTGCCTTGAGTGTCGACACAACTTGGGAGGCAGCAGTCAATGGTTCTAAGCTCTTACTTGATTGGTGTAGAGTTGAGCACCAGGGGCTGTCTCCAACGGTTGGAGAGATCATCGTATCTCACTAGACAACCACTGCTCGCCATAAAACTGGGCAGGCCCCAGACAATAGGGTGTTGTCTTGCCACAGTCTGCCTGTTTCAATGGGTGCTTGGAGCTTAGAGTTTTATAACTTGACAAGTGGACTGTAATCAATGCACCAGGCAAGTCAAGTAAAAGAAAGAAAACATCCTTAAAGACAGGGTGCTGGAACGTTCGCACCATGACAACTGGATTATCTGAGGACCTTCAACAGATTAACGATGTACGTAAAACTGCCATGATCAATGACGAGCTGAAATGACTCAATGTGGATATCGCATCCCTCCAAGAAACAAGGCTAGCCTCAAGCGGATCTCTCAGAGAAAAAGATTACACATTTTTCTGGCTGGGGAAAAGCTCAGAAGAAACACGAGAGCATGGAGTGGGATTTGCCATTAAGAACTCACTTCTGGAGGTGAGGGAGCCACCTACAAATGGATCAGAGAGAATTTTGGCACTACATTTGTTCACATCTGAGGGTCCAGTCAACCTTGTGAGTGAGTATGCCCCAACACTCTCCTCGTCTTCTGACATCAAGGACCAGTTCTACAACCAGTTGAACACCACCACCAGCAAGATTCCAAAACATGAATATGTTTTCCTGGTAGGGGAGTTTAATGCGAAGGTGGGAGCAGATCATGAAGCATGGACAAACTGTCTTGGTCAACACAGAACTGGTAAGATGAATGGAAACGGTCAGAAATTGCTAGAATTCTGTTCCTATTACGACCTCTGTGTAACAAACTCTATTCTTCCAGACAAAGTCGCAAAAAAGTGTCTTGGAAACATCCCAGATCTGGCCACTGGCACCAACTGGATCTTACCATTACAAGGCGTGCTAACCTTAACATCGTCCTCATTACCCACAGTTATCAAAGTGCTGATTGTGACACAGATCACTCTCTGGTATATAGCAAGGTCAGACTTAAACCAAAGAAGATATATAGATCTAAAGTAAAAGGATATCCTTGTATTAACCTCAGTGCCATAGTGGACCAAGAAAAGTCACAGCAGTACAAGAACATACTACAACAATCTCTTGACACCAGTAACTGTGCCACAAGCACCCAGCTGACATGACACAATCTATGATGCAGCTCTGTCAGTCTTTGGGAAGAAGGAAAACAAGACCAACAACTGGTTTGACACATATTCCAGTGTGCTGACACCAGTTATAGAGGTCAAACATAGAGCCCAAACCAACTACAAGAGAGACTCAAATGAAAAAACCTTACAAACATAGAAGTGGCAAGAACCAAGGTACAACAAACTGCTTGACGCTGTCCCAATGACTATTGGCTGCACTTATGTGAAAGCATCCAAATAGCAGCTGATGCAGGCAACACCAGAAACATATATGATGGAATCAAGAAAGCCTTGGGTCCAACTTTAAAGAAGACAGCCCCATTGAAATCAACAACAAGGGGAAACAATCAACGAGAACTAGGGGTCACCAAATGAAATTAATAGGCAGCAGGTTTAGAACAAAGAAAAGGAAGCATTTCTTCACACAACACACAGCCAACCTGTGGAACTCTTTGCCTGAGGATGTTGTGAAGGCCAAGACTATAACAGGGTTCAAAAAAGAACTAGATAAATTAATGGAGGATAGGTCCATCAATGGTTATTAGCCAGGATGGGCAGGGATGGTGTCCCTAGCCTCTGTTTGCCAGAATGAGTGACAGGGAATGGATCACTTGATGATTACCTGTTCTGTTCATTCCCTCTATGTCACCTGGCATTGACCACTGTCAGAAGACAGGATACTGGGCTAGACGGACCTTTGGTCTGACCCAATATGGGCGTTCTTAAGTTCCACTGCGCTTGGTTATGTCACTGTAAATGGCCTCCAGGAGATGTCGCACAATGACAGAGGAGGCTGTGCAGTCCTAGCTCTGCTCCAGCTGAAGGAACTCCGATATCTGTGGTCAGATTTCTTGTGGCATGTTGGATAAGGGCTATGAATGGGACACACATCAGTGCTATGTGAAGATAAAGGAGCTGATGCAGGAATACCAGAAGGCAAGGGAGTCAAACCGTATCTCTCATCCTCAGCGGTGACCCCACCTCTACCGCCAAGAGCCCGGTGGATACTTTCGCAGGGCTGGAGACAGCGGACAGCAGACTCAACCCCAAGGATGAAGTCATGGATGAGGAGGTCAAGTTGGAGGACAATGTGGAGCATGAAGCAGGGTCATCCAGTGGCACGGCGAGTCAGGACCTCTTTTCTACTCCAGAAGAGTCTAGCCAGTCACAGCAGTCTGTCTCTGGTGTGCATGATGCAGGACAGGAAAACTCTGGTAAGTGATCTTGTTGAGTTGATGCTGCTAGGTTATATGAGGTAGAGCTGTCCTTTGCTTTGTATATTCTAAAAGTGGATGAATGGGAAGAAATGTACAAGACTAGCTGTGTTTGCATGTGCTTCACATTCTCTGTGCAGCTAAGCAGTGCGGTGGAACAGTGTGTTAATGCACACTGAGATTTCACAAGAATCTTCCACAGAGAACTTTAGGAAACTTTCCTGGAGGTACTCGCCAATCCTATGCCAAAGGTTCCTTGGCAGAGCCGCTCTATTCCTTTCCACATTGTAGGAAACTTTCCCCGTCAATCACAACCATTTGTGCAGGGACCAAAGTGGCACACAAGTAAGCAGCAAAGGGACCTGGTCTGAAGCCACACGCATGCATGAGATGCGCCGTTGCTTACCCTCAGGAGTGATATATCAGCTTCAGTGACCCCCACCTGTGGAAAATGGTGGCAGAATTTACAATATTGTCCCTAGTCACCTGCAGTGATCCCCTTAAAAAAACACTGAGATCCTTTGCCTCATCTTGAGTGGTACCCCTTGGCTGAACTCACCATGTTTAGGGTGTTTGCCGAGCTGTGTGCTTGCCAAGGGACAGTGAGAAACTGATTCGTATTTAAAAAGAGGTGCATTTCACTATAATGATTCGATGCTGTGCATGCACTATCATGCTTTTGTTTATTTTTTCTTGTGCTTCTGCTTCAGGGGAACCCCTTACACATTGCTGGGGTGCCTCAGCCAGATAAGGAAACAACCAAGAAGGAGCAAGGACAACATGTTTCAAAAGGTTCTCCAATCCTCAGAGGCTGAAAAACAAGAATGCAGGGCATGGAGAGAGACGTTAAAAGAAAATTATAAAAAAGACACAAAAAGGAGAGCCAGGAGTGAACTTTAATGGGCCAGGAGCAGATGATAAAAGCGATGGAGGAGCAAACGGAGATGTTGAAGTCCCTAATCATGCTGTAGGCAGCATTCATGTGTGCTCAGCCCCCCATGCAGCCGATACAGAACTACTTTCCATGCCCTCCCCAAACTCCTCCCACACATTCCTTGCAACTTTCCAGCTTATCTTGGTACCCCGTTCACTCCACCCCTTCTGACAGCTTCCAAAATGATAGCTGGACTTACACACAGCTATAAGAGCCTATACTGCCCTTCATTGTTATCTCCCTTCCCACCAAGCCTTTTGTGTGTGTTGCTAATTGGTATTTAATGAAAACATACTCTCTGAAAAATAACCAATCTTTATTTGTCTCCTACACATGGTGGTTGCTGCTGGAATCACAGTGGCAATTTGATCATTTGCTGAGTACAAATCATGGTCAGGAATTATCAAAATGTTCATGCAAGGTGGCAAGTTAACAAAGCATGGCAGAGTGCTGTATAGAATGACACTTTACTGGATCTCATTGTCAAATATTGCCTCAAAGCCTCCCTGATTCCAATAGCCCCCCATTGTACCTTTCCAATAGCCCAAGTATCTGGCTCCTCAAAATCAGCTGCCAGGCGATCTGCCTCTGTACTCCATCCTCGGAGAAACTTTTCACCCTTAGCCTCACAAATATTTTGGAGTGCACAGCTCTCCCAGCATGCTTTTAATTTGCCAAAGGCACATTCAATGGTTATTCTGGAACTGCTCAGCCTATTGTTCAAGCACTCCTTGCTGATGTCAAGGTTTCCTGTGTAAGGCTACATGAGCCATGAGAGTAAGGGGTACACTGGGTCTCCCCAGGATCACTTTGGGTATTTCAACATCCCCCATTTGAATCTTCTGGTCTGGAAAGAAAGTCACTGCTTGCAGCTTTCTGTCTAGGCCAGTGCTCCTGAAGATACATGTGTCATGCACCTTCCCAGAACACCCTGTGTTCATGTCAGTGAAATGCCACGGTGATCCACAAGCGCCTGAAATACCATAGAGAAGTATCCCTTTCTATTGATGTACTCCATCGCAAGATGGTCCGGGGCCAAAATTGGGATATGTGAGCCATCTATCACCCCGCTGCAGTTAGGGAATCCCATTGCCACAAAGCCATCCACTATTTCATACACATTGCCAAGATTCACAGCCCTTCATAGCAGGATATGATTAATGGCCCTACAAGCTTGCATTAATGTAGCCCCAATGGTGGACTTCCCGACTCCAAACTGATTCACGACTGTGACTGACCAGTAGCAGTCTGGAGTTGCCAGTTTCCACAAGTGATCACCACGCAATGCTCCACCGAGAGGGCAGCTCTCATTTTGTTGTCCTTGTGCTTCAGTGCTAAGGTAAGCTCCACACACAGTTCTAGGAAGGTGGGTTTCTGCATCCAAAAGTTTTGGAGCCACTGGTCGTCATCCCAGATCTGCATAATGATGCAATCCCACCACTCAGTGCTTGTTTCCTGAGCACAAAAGCAACGGTCCACCATGTGCAGCTGCTCCGTGAATGCCAAAAATAATCTGCTGTTGTTTCTTTCCATGGCACACAGCAAATCAGGTGCCTTTCAACAGTAGACAGCAGTCCAGGATCCATCCTTTCAGACAGAGATGGTGGCTATACAGTAAGCAGGGGCCATTGAAAAATGGCATGAAACTCACTTGAAAGCCCAGGGAATGTTGGGACAGAAAAAACGGCATAATGGGATGTTGAGCCTGAACCCCTGGTGCACTGCAATCCATGCTGCCTTCCCACAACTCCTAGCTGCAGAAGGTGGAGAGTAGCACAGTGTGATAGCTACCCAGACTGCTCTCTCTGTCAATGCTAGAGCACCAAGTGTGGATGTGCTCTGCCGACAGAAGGAGTGTTGTGTGAAGATGCACAAGCAATGTAATTATACTGGTTTCTGATCGTCAGCAAAACTTGTGTCGACAAAACTCTGTAGTGTAGACAAAGCCTAACTTTGTCCTTCCTAATTTACCCGGAAGTTTCTATAACAGTAGAAGGCAGCAAATGTATGGTTATTTTATTTCTGTTGAAACAAGAACCTGTCCACTGACATGGATTGCTTTCAGGTATTTAAATTAAAAGCTCAGGAGGGCATGCACGCCTTTGGTGTTAGATAAACAAATACGTTTTGTTTTCCTTCTGAAAAAGATCACAGATAGCTTTCTCTAAAATTTGTGATAAAGATCTTAGCATCCCACTTGAGAAAGATCTTGTTCACTGCTTTATGGTTCATGAATCAGTTTTTATGACGCTGTAATTGCATTAGATTGTAAATTCTTCATAGCAATGATTTTTCAGAGGCTTATGGCTTGGTCTAATTTGGGCAGATCTTCAAGGGGATGGTAAAAGACACAACTCTGCCACTACAACTACACTAAGACTAATAAACTAAGGTATAGAGAAGAAAACCATTGAGAAGTGCCTTGCTGAAGCAAGAGGAGTTGTTCCAGCACCCTTCACTGGTGGTAAGAAGGAACTGAGAGCGTGCAGGGCTGATGGCATAAGCACGCGGCAACACAGGGCACTAGAGCTCGCCTGATGGATACCACTGAGGGAAAAATCTCCAGCAACGGTGCACGCAGCGTGCACACACCTAACGTGGAATGGACATGAGCAAGCACTCAAAAAACAGGGAGGTTCATTTTTCTTCTTAACAGTTATATTACAACCGTCCGATTACCTATAAAAGCAGATACATTAATAAAATCTAGCAAATTGCATAATATTATCTGAATTTACAATGCTATAGTAACTGAAGTATTAACAGAAGAGATTAAAAAACTTTAACTTACCTCACACTGATTATTCAGTTTTGTAGATGTAATATCCAGTTGTTGGTACTGTTCTTTCAGTTTAGAAAATTCAGCTTCTAATCGTGTTTGTTCTAGTTTGGAATTGTTCAATAAGCTTTTCAAATTCTTATGGTCAGTTTGAAGAACTTCATTCTCTCTCAAAAGTTGACTGTATGTATGATTTAGCCTGTAATTAAAAGATGTCATATAAGAATATATATAGATAAAAAGATAATACATATTTTAACCAGAATTTTGTTTAAAGCATGTAACTTCCATAATTCCATGCTATTTGTAACATGAGTGACACACATTCTTTGGAAGAATATATGAACTAATTAATAGCCTCTAGTCACCAGTCTGGTTAGATCAAGATATTCTACTCTATGAAAATTCTATTCTCATTAAGAGACAGGAAGAGTGATTGATTTCTGGGAAATTATATTATTATAGAACTCAAATTGTGGGCAAGTATTTTCTTTTCAAAATGAAATACCTTTCATATTTTAACTCTATGCTTGGGAAGAACACAAGGCTGCTGAAAGTTTCTATACAGTTAAAAAAGGAAAAGATTTAAGTGAAACTTTGTTTTTAGATCAAGTAACCATAGTTAGGATCCAAATCTGGTCTCAAGTAAAGGACAATAAAAGCAAAGCAGAGGTTTACAGTAGTACACTAGATCCTGTTTAACTGTGGAACCAGACCAAAAAAAGAAGGAAACTGGATGCACAGGAGAGCGAGACATTCCATTATTTGGAGTAGAAGCCATGTGTAGTAGGTGGGATCCTTCACTCTTTACAGGAGTCTGACCTAAGCCCAAAGAAGGCTCAAGAGTGATGAGTAAAATGACGCAGGGAAATGTGTATGTATTTTTACTATTTTGGATAGATCTGTACATTTCTTGTACTAGCTAAAGTAAAGAACAATTGTGTTTAGGAACCCCATAAAGTCTGTGTGTCTATTGGCTTATAACTATCACGTCCTCAAAGAGGTGAACTGTAAATTCAGAGCACCTCTGAAGTTGTTGCTCTGGAAAGAGTGTGCTTAAGTTACTGGGGAGGCTAAGTGGGTCAGTACTGGTTCAGGAAGCCTATGAAAACTGGATAGTGGGGCTTCATTTCCATGAAGAGGTAAAAGTCAGTCCGTGCATAGGAAGTGTAGTCCTAAAACCTACTCAGATCAAGGGAAGCTTCAGGGTACACAGACCCAGTTTGTACAGCTCAAAACACTGCAGCCTGATGTGCATCCAGCTAGGGGGAGCTCTACCAGGGTTGTACAACAACTAAGTTGGGGAGGAAATCATTAAAAAGCCCCTCATTTCACAGGGTTAGACTGTGACTTGGACTACATGCACATGCAGAGGAGACATACCATATGCAATAATATACTTTATATACAAAGGCATATACTATATGCAATAATACAAAATATTACACATGAGCAAATTAACTTAAATTATGGTTGCTGTGGGAAATGCAAGTTTGAATTTCTTGACTTTTATCAAGTTTAAAACCGCAGCCTTAATACCGTACAAATGTTGGCTTTTTCATTTAATAAGATATTTAAATCTAAATAAAGTATCAGATTTTTTACTTACCTATCATTTTCGTCACGAAGTTTTTTGTATTCTGCTGCTACAGTTTCATGTTTTTTGCTTTGCTGCAACATTTTCTCTTGTTCTACTTTGAGCACTTTTTCCAAGTCCTCTAATTGCACTTTTTGTTTCAGTAACTGATTGTACCTGTAAACGAGATTAATATAAAAATGTTGGTTATATCCTCTAGAACTAATAAAAATAGCTAAGGATGTAATTTCAATTTTGAACAAGGAGAAATTTATTCAAGGAGTTAAGATCTAAATGACAGATTAAGAAACATTCTTTTTATTCAACCTAATTTATACAACAATGTTCTTGTATTATTATGAAATGCAGATTTTTAATGTTACTCACAAGATCCATCTTACATATTCATGCTTACCTATCTTCTAAGTCCTTATGTTCCACCTCAAGATTTTTGTGTGCAGACTTGAGGCTTCCATGTTTGGCAATTAGAGATTCATATTCGGAAGCTTGACGTTCATGAAGATGTTCCAGTTTTTCATGATCTTTGACCAGTGAATCATACAATGATTTCAGATCCTCTCGTTCCTTGAGTATAGATTCATTTTCATTTTCCAAGGCAGACTGTTGGATCAGCAGTTGTGCATTCTGATTCATAAGAGATGTACTTTGAGAATTAAGGGTAGAATTTTCAACCTGCAGTTGTAAACAATGTTATCAGAAATAAAGGAAACTCCATTTAATTTAGTATCATCAACAATGAAAGTGGGGATTAGCATACTATAGTTATTAAGGTAACGAAGGACTTTAGGTCCTTTAACCTAGTCTAACTCCCCCTAGTGAAGGACTGGCCTCAAAATTAATTAAATGTTTTTTTAAATCTAATATACTTATGAATACTTCAGTGACTTCAACAACTTCATTAGCCAAGTTATCCTATTATCTAACACACCTTAAGGGTAATAATTTTACCTGATACTTAAATGGTATATTTTAGTTTCAAGTGGTACATCCTTAGGTAAGTCATTATGGCCACAATTCAGGAAAGCATTTAAGCATATGGTTAAGTTCATTTCTATTCAGGAAAGCATTTAATTGTGTGCTTAACTTCATGCCTCTTCTTAAATGCTTTCCTGAAGAAAGATTCTTTCCGACTTTTAAGCAGTGAGGTTGACAGGTCTATTAAAAAATGTTTTGGATACCAATGTTTATCACTATCTGATCACTAGAAATCCTTTGAACAGATGAGTCAGAACTGTGACTATTACTTGAAGAAAGGAAATTTTCAGGTAAGCATGCATGTTTTTTCTATTCTTCATTGTATTCCAGAGATCCATTACAATGGGATTTCAATCAACAGTGTCCATCTAGAGTGGGGAAATGGAAATAAAGTTAAATCAATAGCACCTAAGTGAAACTGTGTTCATTCTCTTTTACTGAGAAACTACACTGCAGAGCGCCCTTCTGCCAAAAATAATGGCAGCTGATGAATGGATGTCCAATTTATAAAATTTGGAGACAGGATGCACTGAAGAACAAGTGGCTGCCTTGAAGATCTTCCCATGGAGGCATACAATTTTTCTACCCATAAAGTCATCATTGCATCATTGCCCTTAAGGCGTGGGCCCTGAGGTTTGATAGAGGTGTAAGACTCTTTATTTTGTATGCCTCTGAAATACTCAGTTTAATCCCTGGACTTCATAAGGGGTTTAGTACACTTAGTATATATCCTGAAGTAATGGCAAACATCAAGTGTGAATTAGAACTCTCCCGTGGGTGGGAAGGCTTCGGGTAGAAGCACAGAAGGACTATTTCTTGATATGTATTGAAGATGGAAATTAATTTGAGGAAGAACCAACTTAACATTCAAAGGCCTGCTCTGTCCAAAAGGAACACACAGTACTGAGATCCTTTTGAGGGGACTTCTGTGGTAGATGAATCAGCCACCCATGTTTTAAATGGAATTTAACAATTCCTTCCTAGGTTCCAAAGGGTGCAGTTAGTACAGCAAGGGCTAGATTGTGACAGTATGAAGAACGTAACAGAAAGGCTTTCCCATAGAAGCATCTGATGTTCAGATATACAGACATTTTTCTTCTTTCAAATACAGAATACTTGCTAATATGGATATTTGGCCTTAAAGAGTGATGGCTTTGAAGCCCATATTGAGGCTTTCTTGGAGAAATTCTAAGGTATGTTTAACTTCTGCTCATGTAGGGGACACAGCTTGACATCTGCAGCAGTACCTGAATCTTAGCCAAGTTTTGGAGTATGTCTTATTTGTTGCCTGTGTTACCTCTTTTCTAAGATACTTTCCTTCAAAATCCAAGCAGCTAGGTTCTGTCCATCCGGATCTGGATACAGGGTTGGTCCCAGAGACAATAACTTGTCTGCAGAGTAAGTATATTAGTGGCTCACAAGCTAGATTGAGCAGGTCAGAAAACCATCATGTACTCCTCCACCTATAAGGGGCTATCAATATTACCATTGTTTCTTCCCCCTCCCCCCGACCCTTTTTCTGTATAGTCCTTGGGATTTGCAAAATGGAAAATTTCGTACCCAATAATTTTCATTCTACTAAAAGCATCCCCACAATTCTGATATGTATGGGCTATTCCTCTCCTGTGTGAAGTTTCATGAGGTGGTTTAAAGCTACAGCACAGCCCTTTGCCTGCTTGCTGCCTGATGATTCATTCCAAGCTGTGAAAAAAACTCCTAGACAATGATTAGTAACAATAATTTCAGTGCCAACCAATTAACCATGTACAGCAGGCCACTACATAAGAAGCAACTATCCAAATAAAATGCTGACCTGTAGTGGTGAAGCCATACAGGTTGGGTAGAACTATGGGAGACGCTGCTAGCAGAAAAGAAATGATCAGCTTAGAAACTTTCCATTCTGCAGCCCAGCATCTCCCACAATTGTGATTCATATGGCAAGTAGTGAACAGGAGAAGGGAGAGATACAAAGTGAACATAAAAAACAGGAAAGACACACTCAAATGGCAAGGTTATGTCTGGACCACCACTTGCAGCACTTTCCTGTCCAAGGAGTGCTCTGTAGAGACAGAAAGTCCACCTTATAATGTTTGATAGAGGTGTTGGCCGATGGCAATGTGGCTGCCCTAGAGATATCTGTGGTGGAAGCACATGCTTTCTCGGCCCATGAGGTTGCAATGGGCCTTGTAAATGTGCCTTGATTCCTTCTGGAACAGGTGCGCCCCAGATGGCTTGTTTGCCTCAAAGCTGTAAATCTAATTAATCTAGTAAGAGACAGTTTGGATGCCCTAAACAGCTCAAGATCAAAGGAAATGAACAGGAAGCCCAATCTCCTTGTGGATTCTGTAAGCCTGATATAAGTCTTTAGTGCTCTCAGTCTGCCTTTTGGTTCAGCTCTCCTTTCACGTGTATTGTCTTTAGAGAACAGAGAGTTTTGTCTGCTCATTCCATCACTTCTGCATGTAGTGCTACACTCCTTGTTCCCCCTTGATTGTTTATGTATGTAGCTGTGGTCGTGTTGTCTGGTTGGAACAAGACGTTCTTGCCCTCTAGGTAGCTCCGGAATCTCAGTAGAGCTAGTTTGACAGCTGTGAGCTTCAAGAGCTTGATGCTGAGGCTCCTTTTCCCAGAACTCCAGATTCATTATGTCATTCTGGCTCCCAGAAGTGCTCCCCATCCCTCAGAAAAGTGTCTGTTGTGAGAACCTGCAAACCGGGAAGGCATATGGGAAGACCCCTAAAGACATTCTCTATGGCCAGCCACATCTTAGGAAAGCTAGTACCTGACTGGGAACCAGTAACTGGTCTTACATTCGCTCCAGGCAATGGTCCCATTCTCTCAGAAGAAAGACTGGAGACACCTGATACGTGACCTCACCTATGGGGAGACCCGTATGTGCGAGACAAAAAGGCCCAGTGGCTAGACAGAACAGAGGCTCTTGGCCTCCAGCATTTGTTCAGCATGGATATCAGATACTGGATCTTCTGGAATCTGTCTAGCAATGGGTTCATCTTCATCACTGAAGTGTCTGTCTCCACTCCCACTGAACTATGTTTGCTGAGGGAATCAGGGAGCTTTTCTTGGTGTTATTGCAAAGTCAGGCACTTGGAAGCAATCCAGAGTCCACTGTGCCTTGCTGTGACCACTACCAACCACCTAAGACTGTAGGTGCAGAAGATGGATCAAAAGGAAGAGTCTGTGTTATGCTCAGAATTTTGTTGGTTTGGAGGAAAATTAATCTAGGTTTCCTTAGAAACTTCTGCTCCAGATTTTTTCCCCTTGCCAGGGTATCAGACTCCTTTCTTGGGTATCCTGTATTGGTAGCAACCTGGATTCCTGTAGACTTTGACAGTCAGGGCTGAGGCCTCTCTGCAGTCTCAGTTACTAATTTCTCTAATGTTTCTCCCACTAATTCTTCACCTGTAAGTTTGGATGCACAAAATATCAGTTTAGAATGAACAATGACTATTCATAGATGTAACATGACATCCTTGTAGCCACCAAATTAGAATCCATTGCTCATCACAAATCACATCAAGGGCTTTACCAAGACAGGACCCAAGACATCTCATTTGAATCAAGGATCATACCCCAGAAGCTGAGCCACTTGTTTACAACAAAGTAAGCTTTCTACTAAAGATATGAAAAGCTTTTGGTCTGAACAGCTATAGATGAGGCTTTGAAATTGCTGAGTAGTGTATCATCATTCTTATGGTCTATAGGGTCTGAAGGTGTGACTTTCTTTCACCGGTAGAACTCTGGCTGCACTAACCTTAGGCTCCCAAAATTTGTGAAATTTCTTTGTTTTATAGATAGATTAGATAGACTAAATAGATATAAACATTTTAGTTTAACATTTGGTTTAATCAGGTGACCTTATTTGGATGTAATGATGCCCTCAAAGGAGGCATCAATGGGAAAATGTGTCGTAATTATGTTTGGAAGGAAAGATAGGTTATTAATATTTATACATTCCTTACAGCCCACTCACTGACATCCTGTCTTAAAAAAGCTATGTAAATTGTTGGTGTGAGGTTTGTTTGGTAGGTGTGGTACTTCTTCCATGGATGTTTACGATGGCGATAGGGTAGTATACTATTCATCTTGGTCTGGGGAACCAGACAACAGAGGAGGGGTACTGGTACACATACCTCAAATGTGCAAATAGTTGAGAGTTGTCCTCATGAGCCTGAAAGTGCCCTGCCTGCTCCCCCCGGCTGGTGAGCACCCAAGTAAGTGCTGTACAAGGAACCTAGAACCGTTTGGAGCTTTACTCAGGAAATCAAGATCATTTTGAACATGGGAAGGGATTTCTCACTTACCCCTCTGTAATCCCAAGAAGGTGCAGCTTCATGGGGAGTGGATTTCTCAAGAGCTTCTGTTCTGGTCACAGACTGCCTGAAGTGTTCTAGACTTTAATGTGGAGCCAGCCTGCAGAGCAGGGGAGGGATAGAGAGACAGACTGTAAGCTGCTGTCTCAAATTTTAGCCCCTTTCCCTGGCACATAGATAGTCCTTGGGCTGAAATCCACACTGGCACAATTTCCATTAGGCTGCAGCCTGAGGCAAGGCTGCACAGGAGGCACAGGCTTCTCATCATGCCCAGACATGCTGCAAGTTGGGGAAGGGGTGGTAAGTATGGTACAGAGCACTGAGAGAGAGACTCTGTGAAGATAAACACTCCCTAAGGGGAAGATGGCATAGGAGAAGAGGTTTAACTCCTGATTCTCACTTCACTTGTTCATTAACAATAATAATCCCTGCCTTGCAAAGGACACATTTGCTTTTGCCATTTTGGGAGGATTTACCCCCAGAGTATCATGAGAATTGCCTGAGTCACAGTGCGAGGAAAGAGCTGTGTAGTTCTCCTGCTTCTGCTTCTCTCCACAGGGAATCTAAGACCCACTTCAGGACTTGTGGGGGGAACCAGTAGCCCAGAAAGCTCTCATCTTTATGGTCCTTTGTTGCCCTGGACGTACCCTGAGTCATTTCATTTGGATGAAGTTCTCCTAGTCCTCAAAGCCTACTCTATGTCTCTTGGTCAGGTTTTTCTGTGTAGTTGCAGCTACTTCAGAGGGTGGTCTAGAGAGGCTCCAACTTGTCTGACTCAGAGCCCTGTGTCCTAGCAGAAATATGGTCAGCTGCATGCAGGCTTGGCAATTTTTTACCTTATGCTGAGCCTGAGAAACGTATCTCATATACGGAGCACCTTTTGGATTTTGCCCAGTGCTTGAACGGTTGTTCTGCCAGGCCTCAAAGGGGGCACAGCAGCTTGGCAGGAAGGCACTGCAGCGGAGATTTCATATGGTTGTTGCCACCACACTGCTCAGAACCTGAACCAGGAAGTGGTGAGAAGGTTTGAAAGCAAATAAAAAGGCTTTAACTGCCTGAAAAATGGCTAAAAATTATTTTTTTTAAAAAAGCAAGGGAGTGAAGCAAACCACCACTTGACCGCTGCCGTGGAGTCAGAAGATCTGGCAGCAAGCACGAGAAGGAGGCATGGCTAGCATAGGCTGTGCTGTAGCTTTGAACCAGAAACCGCACACAGGAGGGCAAGAGCCTATATCAGAATTATGGGAGACACTGGGCTGCAGAAAAGGAGAAGGCATAGAGACAAGAACTTGGCCAGTTCTGAATGTTTATGTTGTTTCAGCCTCTGGATTCAGTCACCTACAGAAATAGCAAGATGCCTTCTTGTTTCTGGAAGAAAACAGGTCCATCACTGATCTGCCAAATAAACGGACCAGGGATGAGAATATTTCTGAGTGTGGACTCTATTCCACTTGAGTTAATGTTTGTTTGCAGAGCCAATCTATCTTTTTCAATTTCCCTTGAGGTACAGGATGCACAGCAACAAGAAGTTTTGTTCTTCTCAAGTCAACATGAGCAGAGCTTTTTTCTTAAATGGTATGGTCATAACCAACATATGTCTACTGCCTAGAGAGAAGGTCAATGCTTTGAGACCATAACTGACTACTCAGAGCTCCAGCCAGTCAATGCTATGCTTTCTCTGTTCTGCAGATGTGATCCCGGAATTGTCAGTTTCTGAAAGCACCCTCCTAGTTTCAACCTCCTACACTGATGTCTGTTGTGATTACTGTTCCAACTCACTTGCTGACTGCCTCTTTGAGGCTAAATCCTTTTTCATCAGCCAACTGAAGGAGATAGATACAATCCATATGACTTTGATTTTCACAACAGGCTGGAGTAGGATGGGATGTGGAAAAGATAACAGAGCTGGAGAGCTCTCGTATGTATCCTGGCACACTGCAGATTGTCTATTGAAGATACTAACAATCCCAACATGTTTAGTAGGGCAGAAAATGACATTTCTTCAGCAACTTTTACTTCCTTTATAGACCACTTAATCTTTTTCTGGTATTCCCTGGAGATGATCTCCTTGTGCCTCATTGGATTTATCTTCATAACCAAAAGAATGATGAAAATGTACTGGGGATATTACATTTTTTCTTCTCTTTATCTAACTATAATGTTCCAGAAGCTGCTTGGATTTCAGGTAATTTGCTTCTGCTTTCTCTCTGGATAGAACCCTGATCAGGTCATCCAAGGAGGGGTAATCCTGCTTCTAATACTACTATTGTATATCTTCTCCGGACTACGCCCAGAACTTATTTGTTCAGAGTCAACAGCAGTCATCAATTCACAAATTAAAGGAATCTGATACCAATTTGCTGTTCATTTTGGACTAGGGCTAGGAAGAGAGTCATTCAGTGTGTTCTGAGGAGGCTGAGAGCTGATCTGAGAATTCACTTGTTTCAGACTTTTCTGGTTTAATTATATCTTCTTGTGTAACTGCTGTCTCTATATGCTGTGTTTGTTAGTGTGAAATACCGGAAATGATTGGTTAGGCTTAAAATAAGGCTTTTACTTTCTGTAATGTATAATAGCAGGGGTCAAGGCTCTCTTGGTCATTTCTGATGATTCACCTATTTTCCCATAGATTCTCTAAAGAGGTTGCCTCTGGGAAGTAAGTATTTTGAAGCCTCTGTAAGTTGTTTAGTTGAGATCCATGGAACTTCATGTGCCTGTAAGAGAGTGCATTGTATCCCATTGCTCTAACTAAGAACAAGGGATGAAGGTTTCAAGTGATGATCCAAAACAAAGGCAGCCACATGGGAGATTTTCCAGAGAGAGGCGCTTAGGCTGTATCCTTTCTTAGTTCTGAGTGTAATGTCTACAAGAGAATCTATCTATACCAGGATTGGCCAGGCAAAACAAACAGAAACTGGTGAGGCTTTCATGGTGGCTGATGTAGCTTCATAATTCCTGTGGAGGGAGAAGTCTAATTCTTATGTCCAGGTGACTTTATGGAAGAAATCCAATTCACTGGGAGTGTCCTTCACCAAGGAGGATAAAGCCAAATCTGCCATTGCAATGAAACTACGTCAGATTTCAACTGATGTATGTTGTGGTCCTTTTTGGCCTATTTTCCTAGACTCTTCAATGTAGCTGTGAACTCCCAGTCATCTTTTATGATATCCTGCAAGACGATATGGAAAAGGATACATGGTTTCAATTTGAAACCAAATAGGAACTACTTCCTAGTTATTAAATTCCTTTTCCCTTCTGTTCAGATTCTTTTTCTTTCTGGGGGTCTGGAGGGATATTAGAACTGCAGTGGCCTTTCTACGAATGGTAGCAATTTGTTCACAATATCTCAATTAACAAGATATTAAAGTTGTTTATCCCTAAATATCCCTAAAGTTGTTTGATCCTTGGAGCCCTAAAAAACATAAGATCCATTTGCAAGAGGAATTCATTTATTGGAGAAACTGTATTTGAAAACATAGGTAGCCTGGGAGGGATGGCAATTTAGCTTTGATTTCCTTAAGGTATCTTTGTGAATGTTAATTTTGTTTTCATAGCTCCCAGGACCAAAGCATATGGCTTTATTTTTTTCTGAGCAAATTACATTGCACTTATCTGAATTAAATCTCCTATTAATTTTGGCCCACTTCTCTACATTTTCATTCAGTGTGTTCACAATCTTTCCTCTTTTAGTATTATGTGTCAATTTACACTTCATTACTTCTAACTCATTTAAGAAAATATTAAAGAGTATCTCACCTAATATTAGTGCTCAGGGTGCTTTAACTGCTTACATCACCAGAAGTCAGAAGTTAAGAACGTAAAAGAAAGGGTGTGGAAGGAGGCTGACAAAGTACACTTAGTTCCTGTGCATAAATTCCAAGGGTTTTAAATATGATAAATGTATGATGTTAATATTTTGTTGTAGCAATTTATGACTGACTGTTATTAGTGCAAACTAGAAATGGTGCAAGGTGCTTTGATTTCCATGTCAACTGAAATTGTGATTGCTAGTGCCAAACAGTTTATAGCAAAGCTCTGACTTGAAAAAAATCTACCTTTATTTTGAATCAGATGATAAAAGCAAAATATAAAATGTAACCTGCAGCTTGGCATTCTGAGTTTGTAAGGTTGTATTTTGCTCCTGTAAAGAAACAGTCTGTCTCTGAAGTGATAGAATCTGAGCTTGTAGATTATTGTTCTGGGTCTCGAGTTGCTTTAGTTGAGTTTTCAGTGCTTGTTTCTCTGCCTGCAGGGTAGCATTCTTAAAAAAGAAAAAAAGGTTAAAGATAGAAGAATCATGCATATCAAGAGGACATTGTTTATATTTTAGGTTAGTTTACCTAAAAAGAAGATTATTTATTTTAAATACAAGTAAGATGAAGTTATGGGTTTCCATTAAAATCACAAGAGAGAAGCAATTGTGAGATAAAGCTTCCACACTGTTATTAATTTATCTGTTTTTTGCTTATGAATGTAGTGGCCACACTAACCTGAGATATTCATACAGGGATGGAGGGAGGGCACATTTTCAAAACTGGCCCCAAACTAGACATTCAAATGGCGCTAGTACAATTACTGTCTTACACTCAAATCCCTGTTTGTATGTGACACCCATGGATGTGTCATTAGCAGCAGAGACTGAACCTTGAACCTCTGGTTCTAAAACTATACGCCTCTGCTATTTGAGCTAAAAGATTCAGGTCTGACAATGCAAAGACTGTAGGAGACCCATAAAGCGCTATGTGGTTCAGCCCCTAGAGAAGGACAGAGTCATACTGTGTAAGTGTGGATTACACATTCACCCTGGCCATGGAAGTTCATCCTAAGTGTCAGGGGGTCTATCCCGATTAAATCTCCACAGGGGGCATCACTTGTAATGTGACACTCCTGGGAGTAAAAGCATGAGCCTCTACTGGCTGAGCTAGAAAACCCATGTTTGTTAACTCACGTGTTTACTTTGGCCACGTCACTCTCACGTCACATTAAACAAGTAAAATTAAAACAACTTACATTCCTTTCTACTTCTATTAATCTATCTTTAACCTTCAATAGTTCTCTAGTAGTTTCCTGATTTTCCTTTTCCCATTTATTGACAGACTGGGTTTCTTCACCAGTTCTTGGAGGAGAATTCTGTACCATCCTTTCCTCCTCTTGTCTTTGCTTCAGGGCTTCATAGTTTTTTTTCACCTAAAATCAATTAAGACAATTACAAAAATTGAAAATATAACCTCCCAACTCTTTGTTTAACTATGTGTGAATGTAATTTGCACAGGACAAGAAACTCAATGAATATTTTCAATACTTATAATTGTGAATTTAACTGTGGGAGTTTACACATACTATATAAATATAAAACATGAAACAGCCAGAAGAGCGTGTTTGACATATGTATCTTTTGTGCACTCAATTGTACCTCAAACTAATTATACAAGTGTAAAAATCTAGATGGGTAAATTTCATAGATGACCATCCCATTCCAAATGTTTAAAGTTTTATCACTAAATTCTAGATTTCTTGGGAAGTGAGGATCCTTTGTACCCCAAATCAAGCCCTGAGTTCAACTGCATTTTTCTCTTTTACCCACAATCAAAGCTCTGTGACTTGGCCCATGATGTAACTCCTAGTTACAACCTGTCTTATCACTTATTTTAACTCTTATCTGGAAGACACAGTCCTGCCAACTCTGTGAGTTCAAAAATTATGATCCAAGCCAAAAAAAGTCATGAGATTGGCTTGAAAATCATGCATTCTGTAAAAATATCAATATTCCTTTTTGGTTTGCTTTTGGGATTTCTTTTATAAAGTCTTAGAGATCACCCTCTGCTCTCCCTTGTGTATGGATTTTTGGATGAAAACACAGACAAAATGCAACAGAAATTGAGAGGGTCTCCCCTCTTCTTTTTCCTGACTGATGGAGGCAAAGGTTCTCTGAACTCTCCCCAATAAATGCACTTTCCCTTCCAGATAGTTTCTGGGTACTACTGTCAGGTCCCTATTCTGTTTCCCACCACCTCTCCATTGAGTACTTCTGGCCTTCCCCAAACATCATCCTCTGCCTCTCCACTGGGCATTGTATTGTTTTGGCTCCCTTCTCTGGCATTTTCTCCTACCTTAACGAGCACTGCTTCCTGTCCTCTTCCCCACTATCACCTACATACACTATTTCAGCAGCAGTGTGGAGAAAAATGCAAGCTGAAGATGGGTGGGAACAGGGATACCCCTCCTCAAAGTGACCCTCTTTAATCACCATCTTTCCTGTGGGAATTGGTCATGTCTTGGAGTTGCCACTGGCTGGTGTCTCTAGTCCGACTCCTGCTGCTCTCCTTGCCTTGTTGGACTCTGCAGGATTCTGAACAGGCACAGAAGTGCAGAGCAAGCAGCTGAGACACTGGACTAATCAGTAAGTCAAGGAAATTCAGCCCCTAGTTTCAATTGCAACAATTGTTCACCCATAATTCTTCAACTGAAAACCACTGTACACGACATTGAACAGAAAATACTGCAAAAACTGTAACTCTTGAGATAAATTCACAAGAATTAGCAATGCTGAAGACATAAAACTGTTGTCTTAAGGTCTAAACTCAGTAAATAATTTGTTTTTAAACACTGTTCCTCACACACACCAAGTCTTGTCGAGAAATTCAAGACGTCCATCATGAATCACCATTCTAATATTTTTACTGAACAAAGATCTGAATTCTTATGTAACGTGAGTTTTTGAAAATTTAGTGCTCAGAAAATTACAGACAAGCTTTCCTGTGTCTTGTAATATAGAATGCACTACTTCTGAAGCTTAAGTATTTTGAGAGAGAAGTGAATTATTTTGTCAAGTGCACTTAATTTTGTAAGAATGTCATTATAAACTGCAAATAAAATTGGAAAATAAGAATGGTGTTCAAGAATTTTATAATCTGAGGAAAAAAATGGTCATGTCATTTTTTCCTTACTGTTTTAAGTTCCTGGCGCAGCTGCTGGTTTAAATTTGTTGACTCTTCTAAACGAGCTTCCAAAGCCGCAATTTTTTCTTCTTTTATTTCTAGAGACTTCTTTAATGTAGACTCTAATTTTGACTCCAAAAGCTTGTACCTACTACTCAATGACATTTAAAAATATATATTTTTATTATCTCCTATTTCAAGAAAGAAAAAAAGTTCTTTGAGACTTATTTTTTTTAAATGACATACATATTTTAAAATTCTGGGTGAATATAGTGCTCTTGAAAAAAATGGTTACTAACCTTCTGTAACTGTTGTTCTTTGAGATGGATTGCACATGTCCATTCCAATGTAGGTGTGTGTGTGGCCCAAGCCTAGTTGCCGGAAATTTTTCCCCTGTGGTAACTGCTGGGTCGGCTCTGGCACCCTCTGGTGTCGCACATTCATAGCACCAGTAGAAAGGGCTTGCCAACCCTGCACCCCCTCAGTTCCTTCTTTCCAGCTAACTACGTTAAGAGAGGAAGGAGGGTGGGTCTTGGAATAGACATGTGAAACACATCTCGAAGAACAACAGTTACGGAAGGTTAGTAACTGTTTTTTCTTTTTCGAGTGCTTGCACACGTCCATTCCAATGTGAGTGACTTGCAAGCAGTTGTATATGAGTGTAGTGTGGCGGCTGCCCCACTCCATAGGAAAAAGGGCTGGAACAGGCCAGAGAGGCTGCGCAGACCAGCCTCCAATCAGCAAAGGCCTGTGGAGAGACAATCAGGGCAAAGGAAGAGGCAGCCTATCAGGGCTGGGCTGGGCCCTAAATAAGGGCTGCCTAGCAAAGTAGAGGGCAGTCTCTCCCTGACTAGCAAGGGAGGAGGACTGGCTCCTGAGCTAAGGAGGTAGCACCTTGGACAGAGCAGTGTTGGGCAGTCTCAGGGGAGCAGAGGAGAGCTCCATGCCAGGCTGTAGCCCCTACTAAAAAGGGTCAAGAAGGTGCACGGGGCCAAAGGGGAAGTGGCCCAGGGAAGATAGATGGACAAGAGGGGTGTGAAGGAGGGGAGAGAGAGGCTGCCGGTAAAGAGTCACTGGGTCGGGACCTAGAGTAGCGGGTGGGCCTGGGTCCCCCCCTTCCCCTGCACCTGCCCACAGAGGAGTCTGGCCGAGACAGACTGCAACTTGCCCTGAGGTGAGGGGCTAGACTTTGGGGTTGTGCTTGGCCACTGAGGCAGGTGCAAGCCGAAGGACTGTTGTTATCCCCCGCCCCCCGGAAGGGGGTGAGAATGGAGTAGTGGGCACTGCCAGAGGGCAATGTCCTGAAGCGGACACCGCCGAATGGGGAGCAAGGCGGTTCCCAAATCAGCAGAGCAGATAACAGGCGAGACACCACACGCAGAGAGTGCTCCGCAGCTGACAAGAGCTAATTCCCGGAGCAACCACCCGGAGGTGCCAGCGGTGGTGAGTCATGACCCCGTTACAAGGAGAGAGGCTCAGAGTTCATGGACATGCTGACAGCCTGTTGGGTGATGGCTGTCTCAGAGATCACGGATTACTTGACTTTAAGAGGACTTCTTCGGTTGACTCAGCCTGCCGCAGTGGCGGGACTAGAGCAGCTGTCAGCTCCCATCCAAGAGCAGTGCTGGGGCCAGAGTAGTAGCTGGCGATCAGCCCACACCGCAGGAGCAGTGGCCAGGGACAGGAGCAGCAGCCCCTGGGGCTGGGGCTCAGCCATTGATACAAGAGCAGCAGCCCCTGGGGCTGGAGCCACGATCCGGGCTCAGTCAGCCCCCCACCGCAGGAGCAGCAGCAAGGCCGGAGCAACGGCTGGTGGTCAGCCCCCAGTGGGGCTCTCACTATTAGTCCCCCTCCCCGGCTATTTTTACTAAAAGTCACGGACAGGTCGTGAGCTTCCATGAATTTGTGTTTGTTGCTGGTTTTGCAGTCAGACCTATCCGTGACTTTTACTAAAAATACCTGTGACAAAATCTTAATCTTAGTGATGGCATAGTGTGCTGAGAACGTGTGCACTGATGACCAGGTTGCCGCACTGCAGATGTCCTGAATAGGGATTTGCACTAGGAAAGTGGCTCAGGAGGCCTGTGATCTTGTGGAATGAGCAGTCAGGTTAGCTGGAGACGGAACTCCCACCTACTTATAACACATGCAAATGCATGATATGATCCAGGACGAGATTCTCTGAGTGGAGATAGGGAATCCCTTGATCCTCTCTGCTACCACTATGAACAGATGGGTAGATCTATGAAACAACGTAGTCCATTCTATATAGAACATTAGGCCCTTCTAACATCTAGAGAGTGTAGCCGTTGCTCCTCCCTATTCTCATGTGGTTTTGGGAAGAAGACTGGAAGGAACACTGCTTGACTGCAATGAAAGTGCGAAAACCCTTTTGGGAGAAAAGCAGGGAGTGGACACAATTGTACCTTATCCTTGAAGAAAACTGTGTATGGGGGTTCTGACGTGAGCCACACATCTCTGAAACCTTTCTGGCTGAAGTGATGGCCACTAAAAAGGCCACCTTCCAGTAGAGGTGAGTTAATGAGTATGTCACCAGCAGCTCAAGCAGATGACCCAAGACCCATAAGCTTTGATAAGGCGAGTTTAGGTCTCAGGGAAGAATGGGATCTTTAACCTGAGGGTATAACCTCTCTAGGTCCTTAAGGAAATGGATAACTACCACATGAAAGAAGACAGACTGCCTGTTGACTGGGGGATGGAAGGCTGATATCATGCAAGGTGGACCTTGACAGAAGAAATAGCCAAGACTTGCTGTTTCAGATGCAACAGGTACTCCAATATAACTTGCAATGAAGAACTCAAGGGTAGAATTCCATGCTGGGAAGACCAGATGAAGAACTGCTTCCATTTTGCAAAGTAAGTAGCCCTGGTGGAGGGCTTCCTACTACCTAGCAGGACCTGATGAACCTGCTCCAGGCAAACCTGCTCTTCAGGATTCAGCCATGGAGCTTCCAGGCCATCAGATGAAGAGAGCTGAGGTTCAGATGGAGCAACCGACCATGGTCCTTGGAGATCAGGTCTAGATATAAAGGAAACGGGAGCAGGGCCCTCCACTGAGAGGCCTAACAGGGTGGCAAACCAATGTTGCCTGGGCATTGCTGGGGCTATGAGAATGACCTAGTCCTGCTTGATCTTCATCAGAACCTTGTGAACTAGTGGGATAGAAGGAAACGCGTAATACAGCTGATCTGTCCACAGTAGCAAGAAAGCATCTGTGAGAGACCCTGGGCTGTGGCCTCACAGGGAACAGAACTGGTGGCATTTCCTGTTGATTTGGGTAGCAAACAGATCTCTCTGGGGAATCCCCCACTGTTGGAAAATGTCCCTTGTGATATCTTGCCAAAGGGACTACTTGTGGTGAATGGAGAAAGACCGGCTAAGGTGAAATGCCAGTTGGTTCTGCACTCCCAGGAGGGAGAAGCCTTGAGGTGGACTGAATGTGCTATGCAGAATTCCCACAGATTAACTGCTTCCTGGGACAGCAGGAAAGAACGTGCCCCACCCAGTCTCTTGATGTAAAACATGGCAGTCATATTGTCCCGGACAGCCAATACGTCTTTGTTCACAATGTGAGACAGGAAGGATAATGAGAGAGCGTTCTTCTGGAGACTAAAGGCCTTGAGTCCTGAGAGGCGCTAAGTGGGCTCCCCAGCCCAGCACCAATGTGTCCAAAACCACCAACATCGAAGGTTGGGGCCGTGAAAAGGGTACTCTCTCACAAATCGTGTGATGGTCCAGCCACCAATCCTGGGAAATGAGGACCTGAAGAGGTATGGAGAGAATCGAGTCCAGATGGTGACAGATGGGTGAGAACACTGTGGCCAGCCACGCCTGAAGAGGTCTGAGGCGTAGCCTCACATGTTGCATGATGCATGTGGCCCAGGAGTCTCAGACAGCTCCACACTGTTGTAAGTGGGTGGGCCTTGAGGGACCTTATCAGGACTGTGATCGCCTGAAATGAGTCTCCTGGGAGGAAGGCTCTGGCCTGAGTGGAACTGAGTACTGCTCCAATGAACTGTATCCTCTGCACCGGGACGAGGGTAAACTTTTGCATGTTTATTAGCAGGTCTAATGCCTAGAAAGTTGACTGGATGAGGTGGATTCTGCATTCCACCTGAGCCCTGGACTGGCCTTTGACTAACCAGTTGTTGAGATATGGGAAGACGTGCACTCCCTGTCTCCTCAGGAAGGCTGCTACCACCGCCATGCCTTTGGTGAAGACATGCACATGGTTACCATCGAGACCAATCCCTAGGATCCAGACAGGGAATGATGGAGGCCAGAGAGATCATGCAGAACTTTAGATTCTTGAGGTAGCTGTTGAGGCGGTGCAGGTTTATAGTAGGTCTGAGATCACCCTTGGCTTTCAGAATTAGGAAATAATGGGAATAGAACCCCCCCTTTCCTTTCAAGTTTTGCTGAAACTCTTCCACAGCTCCCATCCAAAGGAGGGATTGGACTTCTTGGACCAAGAATTGCTTGTGAGAAGGGTCCCTGAAGAGGGATGGGGAGGGGAATGGGAAGGGTGAGTAGAAAGAAACTGGAGAGTGTATTCTACTTCCACCATGCTCAGCACCCAGAGGTCCAAGGTGATAGGGGCCCAGGCATTGATAAATTGGGACAGGGGTTCGAAAAACAGAGGGACAACTGGATCCAATATAACAGGGAGTGGGATGGCAACCTCGAGCATCCCATCAAAAGGAGAGCTTCAAGCTCCCTGAGTGCCTGGGAGCAGCATGTCAGCCCCGAGGCGGAAGCTGGTGGAGGAGGCCTACGCTCAAACCTCCTGCTCCTTCTCCTCTATGGGTCTTGACAGGCCAGTGGGGCAAAGCATTGGTCTGCTCAGAGAAGAGCGAGGATCCTTCAAAGGGGAGATCCTGGAGGGCTTGCTGGACGTCTTGAGGAAGACTGGAAAACTGTAACCAAGAGCTCCTTTGCATGGTTACCATCGAGACCATGGATCTGGCCACGGAATCAGTTGCGTTCAGGGCTGCCTGCAAGGAGGCCCTCGCTATGGTTTTCCCTTTGTTAACCAGCGAGGAGAACACCTGGCTAGCTTCTTAAGGGAGCAGATCTTTAAACTTGTGTATGACACCCCACATATTAAAGTCATAGTGACCCAGCAGTGCCCGCTGGTTTGCTATTTTCAGTTGCATCCCTCCAGTAAAGTAGATCTTTCTGACAAATAAGTCCAACTTTTTGGAGTCTTTTGTCTTAGACAGTGCCCCCAATTGCCCTTGATGATCTCTTTAATTGGTGGACGATACTACAGGGGACCGTGGAGGGGGATACAAGTATAAGAAATTGCAAATTTGGACTTGCAAATAATACTTCTGCTTCCTATGTTTTGACATAGGGGGAAGGGAAGCAGTGGGTCTGCCACAGAACTGTAACAAGGTCCATGATAGACTCATTGAGTGGCAGGGCCACCCTTGAGGGGCCCTCCGCTGTCAAGATGTCCAGCAGGCTATGAGAGGACTCTGTGACCACCTCTACCTGGATGTCCAAATTCAAGGCCACCTGCTTTAACAAATCCTGGAGAGCCTTGTGGTCATCTTGGGGAGAAGACACGCCAGCTGCCAATACTGTCTCATTCGGGGAGGAGGAGGAGGAAGCCAGCATTGGTTGAGGGCCCTCCACCCCTTCTTCCATATTGTCCGGGACTCGCGGTAACTCTTCTTGAAGCTCGGTACTGGAGTCCAGATGGGGAGTCTCCCATCGAGGCATTGGTGGTGCTCTACTCTCGGAAGCCACCAAATAGGAGTGCCTTGAGAAAGGACCCTGTGCGGGAGTGGGGGGGGGGGGGGGGAAGGGGGAGACGGGACGGACAGGGACGGGGACGGGGACCTGTATGGGTTCCAAAAGGGCCATTGCATTGGCACTGGCACCGAAGAATGAGAGGGGCAAGCACTCGGTGGTACCCCTGTGTGACCCCACTTCTGACTCTGAAGACATAGGGTCTGGGCAAGGCGACCAGGGAGGTGTGGACCCCATTGTTGCCGGAGATCAGTGCTGTGATGGTGAAGTCTGCGCTGGTCCTGATACTGGGAAGAGGCTGGAAGATGGTTCCCCGTCTGACTGTACCGGTGGTGCCAACTCCTGCACTGCTGAAGACATAGGCACTGGCAACAAGAGCAGGTCCCTGGATGCTATGAACGCCTCCAGAGTTGACGGCCTCGTAAACTTACTGGTACTACACTGCCTGCCTGAAGATGGAACCTCTGGAGCCAGAGTCAGCAGGGCCTGCATAGGCACCAGAGTCACTGGTACCAGCTGTTGCGGTGCCGAGGTAGAAGAGTGGCCTGACACAGTTCTCACTCTATCCCAGTCCCCATGCCTTGCCGACTTCAGTGACAGGGATTGAACCCTCTCAGCCGGCTGTCTCTTGTGCTTCTTTTTAGGAAACAGGGATGGGGAATGGTGCCAAGATTCTCGCACAGTGGTAGGAGCACTCCGCATGAACGCCGAGTTACTCAGTGCCAAGTCCAAGCAACTTGGTTCCGAAGTGGGTCTCAGAGCTGCCTCCATAAGAAGGAACATTCAATCTCGCCTCTCGATCCTTTTTCTGTGCAAGGTTTGAAGTCTTTACAGATCTGGCACTGGTCCTTTCAGTCAATCTCTGCCAAGCACTTGAGACACCTCAACTGTGGGTTTCTCAAGGGCTTTGACTTGCCACAGGAGGCACAGGGCTTGAAGCCTGGTGATTGAGGCATGCCCCATGACCAGGGAGTGGATGAACTTCGCCAACTGAAGGAGAAAAGCTCTGCCCTTATAGACTAAAACTGACTAACTATAACTAATTTAACTATATACACCACAAAAAACAGTGAAAACCACTGGGAAAGTTTGCCGAAGCAAAAAGAGCAGTTCCAGAGATCATCGCGGGTGGTAAGAAGGGACTGAGGATGCGCAGGGTCAGCAGGGCTCTTTATAGTGGCACTATGAGTGCATGGCACTGGAGGGCACCAGAGCTGACCCAACAGATACTACTAGAGGAAAAATTTCTGGCGACTGTGCTCGAGGCATGCACATGCCTACACTGGAATAAACATGTTCAAGCACTCGAAGGTGTTGGACTGACGCCCTAGTAGTGGCAATGTAAGCTTCCCTGACTCCCTGCCAACATGCTTCACTGGTGTCTTGGCAGGACCATGTGTAGGAGTGAATATAGTTCAGTATCCATGCCCATTCAATCCTAGGAACCTTTGATTAAATTGCAGAGAAAAGTACAGTACCATTTGACATGGACTGAATTTGACCCAACATTAATGATGAAAGTCTCATTATCCTATTACCAAAACTCGAGCCCTCCAATACTTTCTTTAGATATTTTTAAGGGATAGTTGTCAAATTTGTCACATCTTGAAAAATTTTACCCTCCATCACCCTTTTAAAATATATTCCTTGATACAGAAAAAGCTACCATATCTACAAAATCAACAGCAACACACAAACTAAAGATGCTGGTTTTGGTTGGACCATTAGTAGGCATGTGAGAAGATCACTCTTTCTTTTGGCTCCATTTCAACCAGCGAAGCACAGAACTGAACTTGATTAGACTCCTGTGCTCTGAAGTATTTGGAGAACAAGATTCGCATCAGTTTCTATTTCCTGCTTGCTCACAAACCAGAGGCACAAAGGAGGAGGAGGAATAGAGTATTGTGCACGTGCATGCTTATTTCATGTACATGTTCACATGTGAATTGCTCACCCAGCTCAGCTCCTGATATTTACAGCCCTTGTTTGGGAGTATTGTACTATATTATAGAGCATGAAAACAAAACACCCGCCACCCTGCATATATTTAGGGGTAAGTGGTCATATTTAAAATATTTAGGTTTGGAACAATATCTCTTGGGATTGTCAGTGACGGATAATCTTAAAGAACTGTTGTGATTTCAGAAAAACTTAAGTCACAGTCATTAATTTTTTTAAAAAATAGCTTAATCATTTTACTTATTCCCTCATTATTATATGCTCATTTTTTTCTTATTATTTTTAAGTTAGCCATTTCCACTTTCTCCAAGTGTAAGGCAAAATTGAACATGTTAGCAACTTGATTTCAGAAAAAACATATTAGGCTTATTAAATGGAACACACTATCTGTGATTCTTGAAGCTACATCCTGACAGGAATTGAAGCACAGGACCAAGAATAAAAGGATTTAAAAGATGATACAGTGGATTTTAAAGAGTCACCATCATATGAGGGGGAGATTACCCCAGAATTTCAGAGTTTACCTATTTGACAGCCCATGTAAACATCAAATTGCAAATAAAAAAATCTTCCATCTGTAACTGAGAACTAGACTAGACTATACAAAGAAGTGAAAAGGAAAAAGACTAGCAGAGACCTCACATCCAACATTTTTGGAAAATGTAGGGGACAATTTCCTGGTGCAAGTGCTGGAGGAACCAACTAGGAGCAGAGCTCTTCTTGACCTGCTGCTCACAAACCGGGAAGAATTAGTAGGGGAAGCAAAAGTGGATGGGAACCTAGGAGGCAGTGACCATGAAATGGTCGAGTTCAGGATCCTAACACAAGGAAGAAAGGAGAGCAGCAGAATACGGACCCTGGACTTCAGAAAAGCAGACTTTGACTCCCCCAGGGAACTGATGGGCAAGATCCCCTGGGAGAATAACATGAGGGGGAAAGGAGTCCAGGAGAGCTGGCTGTATTTTAAAGAATCCTTATTGAGGTTACAGGGACAAACCATCCCGATGTGTAGAAAGAATAGTAAATATGGCAGGTGACCAGCTTAGCTTAACAGTGAAATCCTTGCTGCTCTTAAATACAAAAAAGAAGCTTACAAGAAGTGGAAGATTGGACAAATGACCAGAGATGAGTATAAAAATATTGCTCGGGCTTGCAGGAGTGAAATCAGGAAGGCCAAATCACACCTGGAGTTGCAGCTAGCAAGAAATGTTAAGAGTAACAAGAAGGGTTTCTTCAGGTATGTTAGCAACAAGAAGAAATTCAAGGAAAGCGTGGGCCCCTTACTGAATGAGGGAGGCAACCTAGTGACAGAGGATGTGGAAAAAGCTAATGTACTCAATGCTTTTTTTGCCTCTGTCTTCACGAACAAGGTCAGCTCCCAGACTACTGCACTGGGCAGCACAGCATGGGGAGAAGGTGACCAGCCCTCTGTGGAGAAAGAAGTGGTTCGGGACTATTTAGAAAAGCTGGACGAGCACAAGTCCATGGGGCCGGATGCGTTGCATCCGAGAGTGCTTAAGGAGTTGGCGGATGTGATTGCAGAGCCATTGGCCATTATCTTTGAAAACTCATGGCGATCGGGGGAGGTCCCAGATGACTGGAAAAAGGCTAATGTGGTGCCCATCTTTAAAAAAAGGAAGAAGGAGGATCCTGGGAACTACAGGCCAGTCAGTCTCACCTCAGTCCCTGGAAAAATCATGGAGCAGGTCCTCAAGGAATCAATTCTGAAGCACTTAGAGGAGAGGAAAGTGATCAGGAACAGTCAGCATGGATTCACCAAGGGCAAGTTATGCCTGACTAATCTAATTGCCTTCTATGACGAGATAACTGGCTCTGTGGATGAAGGGAAAGCAGTGGACGTGTTGTTCCTTGACTTTAGCAAAGCTTTTGACACGGTACCCCACAGTATTCTTGCCAGCAAGTTAAAGAAGTATGGGCTGGATGAATGCACTATAAGGTGGATAGAAAATTGGCTAGATTGTCGGGCTCAACGGGTAGTGATCAATGGCTCCATGTCTAGTTGGCAGCCGGTGTCAAGTGGAGTGCCCCAGGGGTCGGTCCTGGGGCCGGTTTTGTTCAATACCTTCATAAATGATCTGGAGGATGGTGTGGATTGCACTCTCAGCAAATTTGCGGATGATACTCAACTGGGAGGAGTGGTAGATACGCTGGAGGGCAGGGATAGGATACAGAGGGACCTAGACAAATTGGAGGATTGGGCCAAAAGAAACCTGATGCGGTTCAATAAGGATAAGTGCAGGGTCCTGCACTTAGGACGGAAGAACCCAATGCACAGCTACAGACTAGGGACCGAATGGCTAGGCAGCAGTTCTGCGGAAAAGGACCTAGGGGTTACAGTGGACGAGAAGCTGGATATGAGTCAGCAGTGTGCCCTTGTTGCCAAGAAGGCCAATGGCATTTTGGGATGTATAAGTAGGGGCATAGCGAGCAGATCGAGGGACGTGATCGTTCCCCTCTATTCGACATTGGTGAGGCCTCGCCTGGAGTACTGTGTCCAGTTTTGGGCCCCACACTACAAGAAGGACGTGGATAAATTGGAGAGAGTCCAGCGAAGGGCAACAAAAATGATTAGGGGTCTGGAACACATGACTTATGAGGAGAGGCTGAGGGAACTGGGATTGTTTAGTCTGCAGAAGAGAAGAATGAGGGGGGATTTGATAGCTGCTTTCAGCTACCTGAGAGGTGGTTCCAGAGAGGATGGTTCTAGACTATTCTCAGTGGTAGAAGAGGACAGGACAAGGAGTAATGGTCTCAAGTTGCAGTGGGGGAGGTTTAGGTTGGATATTAGGAAAAACTTTTTCACTAGGAGGGTGGTGAAACACTGGAATGCGTTACCTAGGGAGGTGGTAGAATCTCCTTCCTTGGAAGTTTTTAAGGTCAGGCTTGACAAAGCCTTGGCTGGGATGATTTGATTGGGAATTGGTCCTGCTTTGAGCAGGGGGTTGGACTAGATGACCTCCTGAGGTCCCTTCCAACCCTGATATTCTATGATTCTATGAAGTACCTGAAAGGGGGTTCCAAAGAGGATGGCTCTAGACTGTTCTCAGTGGTAGCAGATGACAGAACAAGGAGTAATGGTCTCAAGTTGCAGTGGGGGAGATTTAGGTTGGCTATTAGGAAAAACTTTTTCACTATGAGGGTGGTGAAACACTGGAATGCGTTACCTAGGGAGGTGGTGGAATCTCCTTCCCTAGAAGTTTTTAAGGCCAGGCTTGACAAAGCCCTGGCTGGGATGATTTAGTCAGGGATCGGTCCTGCTTTGAGCAGGGGGTTGGACTGGATGACCTCCTGAGGTCCCTTCCAACCCTGATATTCTATGATTCTATGAACCTCCATGGATTAGGGGGCTGCACATGCGAAGATATCTTCTAACCTAATTTGAGACTTCAGTGTCAGATTGGGGTGGAAGAACCATGAATCCACTTTGTCTAAAGATAAAAATCCAACCCTAAGTGCTTGAAAGTGCAAAGAAACAAACGGAAAGATCTTTAATGTCATCATTATCAGGCTATGTGAGATTAGGCCCAGACAGAGGAAAGATTTTAAGATACTGCTAACAATGCTCAGTATAAAAAATGCCAATCCCACCCTCCATCCCAAGAAATTAGAAAGGCTAGATATATCTGGAATATTTTCTATCTCCATGACCAAAAAATGGGGAGCCAGACAAGGAATACTCTGGAATAGAAAACAGCCCTGTGGATAAAGACTATTACTATCCCCATCATTAGAGGTTTTTAAGAACAGTGCAAAAGGCTGGACTTGATGAATTCTCGAGGTCCCTTCGAGCCCTACATTTCTATGATTTTATATGAGTGATTGTTTACTTTAAGCAGTGAAGGCTGAACTACAGGAATACAAATGGTGACCTTCTGGCCTACCAGAAATCAATCCAGATACCTTTTAGGTGAAAGTAAGGGGTGAGAATAATGGATCCAAAGACATGACAATTTTGGAAGTTATTATCCCAAATGAACTAATCCATTTCTTGAGTAAAACAAACATTCATCATCCGCAGTCCTCCAACTTAGTCTGGAGCCATTGTGTCTGCAATGGCATCTTGAAAAAGATAGTGATATCAGCTAGGACAGCATCCATGATATGTGTTGCCCTGAAAGAACATTCATTTTGAACAGCAACGCCTATAACTGTCCAACTAATCTTGGAAGCAAGGGGAGCAATGAAGAGGTCAGGAGAGGAGTCAGCAATATATTCAGTGTCATCAATGGATCGTGGACCCAGGAATTGACAAAATATGGAAAAAAGCTATTAGTTAATCCCTAAGGACAAGTAATTTCTCATTTTCCTCCTGGACTCATGTCTATAGCTCCAATAAAATCACTTAAAATGGGAGGGAAATCATCTAAACTAGATGCTCCAGGGAGAAGGGAGAAATCTTTATGTAGTGATACCCTTGGACAGGTCACCTGCTGGGACTGAACCTATGATATCTGGATCTAAAAGCAGACACCCTTGAAGAAGGCAACTGATGAGGAAATCGATTTTGTAGAGTGTATGTGGAGTGCGGATGGAGATGCTAAACTGTGAATCTGGTAACAGAGTGTGATACAGTTCGAGACCTATTTAGAAAGTCTCTAAGCTGAAACTGCTTTTAGACCTATCTGCAATGGAGAGGAAGAGCCTAGGAGATTTCCTAAAAGCCTTTGTCTTGTCCAAATAGAAAGCCAAGGCTTTCCTTACATCAAGAGTATGTGGAACAGCTTCCCTATTATTCTGGTGTGGTTTGGGGTAAAAGGTCGGGATGTAAATGAATTGATTCATGTGAAATGGGGAAGTCACTTTGGTGGTGAACTTTAGGTGTGGTCTGAGTGTGACTTTGTCAGGAAAGTACACTGAAAAGGGAGAATGCACCATCAGGGCCGTTGTCTCCCCTATCCTCCTTGCTGAGGTAATAGCAATCAGAAATGCCATCTTCATTGAAAGGTGAGTTAGTGAACAAGTGGCCATAGGTTTCAAAGGGCTGTCTCGTCAGTCCTTTAAATACTAAATTCAGGTCCCATTGTGGGTAGAATGTCTGGGTTGGGAACAGAGGTTCGCTATGCTTTTAAGGAACCTCTTCATAGTTGGGTGCAAGAAAACCGAGTACCCTTCTATTTGTTGGTGAAAAGTTACTATTGTCGCTAAGTGTACCTTTAGCGAACTAACAGAGTCTCCTGATTTCTTAAGAGACAGTAAATAGTCTAAGACTATTGGTAGAGTGGCAGTATTTGGGGTAATTCTTCTGGAATGGCATCACGTCTGAAACCTCGTCCACTTTTGTAGGTAAATATAATGGGAAGTCACTTTCCTACTGTGAAGTAACACTTTCTGTACCTCCGCAGAGCAGGATGTTTCTATGTGGTGGAACCATGAAAGTGCCAAGCTTTGAGCCAGAAAATCCACAGGTTGGGATGGAGAGAGCGTCCATCATTCTGCGAGAGGTGGTAAGGAGTGGGTTGAAGAATCATCTGTGGACACAGTGCCAGTTGTAACAGGTGAGGATACCACATCCTTCTCGGCCAGGTGGGAGTGATCAGTATGATGTTTGCTCTCTTTTTATTTTCAACAGGACTTTCAGCAACAGAGGGAATGAGGGAAAGGCATAAAGAAGACCCTTGTCCCATGAGAAGAGGAGTGCATCCCCCATGAAGTGCTGGCTGATGCCTGTTCTGGACCAGTACTGTGGATATTTCTTGTTCTGTTAAGTGGCGAACAAGTCTATTATTGGTATCCCCCATCATCGGAATATGTTGTGGAGTGTCACCCAATCTATTTCCCATTCATGGTCATGTGGGAATTGGAAGTTAAAACTATCCACTGTTGTGTTGTGCACTCCTGGTTGGTACGCCTCTGCACCAGTTTCATAGCTTTAGTGCTTCGTCACAAAGGGAGGGTGATCTGGTACCTCTTTGACAAGTTATGTAGTACATGGACGCTACATTATCCGTCATGACCTTTGTGTGTGTGTCTCTGATCAACAGAAGGTAGTGAGCACATGCGTTCCTGACCGCTCTGAGTTCAAGGAGGTTGATGTGAAGACACACCTCGGAGGGTGACCATTTGCCTTGTACAGTGAGGTCGTTGAGATGTGCGCCCCATCTTATGAGTGATGTGTCAGTGGTGAGAAGTAGTAATGAGGGAGTCTGTGCAAACGGGATTCCTGTGCAGACGTTTGCTGGGTCCTTCCACCAATTCAAGGATTGTTTGATCTTGGTGGGCAGAGATAGTGCTTTGTCTAGGTTGTCTTTGTTTGGTCTGTAAACCAAGCTAAACCATGACTGGAGGCATGTGAAGTCATGGCATGAAAACTTCATGACATGTGAAGTCTGGCATGAGCTATCACAAATGTGCCTGCAGCCATGTGCCCCAGAAGAAGAAGGCAGTGTCTGGTTGATATTTAAGGGCTGGTTTGCACTGTCTATAAGCATGGAGAGACAGAGGAATCTGTGTTCTGGGAGGAGCACGCTCACTCGGGCAGAGTGGAGACTGGCTCCTATGAATTCTAGTCTCTGAACCAGTTAATGTCGACTTTTGTATGTTGATTTGTAGACCCAGACTTCTGAGTAAATCCAAAATGGTATCGGTAACTCATTCAGCTTCAGCGAAGGATGGTGTCCTGAGGAGACAATCATCCAGGTAAAGGTAGATCACAATGGCCTGGGAACGTAAGTAGGCTGCCATTACAGAGAGGACCTTAGAGAATACTCTGGGGGCCAATGAGAGGCCAAAAGGGAGTACTTCAGACTGGTAATGCTCTTGGCCTAGTGTGATTGTAAGGCATTGGTGAATCACTGAGGTGAATCACAGTATGTCTGAAATATGGAAAAGACAGTTACCTGTTTCGTAACTGGTGTTCTTCAAGATGTGTTGCTCATGTCCATTCCATTGAAAGTGTGTGCGCTTGCCACATGCAGCGGTGCTGGAAGTTTTTCCCTTAGCGATATCCATAGAAGACCGGCTCTGGCGCCCTCTGGAGTGGCGCCTATATGGCACAGTATAAGGGGCACTGCCTGCTTCCTCCACCCTCAGTTCCTTCTTGCCGGAAACTCTGATAGTGGGGAAGGAGGGTGGGTCATAGAATGGACATGAGCAACATCTCGAAGAACACCAGTTACGAAACAGGTAACTGTCTTTTCTTCTTCGATTGCTTGCTCATGTCCATTCCATTGTAGGTGACTCCCAAGCAGTGCCACCGGACATGGGTAAGAGTTCATGGACGTGTCGACTGGAACACAGCTCTGCTGAATCCAGCATCATCCCTGGCCTGCTGGGTGATGGCATAATGCGTCGTGAACATGTGTACCAATGACCACGTGGCAGCTCTGCAGATGTCCTGGATGGGGACGTATGCTAGGAAGGCCGCCAAGGACGCTTGTGCCCTGGTCGAGTGGGCCTTTAGTATAGGTGGCGGCTCGGACCGTGCCAACTCATAACAGGTCCGGATACACGAGGTGATCTGGTTAGAAATCCTCTGCGAGGACACCAGTAGGCCTTTCATCCTGTCCACGGTCGTGATAAAAAGTTGGGTCGACTTGCAGAAGGCCTTGGTGCACTCCAGGTAGAAGGCTAGGGCGCGATGGACATCCAAGGTGTGCCGCCGCCTCTCCTCCGCAGTGGAGTGCGGCTTTGGACAGAGAATCTGGAGAAAGATATCCTCGTTAAAATGGAAGTGAAATACCACCTTGAGCAGGAATGCAGGATGGGTTTGCAGCTGGACCTTGTCCTTGTAGAAAACCATGTAATGGGGCTCTGAAGTGAGGGCTTTAATCTCGGAAACTCATCTCACCGAGGTAATGGCTACAGGGAAAGCTACCTTCCATGACAGATGTGAAAGGGAGCAGGAGGCCAGTGGCTCAAAGAGAGGCCCCAGGAGCCTCGAGAGGACAAGGTTGAGGTCCCATTGTGGAATCGGATCCAGGACTGGTGGGAAGAGCCGCTTTAGTCTTTTCAGGAACCAGATGGACATGTAATGTGAGAACACCTATTTGTCCTGAACCTGCTGGTGGAAAGCCAACATGGCTGCCAAGTGCACCTTGATGGTGGAAAGCGTGAGTCTTTGTTGCTTAAGGTAAAACAGGTAATTGAGGATGGACTGCACAGAGGACCATCGGGGAGATGCCACGCTCCTCCACCCAGCAGGAGAATTGCTTCCACTTCGCCAGGTAAGTTGCTCTGGTGGAGGGCTTTCTGCTTTCCAAGAGGACCTGCTGTACCTGGCTGGAGCAGGACCTTTCCTCTGGATTCAGCCACCAAGCCGTGAAGTGGAGGGAGGGAAGGTTCGGATGCAGAAGCCATCCATGGTCTTACGAGAGGAGATCTGGATGGCTGGGCAGTGGCAATGGGGGTGCGACGGCTAGGTTCACAAGTGTGCCGAACCAATGCTTGCGAGGCCACACAGGGCATCCATGATTACCCTTGCCTTGTCTCTTTTGACTTTTGCTAGGACTCTGCTGACCAGCAAAATCAGCAGGAATGCATACATCAGATCCCCCTCCCATGACAGAAGGAAAGCATCAGAAAGGGAATCCCTGCCTAGGCCTTGGAGAGAGCGGAAGTGCTGGCACTTTCCGTTCTGCTGGTGGCAAACAGGTCCACTTGGGGAGCACCCCACCTTCGGAAGAGCACCTGGACAACCTCCGGGTGGAGGGACCACTCGTGGGGAGAGAAGAAGAACCTGCTGAGGCGATCCACCAGCGCATTCCAGATGCCGGGGAGGTGTGATGTCTCCAGGTGGATGTCGTGCTGGATGCAAAAGTCCCACAAACAAAGTGCTTCCTGACAGATGGCCGATGAGTGAGCTTCCCCTTGCCTGTTGGTGTAGAACATCGAGGCTGTGTTGGACGTGAGTATATGTGTACTTTGAGTGGAAAGGTGTGGCAGGAAAACTCCGCAGGCTAGGTGAATTGTCCTGAGCTCCCTGACGTTTATATGCAATGTCAGCTCCTCTGGGGACCATGTCCCTTGGGTCCGCAAGGTGCCGAGATGCGCTCCCCAGGTAAGGTCGGAAGCATCCGATATCAGAGATACCGAGGGTTGGGACTCTCAAATGGAACTCCTTCCAGGACCACCCTAATCGGTCCATCACTGCAGGGAGCTAAGTACCTTTGGTGGAATCATGACTATCTTGTCCAGATGGTCTCTGGGCGGGGTGTAGATTGTTGACAGCCACTGTTGGAAGGGTCGCAGCCTGAGCCTCGCATGAGGGACAACGTAAGTGCATGCCGCCATGGCCCAGCAGCTTGAGGCAGACCCAGGCTATGGTGAGGGGATACACAGAGATGCTGGGAATGAGACTCGCCATCGTCTCGAATCTGTCCTGCAGCAGAAATGCTCTGGCACGGATGGAGTTGAGGACTGCTCCGACGAGTTCTATGTACTGGGACTAAAGTTGATTTTTCCTCGTTTATCAACAGGCCCAGAGCACAGTACATGAGCTCCAGCACTGAGACGTTGTCTTGGACCTGAGACCTAGATGAGACCCTTGATGAGCCAGTCGTCGAGGTACGGGTAAAACTGGATACCTTGCTGCCTAAGGAAGGCCGCCACCACCGCCATGCATTTGGCAAACACCTTCGGAGCTGTAGCCAGTCTGAATGGGAGCACCGTGAACTGGCAGTGAGCGTGACCCACTGTGAAGACCGGGAATCGTCTATGTCCCTGGAATATTGATACATGGAAGTATGTGTCCTTCAAACTGAGGCTGACATACGAGTCTCCCGGATCCAGGGAGGGAATGATGGAGGCCAGGGAGACCAGGCAGAACTTCAACTTCTTGAGATATTTGTTGAGGTCTCACAAGTCCAGAATGGGTCTTAGACCTCCTTTGGCTTTGGGGATTAGAAAGTACTGGGAATAGAATCCCTTGCCCCTGTACTCCTGAGGGACTTCTTCCACGGCCCCCAGCTGCAGAAGGTCCTGAACCTCATGAACGAGCAGTTGCTCATGACAAGGGTCCCTGAAGGACAGGGAAGAGCGGTGGGAGGGGGGGACACAAAGAAACTGGAGAGTATAAGCCTGTGCCATGGTGTTGAGGACCCAATGGTCCAAAGTTGTGGAAGCCCATGCAGGGAGGAAAGGAGACAGGTGGTTGGAAAAGCACACAGAAGCAGGATCAGGGATACAGGCTAGTAGGTCACCCTCAGGTGCACCCTCAAAATGCCTGCTTGCCACCCTGTTGTTTGATAGCACTCAACTGGGCAGAGGACAGTGGCTGGTGACCTGGCCGGGGTCCGTAACCCCTGCTCTTTTGGGGAGGTTTAGGTTGGATATTAGGAAAAACTTTTTCACTAGGAGGGTGGTGAAACACTGGAATGCGTTACCTAGGGAGATGGTGTAATCTCCTTCCTTAGATATTTTTAAGGTCAGGCTTGACAAAGCCCTGGCTGGGATGATTTAGTTGGGGATTGGACTAGATGACCTCCTGAGGTCCCTTCCAACCCTGATGTTCTATGATTCTCTTTTTACGGGCAGGTTCCGACCTGGGTTGACTCCCAGAGTCCTGGGCCTGTTGAGGCTTGAACCGCTTTCTGGATGGGCCCAGGGTGTAGAGGCCGAGGGTCTTCAGCGTCGCATGGGAGTCCTTGAGCCTGTGCAGTTTTGTTTCTGTTTGTTCAGCAAACAGAGCTTGGCCATCGAATGGGAGGTCCTGTATTGACTGTTGGACTTCTGTCGACAGGCCCAAAGACTGCAGCCAGGATGCCCTCCTGATCGAGATGGCCGAGGCCATGGTTCTAGCCGCAGAGTCCGCCACATCTGAGGCTGCCTAGAGGGCCGCTCCGGCCACTGCTTTGCCCTCTTCGAGGATTGCGTGGAACTCCTTCTTGAGATCCTCAGGCAGCAAATCCTCGAACTTGGCCATTGACTCCCACATATTAAAATCATAGCAGCCAGGCAGGGCCTGGTGGTTGGCCACCTGCAGCTGGACACCCGCAGCTGGACACCCGAGGACGAATAAGTCTTTCTTCTGAACAAATCGAGCCTCTTCGAGTCTTTACTTTTCGGGGTGGAGCCTGGCTGGCCTTGCCTTTCCTGCTCATTAACCTCAGAGACCACTAGGGAGCTTGGAGCAGGGTGCGTATAAAGGTACTCATGAGCTTTAGCAGGCACATAGTACTTGTGTTCTGCCTTTTTTGAAACAGGAGGCAGCGATGAGGGGATCTGCCACAGGGACTTGGTGATCTTTGCTACCCCCCCTCATGTAAAGGCAACGCCACCCTGGCTGGGGCTGCTGAGCTAAAGACATCAAATAGGGAGTCTGAGGGTTCCTCCAGGTCCTCAGCATGAAGCCCCAAATTCAAGGTGACCCTTCTTAGCAGCTCTTGATGGGCCTTAGCATCATCCTGCGGGACTGGATGAGGGGGCCCTGTAATCGCCTCATCAGGCAAAGATGAGGCGGAAGCTGGTACCAGAGGATCTGTTGCCTCCGAAGGCTGCTCAGCTGGTTCCTCCATGGTATAGATGCGAGTCCGGTGCATCAGACACAGAAAGGTCTCTTGAGTATTGGAAGTCTGGTGATGCCATAGGCATCGGTACCGATAGTGGTTGGCAGTGCTGGGATGACTACAATGATGGTGTTGTAGATGCAGTCCTGGCAGAACGCGTGCCAAAGACAGTACTGACGTTGATGTCCATACCGAAGGAGCCTTCCCCAAGGCAGGTTCTCTATCTTTGTCTTATCCTGTCATTACCAAAGTTTCTTTGCCTCTGCCAGTGGGTCCTTAGGCATACCCTGTCCATGGGGTCCCCAGATGGGAGGGGGTGGTTGGGATTGAACAAAAAACGAAGTTTAAAGTTTTTTTAAAAAATAAAAGAATAAAGAAATGTAAAGGAAACGCTAAGAAGTAGTTTTCCCTTTTTAAACAAGTAGCAAGTCTTTAGAAGTTAATGATCTGCTAGCGGACAGCTAAAGCTCCGTCTCTAGCCAGGGGCAGTTGAGAAAGAACTAAGGAGGGTTTGCCTGCGCAATGCTGGTTAGCTTCATGGCAGAGCACAGGTGGGGGACAGCGCATGTGCAGGCCAGACACTGCTACCAACATTCTCTGATCAGCAGTGCAGAGACGCAAACATACCTACAGTGGAGCACCCAGAGGGACATTTCGAAGAAGAAGAACATTTATTACAATATTATAATAATTTCAATGACACTCCCATTTTGGGCCTAACTCTATTTAATGTCTTTTTTAAAATAATGCTGTCAGGGTTCCCTCCCCACTCTGAACTCTAGGGTACAGACGTGGGGATCCGCATGAAAGACCCCCTAAGCTTATTTTTACCAGCTTAGGTTAAAAACTTCCCCAAGGCACAAACTTTCCCTTGTTCTTGAACAGTATGCTGCCACCACCAAGCGATTTAACAAAGAACCAGGGAAAACGACCACTTGGAGTTCCTATTTCCCCCAAAATGTCCCCCCAAGCCCTTACTCCCCCTTTCCTGGGGAGGCTTGAGAATAAACAACATGAGCACAAACCCCTTGGATTTTTAAGACCCTAAAAACCCAATCAGATTCTTAAAAAATAGAACGTTATTAGAAGAACAAAAAAAGATAAGAGAACAACTCTGTAAGATCAGAATGGAAGATAATCTTAGAGGAAGTCAGATTCAAAACATAGAGAATCCCTCTAGGCAAAACCTTAAGTTACAAAAAGACACAAAAATAGGAGTACACATTTCCACCAGCACAGCGAATTTACAAGCCAAAACAAAGAAAACCTAATGCATTTTCTAGCTAGATTACTTACTAACTTTACAGGAGTTGGAGAGCTTGCATCCTTGATCTGTTCTCAGCAAAGGTATCACACAGACAGACAAAAAACTCCCCCCCAACTCCAGATTTGAAAGTATCTTGTCCCCTCATTGGTCATTTTGGGTCAGGTGCCAGCAGGGTTACCTTAGCTTCTTAACCCTTTACAGGTGAAAGGATTTTGCCTCTGGCCAGGAGGGATTTTATAGCACTGTATACAGAAAGGTGGTTACCCTTCCCTTTATATTTATGACAAATGTTATATGGAGAAAACCGTAGGAAGGAAAACCATTTTATTATTGTAAATGAAAAACAAATGTTTGCCAAACTATCCCAAACTGATCTAGGCACTCTCACCTGTCATCTGTGCTCTGTTCATCATGCAAGAGGCGCTCTTTATTTAAACCTATCTTTTCAAGTTCATGGGTAAGTTTTTCAAGCTCATTATTCATTTGCTGGGTCTTCAGTTTTTCATTCACCAAATCCTTATCCAAAATAAACAAAAAAATCAATCTAAAATGTTAAATTAATAATGCAGACTTAGTTTCTGGAAACTGTCTATGCACTAAATTTCTGTGATTACATGTAGCTTGTACAACCTGTTAATATAACTTCTTCCTTCCTCCCAACTATTAACATCTGGTAAAATCAGAAACTGTATCCTAAATATAAGTCTGATTTCATCTTAGATGTTTACTTCCTCTTTTTTTTTGCATGACTTCCTGTCTAAACTTGATTTGAACATGAGGATAAAAAAAATACCAAACTAGTTTAGCAGTATCAGAGTGAAATAATAATTATTAAATGATAATTATTAAAGTTTAAATACAATATTTAACATGTAAATACTATTAATTTAAGCACACCAACAAGGTAGGAATATGATTTTTTCAGAAATTACTAGTAGACATATTTTCTGTATTTTACAACTGTTAAAAAAGCTATTATGATCTTATAGACACACAGCACTTAGCTATATTAGATTTATGATGGACAGATAATAGAAGAATGGAAATTAGTCAAATTACCTCTCGTAATGTGACAAGTGTTTTCTTATCAATGGTAGCTCTTTTCACAAGTTCTTTATTTTCTTTTTCTAGCTCTTTTAGACGTACACAAGACTCTTTAAATATACCTATTTCTTTACATAGAGATTTGTTTTCCTTTTCCAGATTACTAATTTTTATATTGTTCTCTTCTAAAGTACTGTCTTTAATTTCTGCCTGTTGTCGGAGTCTCTTATTCTCTTTTTCTAGTTGTTTCTTATCCTTTTCCAGCTGAGAAGTCTCTTGTTCCAACAGCTTATTTTCCTTCTCTAATTGCTCTAGGCGTTTACTAGAGATTTTTAATTCTTCCAGATTCTTTTGCAGAGTTTGGTTTTCAGACTCTAAATCTTGTAGTTCACTTTCCAATTGTTGAATCTTTTTGTTACTATTTTCTAATGCTTTCTGTAGCCTTTGGTTTTCTGTATCTAAACCTTGGTAGCTGACTTCTAAACGTTCTGTTTTCTTACAAGAAGCTTTCATAAACTCCAACCCTTTTTTAAGTTGCTCCTTTTCACTTTCCAATTCCTTATTTTCTAACTGTAATTGAGCCATCTTGATGCTTGTACACTTCAAAGATTCAACTGTTCTTCTTAGTTCTAAATTTTCTTCATCAAGTTGTGAATTCTCTTTCTCCAATGATTCTAACTGAAAAGTAAGGTTTTTTAAGCTATCTAAAGTTTTTTTCAACTTTCTGTTTTCCACTTCCAGATCTGAGTTTTCTTGCTCTAAGGCTTCTATCTTCTCACAAGTAATTTTTAAATTGGTAATCTTTTTCTGTAATAACTCATTCTCCTTTTCAAGATGATGCAACTCATTCTCAAGCTCTTCTGCTCTTTCTCCTTTCTCTTTATAATGTTCCAGTTCTTTCCTCACTTGCTTTTTCTCAAATTCAATCTTATTTAGCTTACTGCTGGTCTCTTTGATAGATTCATGGAGGATTTTATTTTCTTTTTCAATGTCTTTCACTCTTGCTTCAGCGCTGATTTGGGACCGTTGCCTTAGAGCAGCTACTGTTTGATTTAAATGTTCATTCTCCTGTTCCAATATTTTAATCTAATTATTTGAAAAAAAATTATAAATTTAGGTCAGTACCATGCCAAAAATAATTTATTTCTATACATAAACAGCAGTCTACTGAGGTAAAACAAATGGAGATGGATTATATTATACATCACTTCCTCTTTAATATAAGGTAAAACAAAAGTTCTGCTGTGGTTTATTCTACTATATTATAACATGTAACATGTTCTACTGTATTATATACCATGTAACATAACACACATTGTGTGTGTGTAGAAGTGATGGTTATGTAATAAACTGTAAATACAGACAAATTTTCAAGTACATCAGTTTGTCTATTTTAAGATTATATAAACAGTCAAAACCAACATACATTATTAGCTTCACTCTCTTTCTGGTTGCCATTTAATCCAATAATGGATTCTTTTCCCAAAACAACATCTTGAGAAATAAAATATAGTAGAAATAGGCATATCAGCAAAAATCCAAACATCCAGTCAAACTATGGCAAAAGACTTTTTGAAAGATTCTGAATGCAGTTTAAGAAAAAAATACCTCATCATTTTATTTGAAAATATAGAAAGTTCATCTTTGAGGTTTGCAGAGTCTATAATTGCAGTTCCACTGATTTTTGTGACTGTTTACGCCAAGACTATTTTAACCTTTCATTAAAAAAGTTACTAGTCCTTTTTCTTTCAAAGATTATGTTACTTACCTGTCTCTCTGAATTTTCTCGAAGTGTCTCAATGGTCTTTTCAAGTTGTGCTTTTTCTTTCATCAGATCTTTGCTCATATTTTGACTATTCTGAAGACTTTGTTTCTCTTGGCTAATTTCATTCTCAAGTCCTTCCAACTGTGGGGAAAACATATTAAAATTCATCCAGAGATGACTATGGATATAAATGACTATTCTTACCGAGGTGAAGTGAAAAGATTATAATTATTATTTTTGTTTTCCATATGTGTTATACGGCCCGATCTAACACCTGTTAAAGTCAATGGAAAGATTCTCATTGACTTCAATGGAGCTGGATCAAGTCCATAAGTTTGTATTTAAGATCTGGCAAATATTACAATCTCTATCCTACCTAAAATAAGCTTTAATCTAAAAATTAAAAAAATCTAGCCCCCTTTGTTGTAAAGATAGCGTTCAATATGGAAAATATTGTTTGGTTTGAAAGTTTCCTGAAAATCATGAACTATTCATGAAGATTTTTTGAAACATCTCAGTCGCTCCACAGCTGCACACTTGACCTGTATTTTCAACTGCTATGTGACCAAGATCCTACCTTCCATGATTATTCCTGGCGTCTGGAATCTTCACAACACTAGTTCATCTGAAGCACAGAGTGTTCCTTTATCCTATTTTGCAATTATTTTATTTATTAACAGATCTATTCTTTTATAACAGAAATTGGACAAATTGGAGAGAGTCAAGAGGAGAGCAACAAAAATAATAAAAGGTTTAGAAAACCTGACCTATGAGGAAAGGTTAAGGAAAGTAGACATGTTTAGTCTTGAGAAAAGAAGACTGAAGGGTGACCTGATAACAGTCTTCAAATATCTTATGGCTAAAGAGTACTGTGATCAAATGTTCTCCATGCCCACTGGAGGTAGGGCAAGAAGTAATGGGCTTAATCTGCAGTAAGGGAGATTCAGGTTAGTTAGGAAAAACTTTCTACCTGTAAGATAGTTAAGCTCTGGAATATGCTTCCAAGGGAAGTTGTGCAATCCCCATCATTGGAGGTTTTTAAGAACAGGTTAGACAAACACCTGTCAGGGATAATCTAGGTTTACTTCATTCTGACTCAGCACAGGAGTCTGGACTTGATGACTTCTCAAGGTTCCTTCCATCCCTACAGTGCTATGATTCTATAAAATCTTACAAAACTTGTTTTACAACTTAAATAGAGATAAACTCAGTATACACAAAATAAACAATTATAAATTGGCTTAATGAAGTCCCTAAAGCTGTACTGAGGTGGCCTGCTGCTAATAGTTGCTTTCTTCAGCTTTATGGTATTGATCACAAATTGTGGTTGATGCTTTTCTCCTTTTCGTCGTCTTCTTCTGGCTTGTCTGTTTGTAGTGTCAGTTAAAGTATTTGTGTACATCTACACCACATACTTCTTCTAGCAGCATGTAGTGTACGTACATGTTTAGCCCCTTTGATGGGAGGTCTACCCCACACAAGGCTTGAAAGGATTGCACCTGGAGGAGGAGCCAGGGAGCACGGGTTGATTAAATGAGGCTCAGCTGGGTAAGAACAGGAAGGACCTGTATAAAGCCCAGGATCTGGTAGCAGAAGGGGGGCTGCAGGGAAGTAATCTGCAATCACTCCCTGGAAGAAGGGAGGTGTGTTGGAGCTATAGAGAGCAGTCTACACTTACTCCCTGGGGGGAAGGAGTTTGAGCTGGTACACCCAAAGGGTGGGGTGAACTAGAAGCTGTAAGAAGGAGTCCAGGGAAGGAGCAACAAGGGCTGAGAGAAAGCATACCACAGTTACCAGGTACAGGGTCCCTGGACTGGAACCTGGAGCATTGGATGGGCCCGGGTTCCCATACTGGCCACTGGGGAAGTGGCACCATCTGGACAGTGCTGGAGAAGACTGCCTGAGACTGTGTGTGTCATAACTATAAAGGGAAGGGTAAACCCCTTTAAAATCCCTCCTGGCCAGAGGAAAAATCCCCTCACCTGTAAAGGGTTAAGAAGCTAAAGGTAACCTCGCTGGCACCTGACCAAAATGACCAATGAGGAGACCAGATACTTTCAAAAGCTGGGAGAAGGGAGAGAAACAAAGGGTCTCTGTCTGTCTGTATGCTGCTTTTGCCGGGGATAGAACAGGAATGGAGTCTTAGAACTTTTAGTAAGTAATCTAGCTAGGTATGTGTTAGATTATGACTTCTTTAAATGGCTGAGAAAAGAGTTGTGCTGAATAGAATGACTATTCCTGTCTGTGTGTCTTTTTTGTAACTTAAGGTTTTGCCTAGAGGAATTCTCTATGTTTTGAATCTAATTACCCTGTAAGGTATCTACCATCCTGATTTTACAGAGGTGATTCCTTTACTTCTATTAAAAGCCTTCTTGTAAGAAAACTGAATGCTTTTTCATTGTTCTAAGATCCAAGGGTTTGCGTCTGTGGTCACCTATGCAAATTGGTGAGGATTTTTACCAAACCTTCCCCAGGAAGTGGGGTGCAAGGGTTGGGAGGATTTTGGGGGGAAAGACGTGTCCAAACTACGTTTCCCAGTAAACCCAGTTAAAGTTTGGTGGTGGCAGTGGAAATTCCAAGGGCAAAGGGTAAAATTAATTTGTACCTTGGGGAAGTTTTAACCTAAGCTGGTGAAAGTAAGCTTAGGTGGTTTTCATGCAGATCCCCACATCTGTACCCTAGAGTTCAGAGTGGGGAAGGAACCTTGACAGTGTGGAAGGACTTTGGGTAAGCCCTAGAAGGGGAAACCACGTAGTGACCCAGCTGGAGGGCTGAGTCATGAAGTGGAGGCTGCAGTTCCTAGAGTAAGAGGGGCTGCAGGGCAAGACAGGACAGGTGAAGACACAACCAGAGGAGGGTGCAACACCTGGCAGAGCTATTCCCCAGGACGGTCAGGAGGAGGCACCACTGGAAGTGAGTAGAACACAATTATAAATAGCAGGTTAGCCAGCGAGGCATGGCTTAGGCGAGTAAAGACACCCCTGAAGGGTGTGGATATGTACATGAGTATGTACCCGAAATGGCTAACTGATGTCTCCCCATCTACACTGCTATTTTTAGCAGTGTAATGTCCCACTACCAGAACCTTTACCCAGCAGTGGGGAATGGCTCTGGAAGGGGAAGGCAACGGGAAAAGGCTCAGGCAGCTCCCCCTGCTGGAGCCCTTCCCCACTACAGGTAAAGACTGGCATCAGGGAAAGGCTTTGGCAGCTCCCTGGTGCTGAAGCCCTTCTCCTCCACAGGGAAAAGCTTCAGCAGCAGGGAAAGGCTCTGTCGGGGGGAAGGAGTCTTGCGCTGGCAAGGGGAAGGCAGGAGGTTTTTCTCATTGCAGTGAAAGACTCCAGCAGTGGGGAGCACCTGAAGTTTTTCCCCAGCGCTGAAGTCTTTCACTGACAAATACAGCTAAACACTACAGTGGGGACGAAGCTTGCTTTTCACAGTGGTGTGCAGCTACATATACACTACATGCTGGTGACGCTGTGTGTAGTGTAGACATAGCTTCTGCGTCCCTTTATCCTGATCACCTTAACTATATTATCTGCATTGTGATGGTCTGGAGAGGCTACTTATTAAATTATTTTAGCAAACTGAAGGAAAGATGAGGAGATCTCCTTATCCTCTTATTCTGTTAGAGTTCACCCTGTCTCTGGATAATTGTACCATCTCCATCTGGACTTTTATCCCAAGGAATCATAAGTATACATTTTTTGTCTATAAAATGGGCCACATTCTACTAGATGATGGATATTTCAAAAATTTTCCTTAGGAAAGATTCCCTTTGCTGCTACAAGGCATTCACTGCTTCCCTACCCACGCTTTCATTTCTACAAATTATACATTATACTCTATATATTTTTAAAGAATTAAGGATAAACTTTTCCTGAAAAGGGTACTTTATGTATGGAGTTATTTTGCCAAATGGTGCTGCTGCCTCCCACCTTGGTTATGAGAATGCATAATTATTTAAATGTGGAAACAAATGAACATATTTCCTAGTCCCCCACTCCTTTTGTTTGCAAGCACCTGTATCCACAGGGCATAGGCTTTATCACAGGCAAAGTGAGAAATTTTTGGGCGAACACTTGTTAAAACTGACAGCACACCATTTCACCGATATTTCTAATAATGGCTTCAGACCACCATTATTCTCACATTAAGTGGTGAACCAGCCACCACATATGGGAAACTCACTTAGTTTTTCTAGAGTCCATCCTTCCACTACAGACCAAAGATTACAATATCTGGCATCTTATCCCTCAGATCTGCCACAAGGATAGATACTATAGGAAGTAATAAAATAATTATGTGAGAAATTAATTCAGACAGGACACTTCCCTCATTCACATACCACTAAGAGCCAAACATACCAATCGTCTACATTCACCATTCATATGAAGGTTGAAAACTCCCCTATACCTATCCTATTCTCTCTCCTCATGGGCTGGTGACATCCAACCTTCAAATGAAGTTCTAAGATTCATCTTTACCTCAATCTATGGACTCTGACCACAAATCCCATAGTATTCTTGGGCTAAGTAAAGTCTTTACTTCTGCCCTTCCTAGAGGGAAGACAGCATATGCAGTAGCTGAGACGGATGAGGTATGGAACATGCTTTCAGAAGTCTTAAAAGAGCTACACTCCAATGTATCCAAACAGAACCCAAAACACCAAAAAAGAAAATCAACCTTCTGCTGGTGGCATCTGACTTAGATGATGAAAGTGAACATGCATTGGTCTGCACTGTTCTGGATCATTATCGAACAGAACCCGTCATCAGCATGGACGCATGTCTTCTGGAATGGTGGTCAAATGAGGAGACATGAATCTTTAGTGCATCTGGCACATAAATATCTTGCAACACTGGCTACAACAATGCCATGTGAACGCCTGTTCTCACTTTCAGGTGACATTGTAAATAAGAAGTGGGCAGCATTATCTCCTGCAAATGTAAACAAATATTTTTGTCTTACTGATTGCCTGATCAGGAAGTAGGACTAAGTGGACTTCTAGGCTCTAAAGTTTGACATTGTTTTGTTTCTGAGTGCAGGGTTTTTTTGTACGTAATTCTACATTTGTAAGTTCGACTTTCATGATAAAGAGATTGCACTAAAGTACTTGTATTAGGTGAACTGAAAAATACTGTTTCTTTTGTTTATCATTTTTACAGTGCATATATTTGTGATCAAAAATAAATATAAAGTGAGCACTGTACACTTTGTATTCTGTGTTGTAACTGAAATCAATATATTTGAAAATGTAGAACACATCGAAAAATATTTAAATGGTATTCTATTGTTTAAAAGTGCGATTAATCATGATGAATGTTTTTAATCGCTTGAGAGTTCTAGCTATTAACATAATTTTATATGGCAATATAAAAGCTTAACTCTATTTTGACATTTGTTGTCTGGTAACGTATTACTGATGAGAGCAAAAGTTTATGAGACCTGCTCATTTGAAGATTACATCTGACCACAATTTTTGTAACAAGTAACGAGATAAATATGCTAAATTAACTGTCTTGTGTTTAGTTGCAGAAGTGTTGCAAATTGAAAAGGTAAATCTCTTGAAAATCTGCTATAAGGGAAAAATCTGGAAAGGCGAATTCCCCAAACTTACTCAAGTCTCAACTGCTAAAATTATTTCAACTGTCCCTGGGATCCAGATAACTGTCTCACTGATACCCAATGTTCTATTCAATCTGTTCAAAATTCCAATCTGATAATTTTATATTATGAGGCTGGGGTGCTGGGTACCTTATTACATCATAAGAGAAGTTTGTTGTGGAACAATTATTAAAAGGCCCGAAAATAGAGGTATCCCTCAAAATGCAACACAAGGAAAATTAATACAATTTTTTTTTGGTAATGATCTGCAAACATAATGTTGGATTTTGAGTAAAAGCCCTTTGAAAACCCATGTTTAAAGAAGATAAAGAAAATACTGACATTTTGAGGGTGTGGCACTTTTTAGAATAATATACACAACACAGTGGATTACGACACCGAAACATAAACATGAGGAACTGCTAAATGTACGAGGCCTTGCTGGCATAAGTGTCGTTTTCCCAGTTTTTTCTCCACTTGTAGAGATTTGCTTAAAATTATGTTATTGCTCACAGAACAAAAGTAATATGTTGTACTGGTAGATGTTAGGTAGAACATAAACAAACTTGAAAGGGTAAGAAGCCCACTCTACTGGGAAAACCCAGAAGCAGGGTGAGACAGAAACAGAATAACAAACAGCAAATGTGTAAATTGTAGCTTGGACATGCATATTGTACAGGTTATCTAAAACAAATACTACATGTACTTAATGCTGATTGAAGAAAGGTTCATAAATATGTAATGAGGAAATAAATAAATAAAAATTAAAAAAGACGCTAGATACTATTTTCTTTTACTAGTTGAGAAACTGAAAGAACGGGACTGATGGACCAGGCTGGAGATAAGAGGCGGCAATGACCATCACGAAGTACCGGAGAACTTTCCAGTGCCCCAGAATGCAGTAACTTGAGCCTGCTGTAGTATTTTGAGATCACATATGAGCACCTTCCAATGGCTGCAGAGAGAATGCAACCAAGTTCAACAGGATGCTGGAGGGAAGAGCAATTGATGGTAAATGAAGAGTGAGGGAAGGGGAGAGTTTGAAAAGCCCACTCCCCAGCTACCAGAGGGTGTGTGTGAGGGAATTAAAAAAAGAGAGTCCCAAGTCTCAAACTACTTACTATTTGAAGTAAGGAAGGAATGAAGGAATCTGCAAGAGCACCCTGTGAAGGAGCAGGCTATAAGGGCTAAAAAGCAGATGCAAGAGACACAAGAGGGGGAACCACCATAGGTGCACCAGACAGAAACTGTTCAAGGAAACCAGCCAATGGAGAAGAGGGTAAAGAAATCTGAACTTGTAGAGCCATTACCCCTCTTAGGGCCTGGAGCCTGCAGAACTTGTGCAGGGTCCACAGGGAGGGGGAGGTTTAATACTGGAGTACAATCTCTTTATCATGAAAGTTGAACTTACAAATGTAGAATTATGAACAAAAAATAATTGCATTAAAAAGTAAAACAATGTAAAACTTTAGAGCCTACAAGTCCACTCAGTCCTACCTCTTGTTCAGCCAATCGCTAAGACGAACAAGTTTGTTTACATTTATGGGAGATAATGCTGCCTGCTTCTTATTTACAATGTCACCTGAAAGTGACAACAGCCATTCGCATGGCACTTTTGTAGCCGGTGTTGCAAGGCATTTACGTGCCAGATATGCTAAACATTTGTATGCCCCTTCATGCTTTAGCCACCATGCCAGAGGACATGCTTCCATGCTGATGATGCTCGTTTAAAAAATGTGTTAATTAAATTTGTGACTTAAGTCCTTGAGGGAGAATTGCATGTCTCCTGCTCTGTTTTACCTGCACTCTGCCATATATTTCATGCTATAGCAGTCTCCGATGATGACCCAGAACGTTTGTTTTAAGAATGCTTTCACTGCAGATTTGTCAAAATGCAAAGAAGGTACCAATATGAGATTTCTAAAAATAGCTACAGCACTCGACCCAAGGTTTAAGAATCTGAAGTGCCTTCCAAAATTTGAGAGGGACGAGGTGTGGAGCATGCTTTCAAAAGTCTTAAAAGAGCAACATTCCAATGCAGAGACTACAGAACCCGAACCACAAACAAAGAAAATCAACCTTCTGCTGATAGCATCTGACTTAGATGATGAAAATGAACATGCGTCGGTCTGCACTGCTTTGGATCGTTATCAAGCAGAACCCATCATCAGCGTGGACGCATGTCCTCTGAAATGGTGGTCAAAGCATGAAGGGACATCTGAATCTTTAGTGCATCTGGCACGTAAATACCTTGCAACACCATGCCATACAAACGCCTGTTCTCACTTTCAGGTGACACTATAAACAAGGAGCGGGCAGCATTATCTCCTGCACATGTAGCACACTTGTTCGTCTGAGCGATTGGCTGAACAAGTAGTAGGACGGATGGAGAGGACTTGTAGGCTCTAAAGTTTGATGTTTTATTTTTGAATGCAAGTATTTTTTGTGCATAATTCTACATTTGTAACTTCAACTTTCATGATAAAGAGATTTTACTATAGTATTTGTATTAAGTTAATTGAAAAATACTATTTCTTTTATTTTTACAGTGCAAATATTTATAACAAAAAATAAATATAAAGTGAACACTGAGTACTTTGAATTCTGTGTTGAAATTGAAATCAATATATCAGAAAATGTGGAAACCATCCAAAAATATATAAATAAATGGTATTCTATTATTGTTTGATAATTTATTATTAATTTTTTTAATCGTGATTTTTTTTTTTTTATCGCTTGACAGCCCTAGTCAAGAGCTACACTCCATGCTTCCAGGAAAGAGGCATGAAAAAAGACTGAAGGGCTGGGGGTGGACTCAGCCTATTAAGTCTTTTGAGTCAGGCACTTAGGCTTTCATTATGATTTGTCTCCGTACTTCCGGGTAGTTGGTGCTGTAACATCAGCTGTTCTGTTCTTCCAGCAAGAGAGGAGCAAAGTGAGATGCTCAACAAAATTCAATTTAAGAATATACTTGGTGACTTCTTCAGTATCTATGAAACCGGGAGCTTTTTAAAACTAGATTCTTTATATTGGTTCATATTTATTAAGTTCATCACGATAAATATCTTAACATCTCTAAATATCAGGAGATATGCTGTGTTTTATGTATCTTTTCTAAGACTGGAAACTGAAGTTAATGTTGAAAAAGTAACAGTACAACAAAGAAAAAAAGAAAACATTATAGTTTTACAAACACAGACATCAGAAATCCAAGAAATTCTAGGTTAAGGTTAAATTCAAAACAAAATAACCTTCAACAAATCCAATGTTGTGAAGTATGGAAATTCCTAGTTAAAGTACTACGAACAACCTAACTTTGCCCCTTGCTTCCCTACACAAACATACATACACAGCTCAACCACCTAGCTCAACACAGCCCACACTTAGTTCAACCATTATTCAGCAAAAAAGTTTGTACTGATGCTGAAAATAGAGCTGGCTGAAACCTTTACAGAGTTCCTGAGCTGTGCAGAAACAGCCATGATAGATATTCCACACTTTAGTTAGTCACTAGTGAACAAGTCCAAAACAAAACCACCCAGTTCTCTCTAAATTAGTTCTATGCACTAAATCATATCAAGGACTCTTAAGTCAAACAAGTTTCTAGGCCAAGCTGTTCTGAAAATATAATGTGACAAAGATATGCCATTAACTTTCTGAAAATTATTGTAACATCTATTTTAAGTTCCACACGTGTCAGATTCACTGCAACAGTTTCATCAAAATTCCACTTTGGCTAAAGACCACAGATGCAAAATCTTAAATACAAAGAACTTTTTTTTTTTGAGAGAGAGAGAGAGAGAAAGAGATTGTAGCAAAGGGGGCAAAATCAGATTCAGAATGGAAAGCCTGCTTTAGTCTTAATTATGAAAAGACTAATCTCTCTCTCTCTCACACACACACACACACAAAACACTTTAGCACATGTGAGTAATGCATCCATCCCAAACTCATGCTGATAAAACCTGACATACCACACCTTTTATAGTCTATTTGATCATATTATACATGCACATATTGATGGTTACCTTTTTGCTAAGTCTTTGGTTTTCTTTTTCCATTTTTAGAATCTTTGAATTACTGCCTTCTACAGAACCCATTGTATTTTGTAGCTCTTCCACCATCTTCACCAAACTCTGGTTTTCCATTTCCAGCTTAAGCAATCTACTTGATGTCAATTCATTCACTTCATAGCCAAGTGACTTTCGTGGCACTGTAAGATTTAAAAGAAATGGAGCTTACTTATCATTAACTGAAGAACTTTGAGGTGAGCCTGTACATTTTTAGACTTCTGGGATAAAAAGGCCTGCACTACGATCCTCCAAAATCTTCTAGTCAGCATTGTTTGTTGGGGCCACTCACACATCTCTCTCCCCCACCTAAGAACAACTATGAAATTGTGGATGAAGGAGGACTGAAAAAAAATGATTACTAACCTTTCTGTAACTGTTGTTCTTCAAGATGTGTTCCTCATGTCCATTCCACTTTAGGTGTGCACGTGCCACATGCACAGTTGCTGAAGATTTTCCCCTCAGTGGTATCTGTCAGGCCGGCCAGCTCCTCTCAGTTCTTTCTTGCTGGCTAACTCTGACCAAGGGGCAGAAGGGTGAATTGTGGAATGGACATGAGCAACACATCTCAAAGAACAACAGTTACAGAAAGGTCAGTAACTGTTTTTTCTTTGAGTGTTTGCTCATGTCCATCCCATGTTAGGTGACACCCAAGCAGTACCTTAGGAGATGGGCTCGGAGTTCCTAGACATGTGGATTGCAAGACTGCTCTATCAAACCTGACATCATCTGTAGCCTTCCGGGTAATGGTGTAGTGGTATGAAAAAGTATGCACCGATGATCAAGTCACTGCTCTACAAATATCCTAGATTGGGACCTAGGCCAGAAACGCTGCTGAGGACACTTGAGCTCTTGTCGAGTGGGTGGTCAAGAGAGCAGGAGGCAGGGCACACACCTCCTCACAGAATGTGCGAATGCAGGAAGTGATCCATGATGAAAATCTTTGGACCAAAATTGGCAGGCTTTTCGTCGTCTGCTACTGTCACAAAGAGCTGCGTAGACTTGCAGAACGGTTTGGTCCTTTCTATATAGAAAGCGATGGCCTGCCTAACATCCAGCATGTGGAAACGCTGCTCCTCCCTATTCGTGAGCAGTTTTGGGAAGAATACTTGCAAGAAGACAGTAATGAGGCTATGGAACTGCGAAACCATCTTCGGGAGGAATGCGGGGTGGGGAAGTTGTACCTTGTCCTTAAAGAACACTGTATAAGGGGGTTCTGATGTAAGGACCCTGATATCTCAGACTCTCCTGGCCAAGGTAATTGCTACCAGGAAGGTGACCTTCCAGAAGACGTACAAAAAGGGGCATGATGCCAGCGGCTCAAAGAGAGGGCCTGAGAGTCTTAACAGGACCAGGTTCAGGTCCCATGGTGGAACGGGTTCACGAATCTGAGGGTATAGTCCCTCTAAGCCCTTGAGGAAGTGAACAGACATTTTGTGAGAAAAAAACGACCTTCCATCCACCAAAGGGTGGAAGGTGGAAATGGCCACTAGGTGTACGTTAATCAATGAAATGGCTAGGCCCTGCTGTTTCAGATGAAGCAGATATTCCAGCATAGACTGGAAAGGTGACCTACCAGGTGAGAGGCCTCACTGGGACGACCACATGGAGAAACGCTTCTACTTTGAGAAGTGGCAAGGTAAATCGCTCTAGTAGATGGTTTTCTACTACATAGCAATACCTGGTGGACTTGCTCCACTGCATTTAACCATGGAGCTTCTGCGCGGTCAGGTGGAGGGCCTTGAGGTTTGGGTGGAGAATCAGCGGTGATTTTGCCAGATCAGGTATGAGGGGGACGAAATGGCATCGGGGTCACGATAGGTCCAATAACGTGCCAAAACCAGTGCTGGTGTGGCCATGCTAGGACTATAAGAATAAAAAATGGTTACTTTTTGTAACTGTTGTTCTTCAAGATGTGTTGTTCATGTCCATTCCATTGTAGATGTGTGTGCTTGCCACATGCACTGGTGGTGGAAGTTTTTCACGCAGTGTTAGCCATAGGGGACCAACTCTGGTGCCCTCTGGAATGGTGCCCGTATGCCCCAGTATAACGGGCACCACCTGCTGTCCCCTCCCTCAGTTCCTTCTTGCCGGAACTCCAACACAGGGGAAGGAGGGTGGGTCCTGGAATGGACATGAGCAACACATCTTGCAGAACAACTGTTACAAAAGGTAACCATCTTTTCTTCTTCAAGTGCTTGCTCATGTCCATTCCATTGTAAGTGACTCCCAAAGCAGTACCATGGGAGGCAAGTAGGAGTTCATGGACATGTTGATTGCAACACAGCTCTGCCAAATCCAGTGTCATCTCTGGCTTGGTGAGTGATGGCATAATGCGTTGTGAATGTGTGTACCGAAGACCACGTCCTGGCCCTGCAGATGTCCTGGATAGGGACGTGCACCAGGAAGGCAGCTGAAGACGAGTGAGTCCAGTGGAATTAGCCTTCATTATTGGTGGGGGCACAGCCTGCACCAACTTGTAACAAGTATGGATGCTATTTATGATCCGATTCCAAATCCTCTGAGGACACCAGAAAAACCTTCATCCTGTTAGCTACTGCGATAAAGAGCTTGGTCGACATGTGGAAGGGCTTGGTGCACTCCAGGTAGAATGCCAGGGTGCGCTTGACATCTAGAGTGTGCAGCCACCTCTCCTCATTGATTGTGTGAGGCTTTGGACCGAACACTGGGAGGAAGATATAAAATCACAGAAGATTAGGGCTGGAAGAGACCTCAGGAGGTCATCTAGTCCAACCCCCTGCTGAAAGCAGGACCAACACCAACTAAATCATCCCAGCCAAGGCTTTGTCAAGCCAGGCCTTAAAAACTGCTAATGATAGAGATTCCACCACCTCCCTAGGTAACTCATTCCAGTGCTTCACCACCCTCCTAGTGAAATAGCTTTTTCTAATATCCAACCTAGACCTCCCCCACTGCAACTTGAGACCATTACTCCTTGTTCTGCCATCTGAGAACAGCCGAGCTTCATCCTCTTTGAAACCCCCCTTTAGGTAGTTGAAGGCTGCTATCAAATCCCCAGTCACTCATCTCTTTTGCAGACTAAATAAGCCCTGTTCCCTCAGCCTTTCCTCGTAAGTCATGTGCCCCAGCCCCCTAATCATTGTCACTGCCCTCCGCTGGACTCTCTCCAATTTGTCCACATCCTTTCTGTAGTGAGGGACCCAAAATTGGATGCAATACTTCAGATCTGGCCTTACCAGTGCCAAAGTGAGGGGAAAAATCACTTCCCTCGATCTGCTGGCAATTCTCCTACTAACGCAGCTCAATATGCCGTTAGCCTTCTTGGCGACAAGGGCACACTGTTGACTCATATCCAGCTTCTCGTCCACTGTAATCCCCAGGTCCTTTTCTGCAGAACGCCACTTAGCCAGCCTGTAGCAGTGCATGGGATTCTTCTGTCCTCAGTGAAGGACTCTGCATTTGTTCTTGTTGAACCTCATCAGATTTCTTTTGGCCCAATCCTCTAATTTGTCTAGGTCACTCTGGACCCTATTCCTACCCTCCAGCATATCTACCTCTCCCTCCAGCTTAGTGTCAACTGCAAACTTGCTGAGGGTGCAATCCATCCCATCATCCAAATCATTAATGAATATGTTGAACAAAACCAGCCCCAGGAGTGACCCCTGGGACACTCTGTTTGATACCAGCAGCCAACTATAAATCAAGCAGTTGATCACTGCCCACCGAGCCCAACGATCTAGCCAGTTTTCTATCCACCGTATAGTCCATTCATCCAATCCATACTTCTTTAACTTGCTGGCAGGAATACTGTGGGAGACAGTATCCAAAGCTTTGCTAAAGTCAAGGTATATCACATCTACTGCTTTCCCGATATCCACAGAGCCAGTTATCTCATCATAGAAGGCAATCCAGTTGGTCATGCATGACTTGCCCTGTCAAGGGTTCTTTCCCCACTCTGAACTCTAGAGTACAGATGTGGGGACCTGCATGAAAGACCCCCTAAGCTTATTCTTACCAGCTTAGGTTAAAACTTCTCCAAGGCACAGATTTCTTTCTTGCCTTGGGAACCAGCTTAGGTTAAAAACCTGATACGCTGCCACCACCAAGCGATTTAAACAAAGAACAGGGAAAGAGACCACTTGGAGATGTCTTCCCCCAAAATATCCCCCCAAGCCCTACACCCCCTTTCCTGGGGAAGCCTTGATAATAATATCCTCACCAATTGGTACAAGTGAACACAGACCCAAACCCTTGGATCTTAAGAACAATGAAAAATCAATCAGGTTCTTAAAAGAAGAATTTTATTTAAAGAAAAGGTAAACGAATCACCTCTGTAAAATCAGGATGGTAAATACTTTACAGGGTAATCAGACTCAAAACATAGAGAAACCCTCTAGGCAAAATCTTAAGTTACAAAAAGACATAAAAACAGGAATACACATTCCCTCCAGCACAGCGAATTTCACAAGCCAAAAAAAACAAAAGAAAATCTAACGCATTTTCTAGCTAGATTACTTACTAACTTTACAGGAGTTGGAAGGCTTGCATCCTTGATCTGTTCCCCGCAAAGGTATCACACAGACAGACAGACAAAAAACTCCCCCCCCCTTCCAGATTTGAAAGTATCTTGTCCCCTTATTGCTCATTTTGGGTCAGGTGCCAGCGAGGTTACCTTAGCTTCTTAACCCTTTACAGGTGACAGGATTTTGCCTCTGGCCAGGAGGGATTTTATAGCACTGTGTACAGAAAGGTGGTTACCCTTCCCTTTATATTTATGACACTTGCCCTTGGTGAATCCATGATGACTGTTCCTGATCACCGTCCTCTCCTCCAAGTGCTTCAAAATGGATTCCTTGAGGACCTGCTCCATTATTTTTCCAGGGACTGAGGTGAAGTTGACCAGTCTGTAGTTCCCCAGATTCTCCTCCTTCCCTTTTAAAAAACGGGCACTATATTTGCCATATATAAGATATTCTGACAGGTTTCAGAGTAGCAGCCGTGTTAGTCTGTATGTGCAAAAAGAAAAGGAGTACTTGTGGCACCTTAGAGACTAACAAATTTATCTGAGCATAAGCTTTCGTGAGCTACAGCTCCCTTCATCGGATGCATTCAGTGGAAAATACAGTGAGGAGATTTATATACACACAGAACATGAAAAAATGGGTGTTATCATACACACTGTAAGGAGAGTGATCACTTAGGATGAGCTATTACCAGCAGGAGAGCGGGGGAGGGGGGAGGGATCTTTTGTAGTGATAATCAAGGTGGGCCATTTCCAGCAGTTAACAGGAACGTCTGAGGAACAGTGGGGTGTGTGTGTGGGGGAAATAAACATGGGGAAATAGTTTTACTTTGTGTAATGACCCATCTACTCCCAGTCTCTATTCAAGCCTAAGTTAATTGTATCCAGTTTGCAAATTAATTCCAATTCAGCAGTCTATCATTGGAGTCTGTTTTTGAAGTCTTTTTGTTGTAATATTGAGACTTTTAGGTCTGTAATCGAGTGACCAGAGAGACTGAAGTGTTCTCCAACTGGTTTATGAATGTTATAATTCTTAACATCTGATTTATGTCCTATTATTCTTTTACGTAGAGACTGTCCAGTTTGACCAATGTACATGGCAGAGGGGCATTGCTGGCACATGATGGCATATATCACATTGGTAGATATGCAGGTGAACGAGCCTCGATATCACTACAACAAGTTTTCTTCTCCCCCCCCACCCCCGCTCTCCTGCTGGTAATAGCTCATCTTAAGTGATCACTCTCCTTACAGTGTGTATAACACCACCCATTTTTTCATGTTCTGTGTGTATATAAATCTCTGTGTACAAAATGTATTTTCCACTGAATGCATCCGACGAAGTGAGCTGTAGCTCATGAAAGCTTATGATCAAATAAATTGGTTAGTCTCTAAGGTGCCACAAGTACTCCTTTTCTTTATAAGTTATTCTGGTTGACATGGAAGTGCGACACCACCTTTGGTAGCAAGACTGGATGGGGCCGCAGTTGGACCTTGTCCTTGTAAAATCCTGTGTACGGGGACTCTGAAGTGAGGGCTTTAATTTCAGAGACACATCTCGCCGAGGTAATAGCTACAACAAGTGGGAAATGGAACAAGAAGCCATAGGCTCAAAGGGTGGATCCGTGAGCCTGGAGAGGACCAGGTTGAGGTCCCAATGGGGAACCGGGTCCCGAACCAGTTGAAAGAGTCTTTTAAGGCCCTTCAAGAAGCTGATCGACGTCTCATGCGAGAAGACCAATCTACCTTGGGTACGAGGATGGAAGGCCGATATGGCAGCCAGGTGCACCTTGATCGAAGAGAAGGTGAGACCCTGGTGCTTTAAGTGAAGCAGGTAATCCAGGATGAACTGCAGAGACAACTGGGTTGGGGAGATATTCCACTCCAATGCCCAGCAGAAGGAACACTTCCACTTTGCCAGGTAAGTTGCTCTGGTGGAGGGCTTTCTGCTCTCCAAGAGAACCTGCTGTACCTGACTAGAACAGAATTGTTCCTCTGGATTCAGCCACGCAGCATCCAAGCTGTGAGGTGGAGAGAGGTGAGGTTCGGGTGCAGAAGTTGACCGTGATCCTGCAAGAGTAGGTCCGGGTGGCTGGCAAGTTGCCATGGGGCTGCAACAGCCAGGTCCATGAGCATGCCGAACCAATGCTGGTGAAGCCATGCTCAGGCAATCATAATGACCCATGCCTTGTCCCTCTTGATTTTTGAGAGGACTGCTGATGAGCGGAATTGGTGGGCAGGCGTACATCAGGTCCCTGAGCAAGACAGGAGAAAGGCATCGGATAGTGAGCCTCTGCCGAGACCTTGGAGAGCACAAAACTGATGATAGTTTCTGTTCTGTCTGGTACAGGTCCACTTGGGGAGCACACCACTTCTGGAAGAGTATTCTGACAACCTCCAAGCGAAGGGACCACTCGTAGTGAGAGAAGAAGGACCTGCTGAGGTGATCCATCACCGTGTTCCGGATGTTGGGGAGGTGCGAGGCTTCCAGGTAGATTGCATGCTGGATGCAGAACTCCCAGCACAGAGCTGATGATCAAGCTTCCCCCTCCTGTTGACATAGAACACTGAGGCCGTGTTGTCCGTCTTTCACCACCCAGCCGGAGGGTTGGAGAAGGAAGACACTTCAAACCAGGCAGATGGCTCTGAGCTCCCTGATGTTTATATGCAATGTGAGCTCCTTTTGAGACCATAACCCTTGAGTCCGCAGTGTACCGAGATGCGTTCCCCAACCAAGGTTGGATGCATCTGAAATCAGGGAGACCATGGGTTGCGGGCTTGTGAACGGCACACCTTCCAACACCAGAATTAGGTCAGACCACCACTGAAGAGAGGTAAGCACCCATGGAGGGATCGTGATGACCTTGTCTAGGTGATGTCTGTCCAGGGAGTAGATCGACACCAGCCACATCTGGAGGGGATGCAGCCTGAGTCTTGCATGTCGGACTACGTACGTGCATGCTGCCATGTGCCCCAATAGTGTGAGACAGACCCTGGCAGTGGTGAGCAGATGGGCAGTGATGCTGGCAATCAGATCTGACTTTGCCCTGAACGTGGCCTCTGGCAGGAATGCTCTGTCTCAGAGAGAGTCAAGTACCACTCCGATAAACTCCATCCATTGGACCTGGATCAACATTGATTTTTGTTTATCAACAGGCCCAGAGCTTAACAAATGGCTTGCAACATCTCGACGCTGTGCTGGACCTGGACCGGCTGTTGATGAGTCAGTCATCAAGGTACTGGTAAATCTGGATATCCCGACATCTGAGGTAGGCCACCACCACTGACATGTATTTCGTAAACACCATTTTTGCTGTTGGTAGGCCAAAAGGGAGCACTGCAAATTGGCATTGGGTGGTCCCAACTACGAAATGTAGGAACAGTCTGTGTCAGTGAAATATTGATATGTGAAAGTGAGCATCTTTCAGATCGAGGGCAGCGTACCAGTCTCCTGGATCCAGGGAAGGAATGATGGAGGCCAAGGAGACCATGTGGAACTTCAACTTCTTGAGATACTTGTTGATGTTTCGCAGGTCGAGGATGAGGCATAGGCCCCCCTTGGCTTTTGGGATAAAAAAAATACTGTGAATAAAATGCTTTCCCCCTCAAGCGCAGAGGGACTTCCTCCATGGCTCCCACCCACAGAAGGCCCTGCATTTGAGCGAGCAGATGCTCGTGAGAAGTATCCCTGAAGAGGGACGGGGACGGAGGGTGGGAGGGGTGGATAGAAATAAACTGGAGGGTATATCCCCCTGCTACTGTACTGAGGACCCATTGGACCGATGTTACAGAAGCCCAGGCAGGGAGGAAGGGGGACAAATAGTTGGAAAATAACATGGGAGCAGGATCCAGGACACAGACTGGAAGGTTGCTCTCAAGCACACCCTCAAAATGCCTGCTTGTTACCTGATTAGTTACGGGGGGGGAGCTCAAGTGAGCTGAAGGTGCCGGCTGATGGCCTTGCTGGAACTTATAGTCCTTGCCCTTCTTGCGGAAGGGCTCTGACCGAGGTTGGCTCCCAAACTGGTGGGGCTGTTGTCGCTTAAACAGCTTCCTCACCGGTCCTGGCATGTAAAGGCCCAGGGAGCGCAAGGTAGCCCTAAAGTCTTTCAGGCCATGTAATTTACTGTCTGTTTGCTCCAAAAACAATGCCAGGCCATCGAATGGGAGGTCTTGGATGGATTGTTGAACCTCCATCGATAGGCCCAATGACTGCAACCAGGACATCTACCTCATAGAAATGGCTGAAGCCATGACCAGGCTGCAGAGTCTGCCGCATCTGAGGCCGCTTGGAGCGCTGCCCTGGCCACAACTCTGCCCTCATTGAGGATATCCAGGAATTCCTTCCTGGGCTCCTCTGGCAGCGAATCTGTAAACTTGGCCATGGAATACCAAATATTAAAATTGTAACAGCCAAGTAAGGCCTGACGGTTGGCCACTCTCAGCTGGAGGCTGGACGTAGAATAAATTTTTCTACCAAAGAGATCGAGCCTCTTTGCCTCCTTGTTCTTAGGTGTTGTTCCCAGTTGGCCCTGTCTATCACACTCATTAGCTGCCAACACAACCAGTGAGCTTGGGGCAGGGTGGGTATAAAGATAGTCAGTACCCCTTACTGGGGACGTAGTATTTTCTTTCCGCCCACTTGGAGATGGGGGGCAGGGAGGAGGGTGTCTGGCACAGGGCCTTAGTCATTTTCACCACTCCCTTGTGCACTGACAATGCCACCTTGCTTCACTTAGCACATTGAACAGGGAGTCTGAGGGCTCCGCCAGTTCCTCGGCTTCCAGCCCCATGAGTCCTGGTGGGGTCTTGCATCATACTGGGGAACCGACTAAGAGGACCCCGTTATTGCCTCACTGGGGGGCGGGTGGGAGACTGTCACTGACTATATTTCAGAAGTCCCCAAGGCCAACCTATGCTCCTGCAATGGGTGGGGAAATCCCCAGGGGTTCCATAGTTGCCAATGAGCCGGTCACTGGCCCTGGGGCCATGCTGCCACTGGTGGCCCAGAGGGGAATACCTGTGCCCCCAGTGGGTGGTCTTGGCCTGCAGGAAGGGTCTCCTCCTCACTGTCCGAGCCCGAGGAGGGAGAGACTTGACTGGAGGACCAGGACGGTACCAAGGCTGCCTGTCTACCCCAATCCCGTTGGCTCTGGGTGCAGACCTCCATTGAGGACCTGTATGGGGGTGATGGCACTGGTTGCTGTGACCCCAGTGATCGGTGGCGGTGTTCGGAGGATCAGTGACGGTATCCTGGTGATCAACACCTCACACTTAAGAGAGTGATTCCGCTGTGTAGATTGGGAGTGGGAATGAGAAGACCGATGTGTTGGAGACCGTTGACATGCCCACGGTGAACCGTACCGGCGATCCGGCAACTGGTGAAGGGGCTCCGGGGACTGGCGTCTCAACCCTTCAGAATGGTGCCATGAGCAACCTGAAAGGCCTCCGCCATGGACGGCACAGTGCCTCTGCTGCTTCCTGGGGTGGCAGGCGGGTCTTGAATTGGGCTTGACAGCTCAGCAGGCATTGGAGCCTGGCCGCCATCCAGAGGGGAAAGGCTGCACTGCGTGGGTCTTTGCTCTCCTCTTACTCTCTCCTTCCCTTTACAGGATGTAGGAGAATGCCCCCTCCCAGCCTTCCTCTGCTTTTTAGCCGGTACCGGGGATGGGGATCAGTGCTGGTCAGAGGTCAGTGCTGGTGGCGCGCTCTGCACTGAGGCCACAGTGGTTGGAGTAGAGTCCGATCCCATCAGCTCCGAGGCTGGTGGAGTCCATAAGGAGCACTCGGAGACGAATGTCCCGGTCCTTTATGATCCATGGACTGAAGCTCTTGCAAATGCGACACTTGTCACTCACATGGGTTTCCCCTAAACACTTTAGGCCGCTTCTATGGGGATAACTGACAGCCATGGGTTTTTTGCAACAGTCACAAGGTTTGAAGCCTGGGGCCCGGGGCATGTCCCATCCTTAGACTGAGTCCTGCCTGCGACTAACTATTTCTAACTTAACACTAAGGGAACTATTAACTATACAACTTTAAAACTACTATACACAACAAATTCACTACTAGGCACAGTAGAGACAGAAAGAAAAGCTTGCGAAGCAAGGAGATGTTCCAGCACCATCACCGGCGGTAAGAAGGAACTGAGCGAAGGGGGAGCCAGTGACGGCCCTTATACCAGCGCATATGTGTGCCTCTCCAGAGTTTCTTGAGATAACTGTTGAGGAAATGCAGGTCAAGGATGGGTCTGAGACCCCCATTTGGTCTTCAGGATTATGAAATAACGGGAGTAAAACCCTTTCCCTCTCAAGCTCTGAGGTACCTTCTCCACAGCCTCCTGGGGTAAAAGCTGCTCATGAGAAGGGTTCCTGAAGAGGGATGAGGAAGTGGTTGGGAGGGAGAGATAGAAATAAACTGGAGAGTGTAACCTTCCTCCACTGTACTCAGTATCCAGCAGTCCAGGCTGAAGCGGGAAAGAGAGTTTGAAAACAAAATGAGGGCAGGATCCAGTTCAGAAACTAGTATAACGTCTTTGGGCACCTCCTCAAAAGTTCTGCTTGGGGCCTCCGGAGTATCTGTGAGAGACCGGTAGCAAGGCTGAAGAGGGTGGGGGCAGATGTCTTCATTTATAACCCAATTTGCTTCTCAAACAGGTCCTGGTGCGGTGCTGAAGCCAAGAAGCAGACCGGTTGTTGAGGCCTGAAGTGTTTCCTTGAAGGCGCTGGTGCATATAGACCCAGGGACTCAGAGTGACTCTAGAATCCTTCAGGCCGTGAAGCTTCACAACCATTTGTTCAGAGAAGAGTAAAGGTCACTTACAGGCATGGGCTTGCTGCAGGAGGCAGAGGGCTTGAAACCTGGGGACTGAGGCATGCCCTGGCACCGGGAGTGGACGAAAATCTGCTAACAGGGCGAGAAGTGCCAACTAACTATATACGACTAATCTACAACAGTCCATACCGAGAAAATAAAGAACTGGGATAGAAAAATCAGGGAAAAGGACTAAACTAAAACCACTGAGTAAGAGTTTGCTAAAGCAAGAGGAGCTGTTCTAGCAACCATCATAGACAGTAAGAAAGAACTGAGAGGGTGTGGAGTTGGCCAGGCCCTTTATACCAGCAGATGAGTGCGCGGCAACAGAGGGTGCTAGAGCAGGCCCAATGGATATCACTGAGGGAAAAATCAAAGACTGTGAACATGAACCTAACGTGGAATGGACATGAATAAGCACTCAAAGAAGAACTACCAAAATAAATATCAGCTCTGGATGCCAGCTCAAGAAAGCATTACAAATTATTGCAATTTCACTTTTCCAAATCAGAGCTCAGCTAGGGAAACATTTGCTTGAAGCACATACAGAGAACTTCAGGTAGCAGCTCTGCAAAACTGTATGAGGAACATTGTGCAAAGACATCCTATAGATGCTGCCTTCAATCTAGCCGGGTATGCTTTGATACAGTGTTCTCAAAAACAGTTCCGTGGACCAGCACCAGTCCCTGAGATCTCCCTGAAACAGTTTAGGAAGGAAGGAAGCCAGTACCAAAAAGTTGAAAAGAAAGGGTTAGTTACCCTCTGCAATAAGTAAGGTTCTTCGAGATGTGTCTCCCTATGGGTACTCCACTGTAGGTGCAACCGTGCCACCTGCATCTGGGCTCGGAGATCTTCATCAGCGGTGCCTGTCGGACCACACATGCACACCTCCCCTCTCTTACACTGTATGCGGAACGTATACATAGTGCTGTGCAGTCCGACCACCCCCAGTTCCTTCTCTGATGCAGAGCGTATATTTTCAGCTCCAAAGCAGAGGGGAGGAGGGCAGGTAGTGGAGCACCCATAGGGACACACATCTCAAAGAACCTCAGTTACTGCACAGGGAGAGTAACTCTCTATTCTCTGAGTGATATCCCTTTGAGTGCTCCTCTGTAGATGACAATAAAGTAGTGCCCATAGTTGGAAGGCTGGGGTTTTGGAGCGACATGTACTGCTGAGGATAGGACAGCATGTCCAAGGAGAGTGTCTGTTATGGCATTGTGCATAACAGCATAGTGCTGGGTTAAAGTGTCTGTCAATGCCCATGTGGCAGTCTTACAAATGTCATCAATGGAGACATTATTAAGAAAGCAATCAGGGAGATAACGATCATGTGGAATATGTTCTGATTGAGGTAGGACGTTGTCTATCGTGGAGTTCGTAAGATAAACGTATAGACTCTGAGATCCATTTACAGAGGTATTGTTTAAATATAGCACTGCCTCGGGATTATCTGGTGGTGGGGAGGAACAATCATGGCAACTTCCAGAAGAGTTAAGTCCTGTCCAAGTAGAAGGCTAATTGTGCTCCTCACACATACGGTGTGTATAGCTCCCTCCTGTTGATTACTGTGAGGCTTCGGGAAGAAGCAAGGGAGGTTTATCGATTGACTGAGATGAAAAGATGTTGGGAATTTAGGTAAGAATCTTGGGTGTGGGCGTAGTGTAACTTTGTCTTTATAAAATGGTGCCTATGGTAGATATGCCACGAGGGCCGAGATTTTGCCTAGCAGAGGTGATGGTGACAAGAAAAGCCGTTTTCATTGATAGATGTACATAAGAACAGGTTGCCATTGGTTCAAACAGGAGCTTAGTTGGAGAATGTAGGACTAGGCTGGGTTCCCAGGTCGGTATCAGGTCTCGTATATGGGGATAGAGATTTTGAATACTCCTCAAGAAGCGTTTTATGAGTGGATGTGTGAAGACGGAGTGGCCATCAACGGGGGAGTGAAAAGTAGTGATTGCTGCCAAGTGTACCTTTATAGAGCTATTGGCCGATCCTGACTATTTAAAGTGTAGAATGTAGTCAAGAATAAGTGGCAATGGAGTGTGTGCTGTGTCAATGTGGTGTGAAGCACATCAGCAGTGAAATCTAGTCCACTTGTGAATGTAAATGTTCTGGTCGTGTCATGCCTGCTATTCAAAAGTATGTGTCTGACGTGTCTGAACAGGTGATTTCCAGACCCTGGAACCATGGAGGAGCCAGGCTTTGAGGTGGAGCATCTGCGGATGGGGAAGGAGAATGCATCCTTTGAGGGGAGCCCCTGCATTAGGTGGAGAGAGATCGGTCAGCATACCATCATGTGTAGAGGGTAAGTAGACCAGATCTGTCGTGGCCATGTTGGAGCTATTAGTATGACACGAGCTCGGTCCTTCTGTATTTTGTGAAGTACTCAGAATAGGAGGGGAAAGGGAGGGAAGGCATAAAGGAGTGGTGCGTTAGAGGTTATGAAGAACGCGTCTCCCAGAGATCTGCACCCCATTCCTGCTCTGGAACAGAATTGAGGGCAATGGGCGTTGTGTTGAGTGACAAAGAGATCTATGGTGGGATGGCTCCATCGGTTGAATATGGGTTAAAGTGCTCACATATCCAGCTCCCACTCATGATTGTGTGAGAACGTCCTGTTCAGTACATCCGTACTGGTATTCTGGTGTCCCGGGAGGTACGTGGCTGAAATGCAGATGTTGTTCTGGATACACCAGTTCCTCCATTTGATCACCTCTGAGCATAAAGGGTGGGACCACAGTCTGCCCTGCCTGTTTATGTAATACAGCAGGCGAGATTGTTTGTCATCACTCTTACGGTATTATGTTTGAGAAGTAGGAAATGTCGGCAGGGATTGCGGACCACTCGTAGTTCTAGGAGGTTGATGTGTAAGGTGGATTCGGTGGATGACCTTCTGCCCTGCACTGTGTGTTTGTGTAGATGTGCCTCCCAACCGATTAGGGAGACATCGGTGGTTAGGATCATAGTTGGTGATGGTTGTAGGAGAGGAATTCCAACACAGACGTTGCTGGGCTGTGTCCATTGTGACCTAGGGTAGCCTTCACTGAAAATGCCAAGGTCATGGCAGGCTGCAAAAAGGAGAGCAGATTCTCCTAACACTGGTGGTTAACACTGAAGTTAGACTCACCAACCAGTCACAAATTGTGCTCCTGATCCCCACACTGGTTATCAAGAAGCTAAAAAGGAAATCACACAGCTCCCTTTATTGCATTCCAGTTCTCTGGTTCTCAATCAGCACGACGGTCCAGTACAGTGAGAAGTTATTTAAAAACTCCGCTCACTATACAAAATGGTCTTCTGATCCACAAAGGGGCAGCCACTTTACCAGATCAGTATTAGTTTGGATCTTACCCAAAATATCATACTGCCAGCCAATCCTTCAGTATCTAAAACTAAAGGTTTATTATAAAAGAAAAAAAAACCAAAAAGAGAGTTGTTATATTGTTAAAGGAGTCAGATACATACTTAAGACCATATTACAGGTTCTTAGCAGTAGTGGTGAGTTTGCTGGCTTGAAAGTTCCTCTGGAGCACATCCACAGCTTGGATGGGCCATTCAGTCCTTTGTTCAATGCTTCAGTTTGTTTTGAACTGTTTGTAGAGAACCCCAATTTCCAGAGGTTGGAAGCAAAACTGAAGACCAAACTGGGGAAGATGCAGCAGCCTTTTATATTCTTTTGCCATGTGGCTCGTACTCCCTTTGTCCCAAACACAAACTTACAGCACATGGCATAGAAAAGCCTTAGAGTTCTCTGTCCACAAGCATGCCCCTACATGTCTTGCTAACTCATAAGTTGTAGCCCCTGCCATCTCTCAATGGGTTAATTGTATAGCTGATTGCCTTTGATAGGCCATCAAGCAGGCTGGATAATGCTGATGCCAATCTGTCTGGGGGTATCACCCAGAAACACAGCACAAAGTTTGAAATACAGATATATCACACATATTTGTAATTCACAATACAAAGATATAAACAAGATTATCATACTTGGTGTTAGGGGGCTTATTCCTTCACCCACTTACTTCCCTGGTCCTTCTCGCATGAACAGAGAGCAACAATACCCGAAGTCCAAAGGTGCAAACAATTCGATGTTTTCTGGGGTGAACTTCTAGCAAGCATAATTCCAGTTTCCTTCCTTAGTGTCCCCCTTCCCAGCTCTGACACCACAGAGCCTTACCTGTGTCCTTCTTCCCATTCCCCCCCTTAGCAAAACATGATTCCAATTTCCCAAACCCCCATTCCCTGTTCCCATTCCCCACCCCCTTACTTCCTGATTGACTGCAGACTATATAGTAAAACTTGAGTTCTGCTTAGCCATACCTTAACCAATCATTTTACTGAAATTTAACTAACCAATCCTAACACATTATAACATGATTATTTAATCAATTATATCCCACCACCTTAATTAGTTTACACCCAGCAAAATTAATTATACAGCAGACAGAAACAATCACAGAACCAGATAGAGACCATGCAAACAAACAATAGCAAAGTGGGAACTATAATGACAAAACAATACAGAAGTGTGGATTTCACAACTATATCTATAAAGACATAAGGGTTTCCCAGCTGTGTCTATTGATAAGTGAGTTCTTACCGAACAGAAAACTATCAAACTAAACTTCCTTTTACATCCTCTAGGCTCTTCCCTTTCTCTGGAGATGATAGATCAGATCACCTTTCTAATAGCCCGAGATTGCCTTATTTCAATGTGACTAGTTTGGAATGTGAGGTGTTAGGATATAGATATTCAGGCCTGTCTGCAAAGGCCTATACTTTAAGAATTTAGGTATAGGTTTATCATTTAGCTAGTTACAGAGGTATAAAAGAGAGAATCAAAATCACTGTCTGCTGGTGTAAGGGCCTTCTCTTACTGTGACAGCCTGAGGCCCTGTTCTTAGGCTAAGGCCTTTGCCTAAGTAGCAGAGGCAGCCATAAGCTGAGAAGCGAACGGTCACATCCTTACATTCCAAACTAGTCACACTGAAATAAGGTGCTATTGGACTGTTAGAAATACAATCCTGTCCTGATAATGCCTATCGCCTAGGGTAAGAGTTGGGGTCAGTTGGGTAATGTGATAATGCCTATCGGCTAGGGTAAGAGTTGGGGTCAGTTGGGTTCCCCGGACTAGAGCTAGGTTTACAAAGGATAGGACTCCTTCACCTAGGATTAAACTTGGGGTCAAATGGGCTCCCTAGCCGGGGTTTAGGTTTAGAAAGGGTAGAGTTCTCAGGCCTAGGATTAAGGTTGGGTTCTTTAGGGCTCCCTAAAGGGTTAGGATTGTGGTCAGTAGATCTCTCAGGATTTAGGATTAGGGTTGGGGTCAGCAGGGCTCCCCAGCCTAGGTTTAGGATCAGTAGGGCTCCCCACTCCAGGGTTAGGGCTGCAAAGGGTAGGTCCTCCTGGCCTCAGGTTAAGGTTGGGTTTAGTAGGGATCCCCAGCCAGGGCCCAATTTAGGGGCAGATGACCCAGGAGACCTCCTGGGGTGCCGTGCTTCAGGGGTGTCGGGCTCGGGGCGCTGTTTTTGTTGTTAGCGACAAAAGGAAAAATAGAATGTTTGAAGTAAAATGTTTCAGGTATTCCATATGTGCATTCATTTTTCACTAACCTCCTAGAATGTTCTGAACCTTTGTAGAATCTCATGGAACTTTCCAGACTTTCTGAGAACTACATTTTCCTTGAACCTCTTAGAATGTTGTCAGCCATGCCCTTGTGGGTATATAAGGGACAGGGTATCACTGGTCAGCCAGTGAGATATGAGAACGAAGTGAGAGCGCAGATGCGATATTGTGAACCTTTGTTTTATTGTGTAATTGTGAAACTGTACTTGTGTTTTAAGACTTGTCTACCCAATTTTGGTGCATAGTTCAATTTCTTGATGTTAGTACATTTCAGTTATTCTTAAAATTAAAAAGTTTTTATAAGCTAAGATGAAAGAGAAAGTTACTCACTCTGTGCAGTAACTGAGGTTCTTCAAGATGTATGTCCCTGTGGGTGCTCCACTTAAAGGTGTCAGTGCATCCGGGCACCATTAATCGGAGATTCTTGGTAGCAGTGTCTGTCTGAGTCATATGTACGCAGCGGTCATCTTGCAGCACTGTTGATGCCTTTTCTAGCACGTGACCCAACCCATTCAGTTCTTTCTCCACCGTAGAGTCCTTACTGAAAACTCCGAAGTCGAGGGAAGGAGAGTGGGTAGTGGAGCACCCACAGGGACACACATCTTGAAGAACCTCAGTTACTGCACAGGGTGAGTAACCTTCTCTTCTTCGAGTGATGTCCCTGTCGTGCTCCACGTGATTGTAGAGCAGTGCCCCGCTCAGGATTGAAGGGTCTTCGGAGTTTTATGTACAGATGAGGCTAGTACCGTTAGTCCTAGGATCACATCTGAGCCTGAGCTTTGAGTTATTGCATACTGGTTTGTGAGTGTGTGTTCTGAGGCCCAGGTGGCCGCTCTACAGATGTCTATAATGGGTACATTGTTCAAGAAGGCTATTGAGGTAATCATATATCTTGTCAAATCAGTTTTGATCCCTGATGGCGGGGAGGGGGTCCGTTTTGTTTTGTTGATAACATAAATGCATGCAAGTAGATAGTCATTTTGATAGTCTCTGTGTGGATATAGCAGAGCCTTTGGAACGCTCTGTAATGGACACAAAAAACCTTGGAGAGATTCGAAAAAGCTTAGTTCTAAGTAGAATGCAATTGTGCATCTGATAGTCCAAGGTATGCAGAATAGCCTCTTGTGTATTTCCATGAAGTCTGGGATAGAATGTAGGCAGGTGGATCGGCCGGTTGAGATGAAATGCTGAGATACTCTGGGCATGAATTTGGGGTGTGGTCTCAATGTGACCCTATCCTTAAAAAATATGGGGTATGGAGGGTACACCATGAGAGCTCCTAATTTGCTTTCTCGTCGTGCAGATGTGATTGTGACTAAGAATGCTAACTTCATAGACAGGTAAAGTAGAGAGCAGGTAGCTAATGGTTCAAACAGAGATCTGGTGAGGCCTCTGAGGACCAGGTTTAAGTCTTATCCTGGAGTTGGGATGCATATTTCTGGATAAACATTCTGTATCCCTGTGAAAAAGCTTTTAGTAATTGGGTGTGCAAATATTAACATTCTGTCGATTTTGTGATGGAAGGTGGGGTAATGACTGCAAGATGCACTTTAATGGACTTGTTGAAAGTCCTGGATTTTTTAATTCCAGTATGTAGTCTAACACCAATGGAAGTGGTGCCGTGACTGCAGTTTTTCGTTTGTTCTGACACCATAAGGAGAATCTTTTCCATTTTTGGATGTAAGTAGTATTTGTGATTAGTCTCTTGCTGTTTAGTAATATGTATTTAACCTGTTCTGAACAGGTTAACTCATCATGACGGAGCCATGGAGGAGCCACACCTTCAAGTGAAGTGTCTCCAGATTCAGGTGGAGAATCTGGCCATTGTCCTGTGATAACAGGTCCAACCTGAGTGGGAGAGATCATGGAGTGCAGGTCGCCATGCACATCAGGTAAGGATACAAGGTCTGTCTGGGTTACGTTGGGACTATTAGCATGACCTTGGCTTTGTCTGCCCATATCCTGTGTGTTACTCATGACATCATCTCTATCTGCGGGAATGCATAAAGAAGAGGAGCGTCTCATCTGATTCGGAAAGTGTCCCCTAAAGATTGGTGCCCCAGTCTTGCTCATGAGCAAAAATGTGGACACTTTTGGTTCTGTGATGTCATGAACAGGTTGATGAGGGGGAACCCCCATAATTGGAATATGGGTTGTAACACTGTTGTACAGTTCCCATTGGTGGTCCTGGGAAAAATGTCTGCTTAGTGTGTCCGCTGTCATGTTTTGGTAACCGGTTATATAGGAGGTGGTGATACTGAAGTTGTGGGTTATGCACCAGTTCCACAGTTTCATGGTCTCAATGCATAGGCAACAGGAGCAGGCTCCCCCTTGCCAATTTATGTAGAACATTCATGCAATGTTTTTGGTCATTGCTCGTATTTGTTTTGTTCTTTATCAGTGGAAGGAAGTGAGCATATGTATTGTGAACTGCGCGTAGTTTGAGGAGGTTGATGCGTAACTGTGTCTCCATGGGAGACCACGTCCCCTGGATTGTGTGGTGGTTCACATAGGCACCCCAACCAATCAGCGAGACATCTGTTGTGATCAGTACAGATAGCGGGTCCTGTTGAAAAGGGACCCACGTGCACACGATCTCTGGTTGTGTCCACCACTGTAATGATTGTTGGACATTCATTGTCACTGTTAGACTTTTGTTCAGGTTGTGCTCATTTGGTAATGTATACCGCACTTAGCCAGCCTTCTAGGCAACATATAAGTAGTTGAGCATACCCTTCTACAAAAGTGGTGGCAGCCGTGTAACCTAGTAAGTATAGGCAGGTGCGTGCTGATACCCGCAGGCTGTTTGTGACTACCAATATGAGGTTGGTCAGTGTCAGGAATCTGGTCACTGGGAGTGACGGTCTGGCCTCTATGAAGTCCAGGTGTGTGCCAATGAAGTCCAATTGTTGTACTGGGACTGAGGTTGATTTTTGTTCATTTAATCATAACCCTAGGCTCCAAAAAAGGATGGTAGTCCTTTGACTGATGTCTATTGTTTCTACTTGGGTGGGACTCTTCAGTAGACAATTGTCTAGATATGGGAATATTATGATCCCTTGCCTGCGCAGATGTGCCATTACTACCGCAAGGGTTTTGGAGAATACCCTCAGAGTGGTCGACAGTCTAAATGGTAGAACTTTTTACTCAAAGTGGTCACTTCCCACTATGAAACTTAAGAACCTCCTGTGTGCGGGATGTACGGTGATATGGAAGGTCGAGGGCTGAGAACCAGTCCCCCCTTTTCAGTGCTGATATTATTGAGGCCAGTCTGACCATCTTGAATCTTTGGTTCGTATGAACTTGTTGAGTTTTCTGAGATCTAAAATGGGTCTACACCAATGTTCCCTCTAATTTTTTCCATCCAGATGCAGAATAAATGTTATGTGCACCAAGGTATGTGCGGATGTGCACCACCAGTAGAAACAAAAAAACCTAGATATAATATATATTTTTAAAAAGTTACTATAGGGATAATTACTCCAGCCAGGACAGGTTAGGCATTTTAGAACTCACTATTCAAAGAATTAAATTTAAATGTAAGAGAAATAAAAATTATGAAATGCAAAGACCAGTCAAAACACTAAAATAACACACTTTGAAAGAATAAAATTACAGATAATATATGTGCATTGTAGGAAGTACCAAGAAGTAACGGCAACAATAATACAAATATGTGTTGGGAGGTGAGTGTGACACAGTGTGTGTGTGTGTGTGTGTGAGAGAGACAGACAGAGACAGAGACACACACACACAGACAGTGTGTGCGATGGCTGCTGGGGACGTTCCTAAGAGACGTTGTGTGCTGTCTCTTTAAGTCACTCACTGAAAGCTCTCCTGCTCTGTCCTGACTCTCAGCTCTGTCTCCCCTGCCCCATATCTGAGGAGATGAGGTACATGGGCAGGGGAGAGTGGGGGGAGAGAGAGTGTGTGTGTGGGGGGGGCCAGAGAGACAGAGACTGTGTGACCTGGCTGCTGGGGAAGTCTCAGAGACAGTGTGCTGTCTCTTTCAGAAAGGCACTCACTCATCACCCAGAGGCTGGAGTATTCAGACCGCAGACTGCAGCAGTTCCGAGTCTTGATCCAGGCTTTCCCCTCTGCCCTGCTCTGCAGAGATGAGGTATGGGTCAGTGGAAGGGTGACACCCTGACATCAGCACCCCCTTCCCCCCCCCCCCGGCTCTACACAGCCAGTAGAAGGGTCCCGGGAGCAGCTGCAGGACGGAGTAACATGGCAGCAAAGCAGCAGGGGGAGGGGCACCTGAACACACACTGCTGGATGTGAGAGCTCTGCTAATCAGCTGCGCGGCACTTGAATCTCTCCTGGGCGGCCGTCCAACCGCACAGCTTACAGGGAAGGGAACATAGGCCTCCATCCTCAGTTTTTCTTCTGGATTAAGTAGTAGTGGAAATAGAAACCCTTCCCCTTGTGTTGTGATAGAACATGTTCCATGGCACCTAACTGTAGAAGATGATTTATTTCTTGTTGTAGGCAGTACTTATGAGAAGGGTCCCTGAAGAGAGGCAGAGAGGAAGACTGGGCAGGTGGGGTGGAACGAGTGGGATGGAGCAACCCGACCTTATTATCTCTAGTACCCATTGGTCCATGGTGATGGGTGCCCAGGTGTAATAAAAAGGGCATAGGCGGTGACCAAAAATGTGGGTAATTTCTGTAGTTGGCACTGTTTGACAGGGGAGATCTTTCAGACCCTTGACGAATGTTTCAAAATTGTGGCTTGGCTGGCATTGTTTGAGATTTTGCAGACTGCTTCTGCTGAGTTCGGCGTCTCTGCGGTCGTTGTCTCTGTCTCTGGGAGTCATATGACCTCTGTTGCCATGGCAAGGTGTTGTCTCTACCACGTTGGTACAATTGGTATCGTCTCTGCATTCTTGTGGGTGTATAAACACCTAGAGTGAGGAGAGTCGCCAGTGAGTCCTTCATGGAGTGACGAACTTCATCCATTCTGGCAGAATACAGTTTTTCTCTATTGAATGGTAGGTCCTCTATCTTCCCTTGGAGGTCTTTTGGGATCCCGGATGACATGATGCTCTGCGCATGACTACTGCCGTGGCTGTCATTCATGTGGCCATGTCTGCCACATCAATGGATGCATGCAGCACTGTTCTGGCAACAAATTGTCCCTTGCTAATAATGGCCTTGAATTGTTCTAGTTTTTCCTCAGGGATGTCATTGAGGAATTTGTTCATTTTGTTATAATTATCATAATTATATTTCAGCAGGAGGGCAGCATAGTTGGTAGTGAGGAACTGTAAGGCCGCAGAACAACAGACCTTATGGCCAAATAGGTCTAGTCTCTTCTAGTCTTTATCTAGAGCAGACAACCTATTCTGTGGCTGTTTCCCTCGTTCATTTGCCACTTCCACCAGTAGGGAGTTGGGCTGGGGGTGCAAAAAAAGGAAGTTCATCCCTTTTGTTGGTACAAAGTATTTTCAGTCAATTCTCTTACACATTGGGGAATAGTTGCTGGTGTTTGCGAGACTGTGTCTGCCGGTTCCATCAACACATCGTTGGTAGGGTAGAGCTATCTTTGACATGGAGGCAGTGTGTAAAATTTCAAGGAGTCTGTGTTGGTTTTCCGTCACCTCCTTGAAAGGGATGTTCTGGCTTTGTGCTACTTGGCGGAATAACTCCTGAAATTGTTTGAAATCGTCTACTGCAGTGGGGGGCAGTAGCATTGCTGCCTCATCCAGTGATGAAGGTGAATTGTGGGCAGGCAAAATGTGCTGTTCCGTGTCTTCGTCTCTTTCCTGTCCCATTTCCTCAGGGGTCTCCGAGACCTCCTGTAAGGAGGCCATTATGGGGCGTATATGTCTCTGAGGAGTGGGAGGTCTGAGACAGTGTGCCCTGTAGGTCGCCCATGGGTCCTATTTTGGCCATTGCATTGCGAAAGGTATGGGTAGGCACATCCATGGGTTTTCCTTTCATGGTTGCATATCTCAGGCATGTGGTCCCTGGATCTGATGGGTCCCAGCAATGGTCCTGTGCCAGTGGGCGAGGAATGGTATGATGAGAAGATGCCCTCCTCCTTGTCATTGTCCTCCTTGCCTGAAAAAGGTGGGGCAATGGGAAAATTTGGTTGCTCCTATGCTGTCTGCACCAGAGAGCTGTCCATGCTGAATAATGGAGAGCCTGGAGTGGAGGACATCGTCATGTCGGCATGTTGCGTAAACCAACAAGGTGCCAAGGATTTTGGTGCAGTGTTCATGGGTCTTGACGATTTTGATGTTGCCATGGTCAGTGCCGTTTGTGTGTGCAGTGGTTTAACTGGTGCTGATGGTGCCATTTTAGATCTCTCGGTCAGTGCCGATACTGTTGGTGGTATTGGCATAGTTATTGGAGATGCCTGCGATGCCGTCACTTTCACCTGCGTTTTCAGTGCCCTAGAGGAGGAGACTGGCTTGTGTTTGCCTCTTCTCTCCTTACCCTTGACAGCAGAGGCCCCAGAGTGGGTGGGGCCAGAGGTTCCCAGTACCTCAAAGGTGCTCACTCTCAGCATGGGTGGCACTGAGGATGGCAACTGTGCAGGAGACAGTTTTCATTTTAACGGTTCTCTCTTTGTGGGGACAACATTGCTTTTTTCCTCGTTTTCTTGGAGAAAGGAGTCTTTCCCACCTCCAGTGATGACATGCCTCGAGAGTCCCCAGTTGAGGGGTCCTGTTATTCGGGGTCAGAGGCTGGCTGGAGAGACTTTTCCGTGAGGAAAGGTTTCAGGTGGAGATCTCTATCACACCTGGCTCTAGCCCTGACATTGCTGCAGTAAGTGCAGTTTTGTGGTGTGAGTGACACATAGTGAATCCCAAAATGGGCGTAGAATCCCTACAAGAGTTGCATGTCTTAAAGCCTGGAGAACCAGGCCTGTTGTTAAGGTTCCTCGCTGAGGTAACTTTTATCAGAGAAAAGATACTAAAGGGTGTGTGGAGTTTTGTTGAAACTATAATTAACTACTAACTGAAACTTAACTATTTCTAAATAATACTATTTCTAATTCCTTTTCTAGGTTTGTTGTCAACACCATTACGGAGCTTTGTCTCTCTGTCCCTGAGGATGGTTGAGAAGGAACTGAGGGGGTTTGGTCACATGCGCTAGAAGGGGTGCCAACAGTACTGCAAGGCGACCACTGCACAAGCGCAACCCAGATGGACACTACTATTGAAAATCTCCGATCAACAGTGCCAGGCCGCACTGACACGTGAAGTAGAGCACCCACAGAGACATCACTCAAAGAAGAATGAATTTGCTTATATATGGCATGAATAAATACAGATTTACAGATCCTAGCATGCAAATTTATCATCTTATATGACAGTGATAAATCATGCATGAAAATCATGTATCAAAATCGTGAAATGGGTTAAAATGCAATAAAAATAAGGTATTCAAAAGTTTAACAAATAGACGGGGGGGGGGGGGGGGTGTCATTTGGCCTAAGGTCACAGCCCTATCACCAGCCCATGATTAGGGTTCGAGCTGTAGGCTTCCTGGCCAACAGTTGGGTTTGGAGTCAGTAGTGGTCTATGGTTAGATTTTAAAAGGGTAGGACTCCCCAATTTAGGGTCAGGGTTACAAACTATATGGCCCTCCAGTCTAAGGGGCTGGTTCAATAGGGATCCTCGGCCTAGGGTTACAAAAAGAGCTCATTGGCCTACAGTTAGGATTAGAGTCAGCAGGGCTCCCCTGCCTACGGTTAGGGTTGGGTTAGGGTCTGGGTCAGCAGGGCTCTCTGGTCAAGAGTTTTAGTTGCAAAGAGTAGGCCTCCTGGGGCTTGGGTTACAATTTAAGTCAGTAGAGCTTCCTGGGCTAAGGTTAGGGTTCCAAAGGGTACAGCTTGTTCTTTGTTTATACAAAGTTCCAAGGACTGGGACAAGACGCCCATGTAGCTCTGAACCAAAGTCTGGAGACAGATATGCTTTACCCCTAAGACAGATATTTTGGTTTTGCTCCCAAAATGGTTGTCGGGCTTGCTGTTTGAGGTCAGTACTATAGTCAGAAGGAAAAGTATCTCAGGGATAACTTCTGGTTGGTTGGTAATCAGGAAAATCCCCTTTGGAATCCAGCAGAGTGGTCACCAACCCTCTGTTGTTCCTAGAGGGCTGTTACTAAAGGTCAGAAGTACGTCCCTTGATATAGTGCTCACAGTGCCTGATAGTTAGCAATTTTCACCCATAGTGTGGGAAAGAAATGTCCCCACATAGCTATACATTTGATTAATTTGTGTCTGTTCTCAGTTATGAATCCATGACTTGCAAGTTATCTGAAGCAACTGAACCCCTCTCAAACTGCTCTCAAGTGTTAGACCAAACTATTTCACTGGATCTGGTGACGGTTCAGACAAAGGGTGAAAGCTCATAATTCTTTCCAACCTTGAAGTAGAATATGTACTGGGACTAGAATGTGGGCAATATGGCACTGGGAAAATCAAATATGTCCAGTGCTCAGGTAATATGGTCCCAAGAATCACTGTATATAAATTCTTTTGATAGCTCTGCTCTATTGAAACCAGGTAGCTCCTCTCAATATGCTTTCTCCACTCCTTGTCCAGGTAATTGCATACAAACAGGAAAACCCTGCATATCTAGGGATTTGGTACCAGCAGATTATATTGAAGCAAGATTCAGGTAAAGCTCTTTTTGGCTTGTTCTCAGATCTGAAGCATCAACACCAGTGCCTACAACATTAGGTGTCTTGGGAGTGGGAGTAGAAAGGCTGGCCTTTTGAGTCTTGGCTGGTTTCAAAGTCAGTACACTGAAACCAGATTCAACAGTCTTAGCCAACGTTAATATCAAGAAGTACTGAGACACTGACTGAGACCCAGAAGATACATAAGGTCTCTCTATATAATGCCCAGGAAAAGATTTTTCAAAATGTTTAGGTGCTGAGGGTGTCTCAGCACTCAGGAAACAATCTGGGACTTCACTTCCTCTGCCAATTAGCAGGCGCTGCCAATGATGTTGAAGGTAGCTTAGGAAAACCAGAGTGGGAGGATTTTGGAGCTGATGAAGGCTGTGCTATGCCCTGCTTGGAATCCCAGCCTGGAAATTTGGGCGTTTCTGATGATTTTGCCTGCAGAGATTCCCACAATAGGACGTTCTAGAGCAGGAGTCGGTGACCTTTGGCATGCAGCCCATCAGGGTAGTGCTGCTTCCTCCAGCTCCCACTGGCCGGTAACTGCGGCCACTGGGAACTGCGGGGGGCCGTGCCTGCAGACGGTAAACGTAAACAAAGTGTCTCGTGGCCCACCAGCGGATTACCCTGATGGGCCGCATACTGAAAGTCGCCGACCCCGTTCTAGAGCTTCAGATGATGATCCCTGCAAGCTGTGGGTGAGACAGATCAGCAGGCCTCACATCTGTCCAGAACCATCACCAGGTTTATGCCAACCCTCCAGTTCTGTATGGGACTAGATGATGCCTGTGCTGGACAGGAACCATTTCTTCTTTCTTAAATAAAGAAAAGTTGACTAACTACAATCTAACTAAAATAAAAATAACTCAAACAGGGCAAAAGAAAAAATGACAAGAGAAGCATTTAGGACACTTCACACACACTGAGTTCACTGCACCTTCAGAGATTCACAAAGAATTGAAGGATGGTTTGGGCCCAGGGACGTAGTTTGGGGGGGAGAGCGTTGCCCCCAAAATTCCAGCCTTGGACAGGCGCAGAATTTCCCCCACCATGTGCAGCCCCATTGGCCTGACTGGAGCTGTCCCCCGCCCCCAAATACAGAAGTCAAACTATGCCCATGTTTCGGCCACTCCCCTTTACAGCCTCAGAATCCTGCACTAGATGAGGGAGATTCCAGAGGTGCACAGCACAGGGACTTTAATTTTACATGTGGGAAAGTGCAGAGGCCATTCCAAGTGGAACTATCATCATTAACAGACGTCTGTTTTAGCCAGTTGATTCCAAAGAAGATGGAAATTTCTATATTAATGGTATATTTTTCTTCAGCACGTCACAAAAATCATTATATAAATAAAGGTCTTTTAGTTATTTTCATGCTGTTTTCTAAATTAAACAAATTGGGTCAAATTGTCAGCTGGTGTAAACCTGTATAGCTCTACTGAAGATGATTTCACCTTATATGTATGACTGTAGAAATAACTATGCATGCAAATAGGTCACTTCAAGCATCAGTATTTTCAAAATTATTTCATAGTATTAATCTGATACCCTGTTTAACTATGCTATTCCAAACTTCTATCTAAACTAGTGGCAAGTATTCATTTACCTTCAGAAAGCTCAGTAGTTCTGTTAATCTGTTCAAGTTCCCAGCCAAGATGTAATGATTCATCCATGCTTTGTTTCTGAGCCATTTCTAGAGTCATATTTTCCTCCATGAGTTCCTCGATTTTTTTTCTGTCCATATCATGCTCCTTAAAAATTAACATGAACCTTTAAAATAGTCTGCCTCAAAATGCACAAAAATATAAAATTCAATAGCCATTTGTAACGTTGCACTCCATATGCTTTATGAAAATATGCTTGGAATGTGAATATTATGTAACTGGAATATGCTTTATGCAAAAGATCTCTTGTAAGGTATCATTACAAAGCTTATAATATACTGAGTGTGTTCATCACGTTTGTATAAATGTATCATTCTTGTATCTGATGCTAAAAATACGAAGTATTACTCTGAAGTTCTATTGTAACTATGCAAAGTGTGGGCCATTAATGGTGGCCTGGAATCTTGATAAGAACATAAGAATGGACATACTGGGTCAGACCAAAGGTCCATCCAGTCCAGTATCCTGTCTACCGACAGTGGCCAATGCCAGGTGCCTCAGAGGGAGTGAACCTAACAGGTAATAATCAAGTGACTCCCCCACCCCCCGCCTTCCATCTCCACTCTGACAAACAGAGGCTAGGGACACCATTCCTTACCCATCCCAGCTAATAGCCGTTAATGGACTTAACCTCCATGAATTTTAAACCCTGTTATAGTCCTAGCCTTCACAACCCTGTTATAGTCCTAGCCTTCACAACCTCCTCAGGCAAGGAGTTCCACACGTTGACTGAGTGTTGTGTGAAGAACTTCCTTTTGTTTTAAACCTGCTGCCCATTAATTCCATTTGGTGGCCCCTAGTTCTTATATTATGGGAACAAGTAAATCACTTTTCCTTATTCACTTTCTCCACACCACTCATGATTTTATATACCTGTGTCATATCCCCCCTTAGTCTCCTCTCTTCCAAGCTGAAAAGTCCTAGTCTCTTTAATCTCTCCTCATATGGGACCTGTTCCAAACCTCTAATCATTTTAGTTGCCCTTCTCTGAACCTTTTCTAATGCCAGTGTATCTTTTTTGAGATGAGGGGACCACAACTGTATGCAGTATTCAAGATATGGGTGTACCATGGATTTATATAAGGGCAATAAGATATTCTCCATCTTATTCTCTGTGCCTTTTAAAATTATTCTTAACATCCCATTTGCTTTTTTGACTGCCGCTGCACGCTGCGTGGACATCTTCAGAGAACGATCCACGATGACTCCAAGATCTCTTTCCTGATTAGTTGTAGTTAAATTAGCCCCCATCATATTGTATGTATAGTTGGGATTATTTTTTCCAATGTGCATTACTTTACATTTATCCACATTAAATTTCATTTGCCACTTTGCTGCCCAATCACTTAGTTTTGTGAGATCTTTTTGAAGTTCTTCACAGTCTGCTTTTGTCTTAACTATCTTGAGCAGTTTAGTATCGTCTGCAAACTTTGCCCTCACTGTTTACCCCTTTCTCCAGATCATTTGTGAATACAATGAATAGGATTGGTCCTAGGACTGACCCTTGGGGAACACCACTAGTTACCCCACTCCATTCTGAAAATTTACCAAAATTTGGCTCGAATTACCTAGGACAATTGGTTGTAAATGGCTCTGTTTACTTGTAAGCTTACCAGTGGGTAATGAAGTCTCACAGGACATGTGAACCTATCACGTGATCCTGGAATCCATCTTAAACCTGGCTCTTTTCCATTTAGAAAGAAGGGTAAGAACCCAGAGAGACACAAAGGATTCCCGCCTTGTGCCAAAGATATAAAAGGGGGTGGAATAGAATAAAGGGGGCTGCCGGTCATGAGAAATCCCCTAGTTACCATTTGAGCTGGAACTAACAAGAACTGTACCAGGGAAATGATTGGGCCCAGAATAAGGAGTCCAGTCTGTGAAAGAAGCTTATTGGAACACTTCTGAGGGTGAGATTTACCTCTATTCAGTTTCTTAAATGTATTAGGCTTAGACTTGCATGTTTTGTTTTATTTTGCTTGGTACCTTACTTTGTTCTGTCTGTTATTACGTGAAACCACTTAAATCCTACTTTTTATACTTAATAAAATCACTTTTGTTTATTAATTAACCCAGAGTAAGTGATTAATATCTGGGGGAGAAAACAGCTGTGCATATCTCTCTATCAGTGTTATAGAGGGAGGACAATTTATGAGTTTACCTGTATAAGCTTTATGCAGAGTAAAACGGATTTATTTGGGGTTTGGATCCCATTGGGAACTGGGTGTCTGGGTGCTGGAGATAGGTGATTTGCTGAGCAGCTTTTGGTTAAAGTCTGCAGCTTTGGGGACATGGACCAGAGCTGGGTCTGTGTTGCAGCAGACTAGCATGTCTGGCTCAACAAGGCAGGGTCCTGGAGTCCCAAGCTGGCAGTGGAAAACGGGCTCAGAGGTAATTCCAGCACGTCAGGTGACAGTCCCAAGGGGGTCTCTGTGACCGAACCCGTCACACCATTATTTTACAAAATACTAACAGTTGGATTCTCTGGTCTGCTAAGGCCACTTTTGGATTGATTACAATGGTCTCAAAGTGGCTGGAAACAAATCATGGAAAATTTCCCCTGTACAAAGGAACTCTCTTGTCAGCATTAAGCTTGTGGAGGTGGCTCTACTCAGTCCGCCACCCCAGCTCCAAAGTAAAGGGAAGGAGGGTGTTTATCATTTTGGTAAGGCATACTAGCATTTTGGTAAGATAAATAAGATTATAAATAAGATAAATCACATATTAAAAAAAGAAAAATAATGTTAATAATTATACAAACATTATTTGTTCTTTTAAACTTAATATTGCATTGTCTGTATTAGAGCTGGTCAAAGCACAGAAAATATTTTTGTGAAAATATTTGTGAAAACTTTGCTGTTTTTTGTCAACTTTCCAAATTTTGACCAATTCAATTTTGGATGAATATTCAACCAGATACCATCTTTATCTCACAGAAGGTTTTAATTGCTATCACTGGTTCTATATTCCTGTTCAACAGACTCCTCTTAGCAATAGATGTCTCTTTATGCAGAACTGAAGCTATTGAAGAAAATAACATCATGTTTGTGTGTCTGAAAACTGTAAGCTATTCAGGCCCTACTTTCTTCTTCCACTGAGACTTGAAGGTCTTCCATTATTAAAACTTTCAAATGTAAATTCAAAAAACAACAGTTATATTTTTCTTAAAAACACAGGTATGAATGTCATCTTCTATTTAAATACTTACCATCTCCATATCATGTAGTTTAGCTTTTAATTGCAGATTCTCCTTTTCCAGTTCATGTAATTTATCAGAACGGGCTCGGGTCCCTTCTAGTTGATCTTCCAACATTGTCTTTGTTTCCAACAATACCTGATTGTCTTCTTTTAACTCCTTCAAGAGTTAAACAGAAATCAAAGTTTTCTCATTCATACCAAAGCTGAATTCAGCATATCTAGTTTTTAAAATATCAATGTAAGAATACAAAATGAATTTTAATGGTAAAAACAAAAACTCGTTTTATACTATTTTCTACGGCTCTCGATTAATCGCACTTAACTCATGCCATTAACTCAAAAAAATTAATCACGATTAAAAAAATTAATTGCAATTAATCACACAGTTAAACAGTAGAATACCAATTGAAATTTATTAAATATTTTGGATGTTTTTCTACATTTTCAAATATATTGATTTCAATTACAACACAGAATACGAAGTGTACAGTGTGCTCTTTAGATTATTTTTGATTGCAAATATTTGCACTGTAAAAATGATAAACAAAAGAAATATTATTTTTCAATTCACCTCATACAAGTACTTTGTACAATCTCTTTATGGTGAAAGTGTAACTTACAAATGTAGATTTATTTAATTACATAACTGCACTCAAAAACAAAACAATGTAAAACTTTAGAGCCTACAAATCCACTCGGTCCTAATTCTTGTTCAGCCAATCGCTAAGACAAACAAGTTTGTTTACATTTAAGGGAGATAATGCTGCCTGCTTCTTATTTACAATGCCACCTGAAAGCGAGAACAGCCATTTCCATGGCACTTTTGTAGCGGGCGTTGCAAGGTATTTACTTGCCAGATTTGCTAAACATTTGTATACCCATTCATGCTGTGGCCACCATTCCAAAGGACATGCTTCCATGCTGATGATACTCGTTAAAAAAAGTGTTAACTAAATTTGTTACAGAACTCCTTGAGGGAGAACTGTATGTCTCCTGCTCTGTTTTACCTGCATTCTGCCATATATTTCATGTTATAGCAGTCTTGGATGATGATCCAGCACATAGAATCATAGAGTATTAGGGTTGGAAGATACCTCAGGAGGTCATCTAGTCCAATCCTCTGCTCAAAGCAGGACCAACACCAACTATGTTTGTTTTAAGAATACTTTCACTTCAGGTTTCACAAAACGCAAAGAAAGTACCCATATGAGATTTCTAAAAATAGCTACAGCACTCGACCCAAGGTTTAAGAATCTGAAATGCCTTCCAAAATCTGAGCCGGACAAGGTGTGGAACATGCTTTCAGAAGCCTTAAAAAAGCAACACTCCAATGCGGAAACTACAGAACCCAAACCACCAAAAGAAAATCAACCTTCTGGTGGCATCTGACTTAGATGATGAAAATGAACCTGCATTAGTCCTCTCTGCTTTGGATCGTTATCGAGCAGAACCCATCATCAGTCCTCTGGAATGGTGGTTAAAGCATGAAGGGACATATGAATCTTTAGCGCATTTTGCATGTAAATATCTTGCAACACTGGGTACAACAATGCCATGCGAATGCCTGTTCTCACTTTCAGGTGACATTGTAAACAAGAAGCAGGCAGCATTATCTCCTGCAAATTGTAATCAAACTTGTTTCTCTGAGTGACTGGCTGAAGTAGGACTGAGTGGACTCGTAGGCTCTAAAGTTGTACATTGTTATATTTTTGAATGCAATTTTTTTTGTACATAATTATACATTTATAAGTTCAACTTTCATGATAGAGAGATTGCACCTTAGTACTTGTATAAGGGGAATTGAAAAATACTATTTATTTTGTTTTTTACAGTGCAAATATATATAAAAATAAATATAAGTGAGCACTGTATTCTTTGTATTGTGTGTTGTAATTGAAACCAAAATATTAGAAAATGTAAAAAACACCCAAAAATATTTAAATAAATGGTATTCTATTATTAACAGCACAATTAATCGTTAATTTTTTTAATCGTGAGATTAATCACGATTAATTTTTAATCGCTTGAGAGCCCTATTTTCATAAAAAAGGCATTTACAACTGCATGTTACACAACAAAATGTTTGAGTGCTAAAAATTACATCTGAAATATTAAAATCAGACCTCTATTATGATTCAAGCAGACTGAAGTCTATATGAAATTTTAAGTAACTGTACTGTAAACATTTACTATCCAACTATTATTAGCTTAGGAAAAAGAAATGTTCAGTAAAATGATATGGATAAATGCATTGCCAATAATTGTGATTTGGCCTCAATTATCTCTGGATTTTGAAATTTGATCTGGACAGGCACAATCCCAGTCAGTGTCCTGGCTGCAACAAACAGGAGTTGTAGGGTTGTTGTTTTTTAAAACAATGTTGGCTTCCCTTGCACAGAGGAACAATACTAGTTTTGCACTACTTGGAGGACCACTGTTGCCAGTGAGGTGGAGGCTGGATTTTCCTTGTAGGACATGGGAAATTAAGCCACTCTAGCCTAAGCAATTGTTGTTCCTGTTAACTGAGTTGCATATTCAAAATACCACCAATATTTCAAAATATTAGGCAAAAAGTACTTGTTCAACTGCAACCACCTCTTTGTTCAATAAAACACCTCTCCCTCTTCTTTGTGCCACCATTTAATAAATTATTTTAATATCAAATAGATCCCGCAAGTTGAAGGAATTAGAGATCAAAGCATTAAAGAGTTCTTACTAATAAAGCATAATTATTTGTATACGCATATATATCCATTTTGCCTAGACCCATAATTACATGTCTAATACTGCTGAAAATGCAATAGCATTCTTAAGGGGTCCCAACAGCTTCAACTGATGCATATGTACTAGCAGTTTTCATATCCTTTAATGGCATCTGACGAAAATATTAATGAACGTACAAGAACTCAGTTTGATTCATTCAAGCCAAGCATATCTTTTTCAAATGTCAGCACAAGCCAGCTGCAATCTATGAAACTGATATTGAACAAAGAAATCTTGACTTCATATTCCTTACTTCACAAATGTTAAAAATTATTTTCGAATATTATTTTAGGTGCACAAATGACTAGGGGTGTGTGTGGCGGGGGGGTGTGCATTTGTTTTAAACCAGCATTTTAGGAACATGAAAATTCCATCTGTTTAGCTACTTGGCCACTTTGTTATTTTCAGTTCTGCCTTCATCAAGTCTTTCATCATATGGTTCCTGAAATCATTTATATATTATGGGTGAAATTCATCCCTTTCAGATGGCCCACATATGAGTGTCCTCTTCTTTACAGGCACCCCATGGAAAATGCACTATGTGCTCTAGCATCTGACTTTCAAATGCTCACCTACAGATTAATTTTCTTGACCAACTTCAAAATTTTGTTTCATTGTTATCTGCATGATTTAAACTCTATGCTCTCATTTTTAATGGAAAATTTTAGTTTCTACGCTTTTTGTGTAATTTGAACATATTTTGGGGAAAAATAGCTTCTTGTTAATTAAAATATTTTCTGCAATCTAATGTTAAATTTTATTTTGCCCTTAATTTATGTGCTACTGCAACACTTATTTCTATGTTTCTCCAAATCAGTTTCTCTATATTTTTAAATGCTTTCATTTTTTTCTAGAGAGACAAGGTGAGTAAGGTAATATCTTTTATTGGACCAACTTCTGTTAGTGAGAGAGACAAGCTTTTGAGCTTACATAGTGCTCTTCTTCAGGTCTGGGAAAGTAAGGGCAGGTCTACATGCCGCTATTTCACATCTGGTGAAGATACTCAAGCTTCTGGGAGAGATCTCACCCATTGGCTTAACAACTCCACCTCCATGAGAGGCAGTAGCTATGTTGGCAGGAGAGGCTCTCTTGCCGACATATTGCTGTCTACATGGGGGATTAATGTCGGTATAACTACATCGCTCAGGGGTGTGGATTTTTCATACTACTGAGCTATGTAGTTATACCAAAGTAAGCATGTAGTGTAGAACAAGTCAAATTTAAAGTATCACTGCTAAACACAAGGGTTGAACAGAATGTTTAACATAAGTAGTTAATACATATTTCAAGGACTATTCAAAGTTAAGTGGCCTGTTGACACCCGTTCAGTCACAGGGAAGAAAGGAAGGGAAGGAGGAGAAAATAAAACAGCTGGAGGGTTTGTTAGTGCATTACTGTTGTAATAACCCATAAATCCAGTGTCTCTAGTCAGTCCATGATTTTTAGTGTCTAGCAAAGTTATGAATTTAAGCTCCTGGGATTGTCTTTTAATAGTGTGCAGGTTTCCTTTCAGGACGAGCACTGAGAAGTCAGACATAGAGTGATTTCTCTGGGAAAAGTGTTCACCCACAGGTGATAGGGTGTTTTTGTGTTTGATTATTTTCCTGTGCGAGTTCATTCAAGAGCCTAGTGAAAAGAAAAGGAATACCTGTGGCACCTTAGAGACTAACAAATTTATTTGAGCATAAATTGTGAGCTACAGCTTTTGTGAGCTACAGCTCACTTCATCGGATGCATTCAGTGGAAAATACGGTGGGGAGATTTATATACACAGGGAATATGAAACAATGGGTGTTACCATACACACTGTAACAAGAGAGCTATTACCAGCAGGAGAGCGGAGGGGTGGGGGGGACCTTTTGTAGTGATAATCAAGGTGGGCCATTTCCAGCAGTTGACAAGAATGTCTGAGGAACAGTGGGGAGTGGAGGGGGGGAATAAACATGGGGAAATAGTTTTACTTTTTGCATTGCAATAGTGCAATGACCCATCCACTCCCAGTCTCTACTCAAGCCTAAGTTAATTGTATCCAGTTTGAAAATTAATTCCAATTCAGCAGTCTCTCGTTGGAGTCTGTTTTTGAAGTTTTTTTGTTGAAGAATTTCCACTTTTAGGTTTGTAATTGAGTGACCAAAGAGATTGAAGTGTTCTCCAACTGGTTTTTGAATGTTATAATTCTTGACGTCTGACTTGTGTCCATTTATTCTTTTATGTAGAGCCTAGTGATTGTCTGGTTTCACCCACATAATTGTTATTGGGGCATATTTTGTCCAATCAAGCCTAGTTTCCAACACCACTATTTTAGTTCACTGATTTCAGGTTCCACACTTGAACACTTGAGCTTGTTCAGGAATGGTAGGTTTGATGACAGATTGTTGATTGCTCCATTTGTTGTACCCAGGTAAGGTTTCGTCAGAGTTGCGAGTTGGTCAGACTATTGCATGGTTTAAGGTGGGACAGTAGAACAACTTCATCACAGAAGGCCATGTTGACATGGATGCAAAAATCCCCCAAGAAAATGAGTCTTAAGAACTTCACCACCATTGATGACAATGTCTCAGTTCCAGAAATCAAAAAAGGTCCCACATAACTGTCTCCCAACAGACATCTTGTAACTTGTCTCTTACCACAGTTCTCAAGTACCTTCTCTACTTTGCCAGTGATGCCGGCTTTGAAGCTCCGTTCATCTTATTTTTCCCTTTCTAAGAACACAGGAATTGCCATACCTCATCAGAACAGTTTTGTCCTGTTTTTGACAGTAGCTAGCCAGATGCTTCAGAAGAAAGAGCAACAATTCCCCATAGAAGTCTTTTATGCAATAATCTGCTTATTGGGAAGTTTTTTTCTACTCTCATCAATTAGTAGCTATCTTATGCTTTTAAATTCTTCAAAAATGTTTTATCCTATCTAATGTAACTGTGAATGTTCCAGTCTATATGAATGTCTCATCCTTTTCTGAATCCTTCTAAGGTCTTGGCTTCAATGATATCTGACTATGTGTTCCATAGCTTAATTATGAACTGCATACAAATGTATTTTCTTTCATCAGTTTCAAATTTGCTGCCTTTCAATTTCATTGATTCCCTCAGTTTTCTATGAAAGGAAAGAGTAAAGAATAGTACCAAACTGACTTTCTCTATATCATACATTATTTTACATATTTCTGTCATGTGATCTTTTATTTTACCCCTCTCTAAACTAAGTATTCCTAATTTTTTTCAATTTCTCTTCACATGGAAATATTTTCATGTTTCTAATAATCTTTATCATCTGTCTGTAAAACCTCTTCTATTTTCTGTTATATCATTTTTCAAGTTGAGTGACTAGACTTAACACAGTTTTCAAGGTAAGGATGTCCCATCAGGTTATATAATGTCATTATAAAAGTTACAGTATTTTATATCATATGTTATACAGACTAACACTGCTTGTTTTTTGACTGCTGCTTCATAATGAAGACAGGACATTAGTGAAATGTCAAAATGACACTGAAATCTTTTTCCCAAGTTAGTTTTCAACTTAGCAACATAGTTCAAATTATTCCTTCCAATAAACATTACCTTGCATTTATTGAATGTGATCTGCCAATTTGTCTAGTTTTGTTAGGTTCCTCTGAAGTTCCTTACAGACTTTTCTGATTTTGACTACCCTTAATAATTTTGCATTCTGTGCAAATTTTGTGACATCCCCATTCACCTGCTGTTTCCAGACAAAGGTCGTGGCCTTAGTAAAGATAATTGGGCATCCCACTGTTTACCATGTAGAAAATTAATTTATTCTTAGTTTGGCTTTTTTTTTTTTTTTGTCTCTTACCAATTTCTAATTCATGATAGAATTTGAAATGTCTCTTCAATTCTATCTCTCTGTCTTTTCCCATGTTTTATGCATGAAATACCGTCCTAATCCTGGTTCACCATGCCAACTTCTTTTCCTCATTCAGATCATTCCTGAAAACTTCCTTCCCCCATGATGCCCAGAAGAAGTGAATGAAAAATTAAACTTAAAATAAATTTCAAGCTAACTCCCTCCAGGGTGTTTCCCATGTCTTCTTTATGTCTGCTTGTAGACCCTGATCCTGCAAGTGGATCTGCATAGATGGACCCATGCACTAACAGAGAGTCTTGCTGACTTCAAATGAAACTCCATGTGGATAGATATTTGAACACTCATCTTGAAAACAACAATTTATCAGACAAGATAGAATAATATATTGCAGTGCAAGAATCTATCAAATTGCTTTCATGTCTTCATTTCTTTCATGTCAAAATAAAAAAAAAGAGAGAAAGCAATATCAATTGGCAACACGTTTTTTACTAAAAAAACAAATTGTACGTGATTTAGAATTGTTTTAAATATACCTCAACTCTAGCCTTGTAAAACACAATATCATGCAGCCTCTCTTTGTATCGGCTGACTTCACTTTCAAGCTTGTCAACTCGGATTGCCTTCTCACGGAGTGCGTCTAACTCATCACGGTACACTCTGGCAGAGCGCGCATCCGAAAGCAAATTCACGTTCTAGAAAATAAAAAATTAAGTTTTTGATAGGTAATCTATGAGATGATATATTGTTCATCTCTTTTTCTATTTTTTCACAAACCTAGATGGATTGCCTAATTGGAATATATAAACATAATGTATATTTACACAAATTACATGTCCAGATTTTGTTTCCTATCTAACACTAAAGCTCTTGAAAGGGGGGTTCAGTGAGTTTCAACACATATTTCTTTCAAGTAGAACAAAGAAAAATTACTTCAATGTGATTAAATTCCTACCCAAAAGATCCATATTATTTGTCATTTCTTACATGAGCAACTTGAAAATGCTTTAAAGCAAGTACAAAAACGCTGAATCTTCTTTATGTGTCTTAATTCTCAGTTCAAACCAAAACTGTGATGGTTTATAGGAATGTATATAGGAAGGGGCCAGAGAGGCCCTGGTGGCAGGGCTAGTGTCCCCCCACAACCCACCATCTGGCCCTGTCTATCATGCATGATAGGAAGTTGACATTTAAAAGGGAGAACCCTGCAGTAAATAGGGGGAAAGGAGCAAGATTGCCCTAAATAGCAGACAGCAGGAGCAACTTCTGATGCTGCAGTATGAACTTCTAAGCAGGAGATCTTCACCCCAACCCTGAGAAAAGTACAGTGGACTACCAGGTTAAGACAGACAGGCAGAGCCTGTCACAGAGCAATTTCCCCCAACCTGTTACATTAGGGATGGATTTTTGGCACCACCCCACCCCCTTTTGCCGTGACCTCAGGGAGGGAGTATCCCTGAAGGTGTGTGGGTTTGTGACTTTCATTTTGATCCCCCAGCTAGAGAGACTTAAGCAGGGGTGCCATTTCAGATAGGGCTGGGGGGCGGAAGACAACTTTAACTGTGATTCAAGGGACCACTTAGGCACCTGAAAACTCTAATTTTTTGCAGATAATAACTTAGAAATTAGCTGACAGGAGCACTGTATCTCATTCCTATATAAAGAAAGAAAAAATATACAAACAACAATTAAAGCCACATTTTAAGTGTATACTTAAGATTAGAACAATCAGGAGATAATACAGGAAGATATTGCCAATCCCAAACCTTGAGGTATCAGTTCTGAAGCCTTGACACAGATATCAGATACGCATGTTTGGATGTTAGCAGCACGGATCTATAACAAACAAATTTTGGCAGCCAAATTTTACAGATTTTTCAGATTGGCTTGTGTTTATGTTAACTGAAGGGTTTATACAAACAGTTACGATAAATACGAAGGATTAAGTTAGAAGGATGTTTCTTGTGTGTTGCTGTAAGGATTAGTGAGAGTAAACATCACCGCAATGAAATTCACAGATGGTACTGAACGTTATGAGACTCTGCCATACCCTCAGAAATGTTAGAGTAAGTATAACAGGAGATAAGAATACTTACCAGCAGGAAAAGAAGGAGATACAGCCGACAGCTGCAAAATGGCTGCTTGAGGGCAGCAGCTCCTCAAAAGGTATTCTGGGGAAAGGTCCTAGAAAAGTGCAACCAAACTCTGGGGAGATTTGATAAAATCCAGACATTCACAGAGGAATCAGTGTTTCTGTGTCACAGCCGATGGACCTGACCTAAAGCCCATTGTAGGCAAAGGAAAGACCCCCACAGACAAGTGGGACTAAATGGTAGAATAAATGGCCACACTGGTGCCATTCACTAAAAAATTAGAGAGTTGGAAAAAAATTGGGAAAATTTTAAGTGTATTTAAAACAATATTTTTGGTGGTGGCAGCACACGCTTGTTTCTTCACCGCAGGGTGGTCTATTCTGCAGTGCTATTCTTGCAGCCTGAAGCTTGCTAAGCTGGCCTGTCTGTGAGGATAATTATCCTCTGAATGTGCCTGGCGCAGCAGCCCCCTCCCCCACCTGAGCAACCTCATATCTATTGGTGTCACAAAGGGCTTGCCTTAGAAGCAAAAGGCCTTTTAACATGTTGACATGTGAAGGGTGAGGGGCAGATCATGATGAAATCTACAGCAAGCATCTTCCGGCCTAAGCACAGAGCTTGAGAGCTTCCTGCCTCCCACCATTACCTGAGCATGTTTGTTTCAGGAATGAAAAAGTGTTGCAGAAGCTCCCAGCCCTACCAGATAAACCTCTGCATTCTTATTTGCTGAGCAAAGAATAGGCCAGTGAGGGAAGGGGGGAGAGGAGTGAGCGACGTCACTCCCAGCCAGTGGTACGAAACTGGGCGGAGGCATGGAGGAGCCCCCTCTGCCTCACCTAAATGGTCCCCCTGGACTTAAGGAGGCCCACAAAACGCAGATAGCAGGGAAGTGGGGGCGGTGTCGCAACTACCCAGTGTAGACAACTGGGTGTGGTCAGGTTCCCCCACCCCCTGAGGGAGGAATCACCAAGGACTCTTGTTACAAAACCCCTGACAATGCTGAGCAATACTAGTACTGAACTAGTATTTTAAAAAATGGAGTCACTGATGAATGAGAACAAAAGTACAATACAATTGCCTTCAGAAGAAAAAAGAATTTCTTGTCACTTTAACAGTAACATATAGTAAGGACAACACAGAATGTTTATTTACCTTACTAGAACTGTCATTTTTCGAGATGTGTCGTCCACATGTATTCCACTTCTCATGCACACAAGATCAGACACTTTTGAATAGCAGTGTCTGTTGGGGCTCCATCTGTGCCCTGCATGCTCTCCAGTGACTGATAGCTTAGAGAGCACAAAGCGTGGTGCGGCTGCAACCACTCTCAAGTTTCTTCACCAAAACAGAATGCAGATTGCCAAATAGCCCACAGTAGCAGGGAAGAAGGGCAGGTTGTGGAATATATGTGTATAACAGATGTCAAGGAATCACTAGTTATAGGAAAGTAAACTGTTCTTTCTTCTTTGAGTGATTGTCCACGGGTATTATGGTAACCCATGAGCAGTAAATAAAGACCTGGAGATGGGTACTTTGACTCTACTGAAACAATGACAGTAGGACAAGTCTGCCAAAACAGGTGTCAGGATCAGGATGTGGGTGGTCTGACCTAGTGGTTAGTGTAACCCCCAAATTTGACATTTTTGTGTGTAACCCCAGAATTTGACAGTATTCAGTCAGCCATCTTGTGTGTCCAGCCACTGCTAGCTAAAGAACAAATAACACATAGCTAGGAATAATCGTAGACCCTGAGAGGCAAGGCCAGACAGCTGCATGTTTGCAGTTTGTCTAATCAGAGTGGGAGGGATTTAATGTACCATGAAAATGGAAGAATGTTTGGACAGTCAACATTGGTTAGGAGCCTCTGACATATACGTTTTATTGTTGTTATGACTAGAAATGCTTTAATAATAAGAGATAATGAGTAGTTTGCTGAAACTGGGAGAATTGGTGACCCACCGGGGTTACTTATGGTGACCCACTAGGAATCATTATGAGTTATGTGCTTTAAGTTCACTATAAAAGATTAGGTGAAAGAATATACTTTGAAGCAATCTGAGGAAGCTTTTCTTTGGGCAAGAATCTGGTACCTAAACTCCCCAGCAACTGGACAGAAGGAGGGCCCTTGGAAGGCTGGTTGCTGATTCCTCAAAACCATTTCAGCCTTTGGGTATATAAAATTTTTGGAATGCTCTAACCCTACTGCTACAGCTTGTGTATGTGTGCGTGCACACATGTTTAAGACCTAATGAAAAAGTAGTGTTAGGTAAAAGCACTTTGGTTTGTGCCAATCATTTAGCAGACAGAGGAGCTGACACCGTCTGGAGAGAAACAGTTAAGTTAAATCTTAACTTAAATCTCCTGTGTGTATATAAATCTCCTCACTGTATTTTCCACTGAATGCATCCGATGAAGTGAGCTGTAGCTCACGAAAGCTTATGCTCAAATAAATTGGTTAGTCTCTGAGGTGCCACAAGTATTCCTTTTCTAGTTAAGTTACTACTGCTTTGGGTTCTGAAAACCCTGGGTAAGAGTTAGAGTCAAGGCCCAGCCTAGTATTAGAACCAGGACCGTGCTTAGAACCAGGGACAGGAGTCGGGAGCCAGAAGCCAAACCCTGAGCAAAGAACGAAGCCCAGAGCCAGAGCCAGGGGTCAATAACCAGAGCCAATGGTCAGTGTCAGAGTCAGAAGCTGGAGCAAAGAAGCAGGACAGGAACAAGACTGGAACATGGCAGGGAGAGGAGCGACTGTAAATGGGTGTAAGTATTAAGCAGCCAGCAACTTGCTGCTGAACATAAATGCAGACCTGTTGGCTTCTTCCAGACAGTTAGGCAGGCCACCCAATCAGGTGATTCTGCTTCAGCCCAACTGGGCTTATTAGCCTGCCTGAAGACTGAACAGGCTAAGTCCCAGGCTCAGCTGAGGGATCTCAACCCATGTTTCCTGAAACAGATGTATGATCTGGAGCCCTCTACCAAACAGCAGTGTGAACTAAACTCCAGGCAGCTGCTTTGCAAATCTCCGCGATTCAGTCACCTTGCTTGAGCTCTGGTGGAATGGGTTCTAACTTGCCCAGGTGAGTCTAAGTGGACTACTGTGTAGCATGTTTTAATAGAATCAGAGACGTATTTCGACAGTCTTTGAGTGAAGACTGGTTGACCCTTCATTCTCCAAGCAAACACTAGGATCAATCTAGGAGAATTCCTGAATAGCTTTGTCTCTCCAGATAGTAAGAAAGAAACCTGACCATGTCCAAAGTGAAGTTTAGCTTTTCCCTGCATGGTATAAGGCTTGGGGAAGAAGATGGGTAGGTTGATCATCTGATTAATATGAAGGTCAGAAACCACTTTAGGTAAGAACTTCAGTGAGGCCTTAAAATCATTTTATTTTTGTCTAAGACTGCATAAGGTGGCCCCACCAAGAGGGCTTGACTCTCTCCTATCCTTCTGGCTGAGCTTATGGGGACTAAGAAGATGGTCTTCGTGGATAGATTGTACAGGTCGTCAAAGGCTCAAAAGGAGGATCCATAAAACCTGTTGGAATAATGTTGAGATTATAGGAGGTTGGAGTCTCTCTGACTGGAGGGTAGACATGAATGAGTCTTTTGAGAAATCCAATCACTATCAGAAGAGAAAAAAGGGTATAGCCTTCCACCAGGAAGATATAGCCATCAGGTGCTCTCTTGTGGAATTGAAGGAGAGGCCTGAATGCTTTAAGGCAAGCCCTTATGGAACAGATTTTTGGTATGTTAATACAATAATACCAATTAGACAGGTCTTAGGCCAGTAGTTTGCATAGGTATTTAATATCTACAGAGTCAAAAAACAACCTCCTATGAATGCTGAGAGTCATCTGAGGAGTGCAATATTCCTCTCTTTTCTCAGAAAAGTCATCTGGACTTTTTCCAGCATTTTTTTTTTTGAGTTAGAGGAGGAAAAGGATAAGAAGTGATAATATGGGCTGAGACATAGCTGTCTGTGTTATCTGATGTTTGAGAACTGGTTTTTAGGCTTAATCTACGAATGGAAGAAGAGTTTGGCTTTTGAAGGCCTCACTAAGTTTTCTAGTCTGGTGAATAAGACATTTATGATCCTGTGATCTTTGTCACAAGGAGCACAAAATAAAGTCACAATAGAATGAAACACACAGAAAAAGAAAAAAAAGTGCAGTGCCCTCATTTCAATAGACAGTAACATTTTAGGGGAAAGCATTTTGTGAGAAAAATGGCTCATACCTGGAGACAAATGGCTATGTCCTTGAGGCTGAAAGGAAACTGGAGTAGCTAAGTACAGAGAGAGACTGGTAAGGGTGCAGAAAAAAAAAAGCCAGGGTTGTACAGTACTACTAGACAATCTGCTTATTATAGAGAGCATGAAGGGACAACCCAGCTCTCCTGGCCATTGTTGCCTGGGAAAAGAGCCTTATTTAAAAGAGGCAACAATTCAAGGATACAGACAGAACACTGGAAGAGTCTAATAATGCAAAAGTCAAGATACTTACTCGTAAGTGTTTTGTTTCCTAAAGCAGATTTCTCATGAGTACTGTTGTGTTTCTCCATCCTGAACAGCGCTCAGGGTGAGTGAGCTTGGGAAATGCAATAGTTCTTTTCATATTGTCTGTTGAATAAGTAGGTCCCAACAAATTGGGCAACATAAATCCACAAACAGAAGGCTTTCAGAAGCATTTCCTTTGCCCCCTCATGATTTATGCAGTGTTACTCATTTCAGCTTATTTCTTGAGATTGAACTCAGCATTTCCCAACAATTTCCCTTACCAGGAAAAAGGAATGGTTACTTACTATAACTGTGGTTCTTTGAGATGTCATGCAGATGTGTATTCCAAGTACATGTATGTGCTCTGGAGCTGAAGACTTTTGCCTAGCAGTACCCATAGAGGGGTGGTGCTCCTGGCTTTCGCCCCTCCCCCGGCTACATAAGGTGGTGCCACCCTGACCCACTCAGTTCCTTCACACCAAACGTTCAGGGGAAGACGCCGATGCAAAGGGGATGGAGGGTGGGTCATGCAATACATGTCTGCATCACATCTAAAAGAACTATAGTTACAGCAAGTAACCATTTCTTCTTCTTTGAATAGATGCAGATGCATATTCCAAGTAGGTGACCAACAAGCAGCACCCCAATCAGAGGCAGAGCTCAGAGTAAGGACCAGAGGACAGACGTTCCAACATTAGCATCTCGCCTTGAAAGAAGCATTGAGTGCATAATTTGTCCGTAAAAGTATGCACGGACAACTATTTGGCCACCCTACAATGCCCAGTATGGAAACATCATCATGGAACACCACTGACGTTGCCTGCACTCTTGTCAAATGCACCCATATCTGTTGAGGGGCATACCAGACGCTATCTCGTAAGCACTCCTGATGCAAGATGTTATCCACCTGGAGATGGTCTGCACCGAGACCCCTTGACCCTTCATACAGTCCGCATATGATATGAATAGGTGAGAAGAGGTGCTGAGGCACAGAACTGTTCCGTCCTGTCCAGAAAGAAGGCTAGACAACAGCTAACATCTACTGTAGAGTGGCACTGCTCCTCTGGAAAGGAATGCAGTTCGGGAAAAAATACAGGCAAGTACACCACCTGGTGCAGGTAAAATTGGGAGACCATCTTGGAAACAAACTTCAAGAGCAGTCAACCTTGTCCCTGGAGCACGGTGTGTAAGGAAAACCAGCCATGAAGGCCTGTAACTCACACTCTCTCCTGGTCAAAGTAATGGCTATCAAGAATGCCATCTTCTGAGACAGGAGGGACAGTGGGCAGGAAGCAAGGAGCTCTAACGGAGACCCAATCAGAGCTGCTAAAACCATTTTCAGATTCCACAAGGAGGCTGGCTCTTGGACTGGAGGATGTAGGCGGAGGATCCCTCTGAGAAATCTCATCACCAAAGCTTTTGAGGAAACTGACTTCCCTTCGATGGGCAGATGAAAAGCTGATATTGCTGCCACATACACTCTCAAAGAACTGAGTGCTAGAACAATTCCTGAAGGTGCAGCAAGTACTCCAAGATGTCCTGGCTGGAAGTGTCTGCTGGACGGGTCCCATGGGCTAAGGACCAAATGGAAAACCTCTTCCACTTCACCAAGTAGGCTGCTCCAGTGGAAGGCTTCCTACTGTTAAGTAGAACCTGTTGGACAGTCTCTGAACAACATCCCTTCCTTCTCATTCAGCCACCATGCCATCAGGGACAGCAGGGCCATCGCTAGTTGAAAGGTGAGGCCATAGTACTGCTTGAGGAGGTCGCGAAGGAGAGGAAGCGGCGTGGAAGGCTGAAATGACAGTGAGAAGATCCAAGAACAAGTGCTGTCTTGACCACACCAGGGTGATGAGGATGAGTCTGGCTCAGTCCGCCTTGAGCCTGGCAATCACAGAGTCAGAGAATATCAGGGCTGGAAGAGATCTCAGGAGGTCATCTAGTCCAACTGCCTGCAGGACCAATCCCCAACTAAATCATCCCAGACAGGGCTTTGTCAAGCCTGACCTTAAAAACTCTAAGGAAGGAGATTCTACCACTTCCCTAGGTAACCCATTCCAGTGCTTCACCACCCTCCTAGTGAAAAAGTTTTTCTTAATAGCCAACCTAAACCTCTCCCACTGCAACTTGAGACCATTACTCCTTGTTCTGTCGTGATCTGGGTAAGGACCGGTATAAGAGGGAATGCATACAGCAGACCTCGCTTTCAGCTGCAGTGGAAGGCGTTGGAGAGGGAGCCCAGGCTGAGTCCCTCCTGAGATTAGAATAGGCAATACTTCTTGTTTTCACTTGTCACAAAGCAGTCGATTGTGGGAATGCCCCAAGTTGCAACCACGCCCCGGAGGACCTCTGTCTTCAAGGACCAATCATGGCTTGGGGAGAAGACCCTGCTGAGATGATCTGCAAGACAACTCTGGATCCCCAGCAAATGGAAAACTATTGTTTTCCATTGGGGTAATGTCCTCATCAATACAGAACTGCCACAGGTTGACTGTCTCCAGGCAGAGTGCTCTGGAGCAAACTCCCCCTTGTTTATTCACGTAGTACATCACGGTAGTATTGTCCTTGAGTATGTGAACCACTGAATGTCTGATCCAGTCCCAAAAGGCACAACATGCATTCTGGCTCCAACACACTGATATGAAGCAAGGGGTCCTGCTCTGACCACAGGCCCTGCACCCATAACGAGTCTAGATGCACTCCCCCAACCCCAGAAGGGATGCATCAATAACCACTGACTTGGTGGGAAAGGGCCAAGCGAAGGGGACCCCTTGGTACACACTGCATGGCCGAGGAAGCTGAACCAATCTGTCAAGAAAGTACAGGGTAGGGCAATAAACCGTCCTGAGCCACATCTGTGAAGAGGACAAAAGCATAACCTGGCAAGATAAACCACCTGGGTACATGCGGACATGTGGCCCAACGGGCTCAGGCACACACGAACCATCATAAATGTTTGCGATTGTAGGCTGAGATCCAGCTGTCAAATCACCTGGAAGTAATCGGCTGGCAGAAATGTTCTTGACTTCGTGAAACTAAAAGGGCCCCAATTCACTCTATTTCCTGAGTGAGGACCAAAGTCATCTTGATGCTGTTTAGAATGAGCCCCAGATGGTCAAGCAAGTGCACGGTGGTACTGACATAGGCGCAAACTTCTTCTCTGGAACCGCCCTTCAACAACCAGTTGCTGAGATAGAGAAAGACATGGATTCTCTTCCTCCTGAGATATGCCATGACCACCGCCATGCTTTTGGTGATGAAGACCCAGGGGGCAGAAGAGAGACTGAATGGAAGAACCATGTAATGAAAATGGCAGGCTCCTACCATGAAGTGAAGATACTTCCTGTGATTCAGCAGAATGGCCACACTGAAGTAGGTGTCTTGAAGGTCCAGAGCAGCAAACCAGTCGTTCTGAGACAGCACCTGGCGGATAGCTGACAGAGTAACTGTGCGGAACCTCATATATTTGATTAACTTGTTGAGTCATAGAATCATACACTTTAAGGTCAGAAGGGACCATTATGATTATCTAGTCTGACCTCCTCCATAATGCAGGCCACAGAAGCTCACCCACCCACTCCTGTAATAAAACCCTAACCTGTGTCTGAACTATTGAAGTCCTCAGATTGTGGTTTAAAGACTTCAAGGTGCAGAGAATCCTCCAGCAAGTGACTTGTGCCCCATGCTGCAGACGAAGGTGAAAAACCCCCAGGGCCTCTGCCAATCTGCCCTGAAGGAAAATTCCTTTCCGACCCCAAGTATGGTGATCAGCTAAACCCTGAGCATGTGGGCAAGACTCACCAGCCAGACACCCAGGAAAGAATTCTCTGTAGTAACTCAGATCCCACCCCATCTAACATCCCATCATAGGCCATTGGGCATATTTACCGCTAATAGTCAAAGATCAATTAATTGCCAAAATTAGGCTATCCCATCATACCATCCCCTCCATCAACGTATCAAGCTTAGTCTTGAAGCCAGACATGTCTTTTGCCACACTGCTCCCTTTGGAAGGCTGTTCCAGAACTTCACTCCTCTGATAGTTAGAAACCTTTGTCTAATTTCAAGTCTAAACTTCCTGATGGCCAGTTTATATCCATTTGTTCTTGTGTCCACATTGGTACTGAGCTTAAATAATTCCTCTCCCTTTCTGGTATTTATCCCTCTGATATATTTATAGAGAGCAATCATATCTCCCCTAAGCCTTCTTTTGGTTAGGCTAAACATGCCAAGCTCTTTGAGTCTCCTTTCATAAGACAGGTTTTTCATTCCTCTGATCATCCTAGTAGCCCTTCTCTGTACCTGTTCCAGTTTGAATTAATCCTTCTTAAACATGTGGGAGACCAGAACTGCACACAATATTCCAGATGAGGTCTCACCAGTGCCTTGTATAACGGTACTAACACCTCCTTATCTCTACTGGAAATACCTCGTCTGATGCATCCCAAGACCACATTAGCTTTTTTCACAGCCATATCACATTGGCGGCTCAGAGTCATCCTGTGATCAATCAATACTTCGAGGTTCTTCTCCTCCTCTGTTACTTCCAAGTGATGCTTCCCCGTGATGAGTCTGCAGAGGTTGACGATGGGCCTCATCCTGTCCTTGGATTTCAAAATCAGGAAATACCAGGAATAGAACACATATCTGTGATGTTCTGGCAGACCCAACTCTACCACTCCCAATGCTATCAGAAAGCTGAGCCATGCAGAGATGTGCTGGCCGCTGCTTCCCACAGCTCCCATTGGTTGGGAACGGCAAACTGCTGTGCCTGTGGATGGTCAATGTCAGCAAAAGGTCTCACGGCCTGCAATCAGATTACCCTGATGGGCCATATGTGGCCCGCGGGCCGCAGGTTGCCCACCACTGGCATAGCCTGATCTGACAGTGTCTAGGACCCTGCTGTCCAATGTTATTGAGATCCAGGCATTGAAAAAACAAGCCAGCCTGTCCCCAAAGGAACAGGGAGGAGGAAGAACAACTGGCAGAGTACTCTGGACCAATGACTCAAAACAGGTGCTCAGCAGATATCAAAGGAGGGTGCATTGAGCGCCCAGGTCCCAAGCTCCAGTGATTCCTCTTATGAAACCTATCCTGCTTAATGGAATAGTCTCGCTGTCTTGGGGGAACGGGTTGGACAAAGTGGGGCTGTGGCTTATACGGCTGGTGCTGTTGTGCCCCATAATGGCATCTGTAGTGGCTTGCAGTGGTTCCTCCCTGTCAGCATCAGAGGAAGGCTACCAAGCTGCTGAGAGCTGATCAACAGGAGATTAGCACCAATAACAGTCTGTAGCCAGCCCTCCAGCTGGGGCAGGCAGCAGGCACAGTAAGGCTCAGCCCTCTAGATGGGGCCGAGCAATATCAAGCAGTCAGGCTCAAGCACTCTGGGCGGGGCAGAGCAATGGCAGTCTATGACCCAACTCCTTGGCTGGGTAGACAGCAAACAGTCAGGCTCAGGCCCTCTGGGTGGGGCAGAGCAAAAGCAGTCTATGACTCAGTTCCCTGGCTGGGCAGACAGCAAACAAATGCAGGCCATCCTGCCTAAGGTGAGTAGGCAGGATGACTCTTATACTTCCTGTTCTGCCCTCAGGGTGGTGTTAGCAGCAGTGGGTAGGGGGACCCAGGCCAGTGCTACTCCATCAGGTCCCACAGCGGTGGGAAATCCCACCACTGGGTCAGCAAAGGTTCTACTGAAACATGCTTACTGTAGATTCAGCAAACACAACCAGACTAATATCTGGTTTCCCTGGGCTACTACTTACCCCCTACTTGTGCCCTCAGGGTACTTGACAGTCAGCAGTTCCAGCAGCTCCTTGGGGTATTCGCCAGGTGGCAGCTCCTCCGGGTATTCACCGGGCGGCAGCTCCTCCAAGTACTCCTCCAGAAGCAGGTCAGTTCCTGATTCAGTGGCCAGCAGCAAGGCAGCAGTGTCTGACTCCTTCTCTGGCTCTCCCTCAACTGAGCTGCAGGCCCCACCTCTTATACTTCCTGTTCTGCCCCTCCGCTTCCAGCACAAGGGGCAGGCCTAGCCTGGCTCGGCCCACCACGGGGTGGGGAGTGGTTCGTCCCTGTCAGCGTCACAGGGAGGCCACTCTGTCTCGCTACAGTGTCTCTGCGCCAATGGGGAGTACACCCCCAGTAACAGCAGGGTAGCCTTCAAATCTTTAAAAGAATGGAGGGTTTAATCTGTTTTGTCCAAGAATAGGGTTCAGCCATCAAACGGCAAGTCCTCAATTGTTTGCTGGACATCCAGCGCAATCCCTGAGTTCTGGAGCCAAGAAACCCTCCTCATAGTAATAGCTTAAGTCATCGCCCTGGCCAAGCGTCTGCCATATTGTGGTCAGATTATAAGGCCATCTTTGCCACTAAGGAGCCCTCAGCAACGAACTCCTGAAATTCATCCCGGGAGATCTCAGGCAAATGTTCTTCAAACATAGCCATAACTGACTAATTAAGAAAGTCATATTTGGTCAGCAGGGCTTGCTGATTTGTAACCCTCAGCTGAAGGGACAACAAGATGTAGATCTGCCTTCCCTACCCTGTATCAAGGGAGGGTCAGAAGCCCCCACACCATCCTGCATGCTGGAGTTGGTACCGAGCTGGCCTGCACTCTTACAGGAGGCAGAAGAGTCACTCCAGGACCGGGAACATCCCCAGTTGGTTTTATGTAACCTCCTTCTTGGCACTGATGACAGAGAATTATTTCTGTGCCTCTCTGGAGGTGACCCAGCCCCAGAACTAGGGGCAGCCAATCTCCCTCCAAGCCCAAGAGTGATATGAGGCTTGAGGAAGGACTCAGGACCTGAGGAAGGCCTCTGTACCAGATCAGGCATCATGGCCTTCTCGAGTAGGTGCTGCTTCAGGCAAAGGTCCCGCGCCACCTGAGTCCTCTTCTTGAACAAACGACAGATCGAGCAGCATTCCTTCAGGTGGGCTTCACCAAGTCAAAGCAGGCACTGCATACAGGAGTCACTGTTGGGCATCGCCCCACACGAATGGCAGTGCGTGAACCCTGCTAAGGGCATCACCGGGCGGGGGGGCAGTACCATTAAAAATGACACTATACTAACTCTAAACTAATGAACGACTAATGATCAACTATATACGCAACAACTAGGCTAGAAAATACAAGTTCACGAGGTTGTGGAGCAATAACCACACAGAGCTCCAACTCCAGCTGATGGGTGGTAAGAAGGAATTGAGTGGGTCGGGGCGGCACAGCCTTATACAGCCAGGGGAGGGGCGACAGCCATGAGGCACGAGCACTGCCCCTCTGTGGGTACTAGGCACAAGTCTCTGGCTCCAGTGCATGAGGCATGCACACACCTACTGGGAATAAATGTCTGCATTTACTCAAAGACGAATCTCTTTTTGTACATTTGTCCATCTCTCTATGAATCACAATAGGAGGACCAAAGTTCTTCCACTTACGATAGTATCTATGAATGACCTGAAATATGGTTTTATATATAGGTGTACTGAAGAACAATTGAAAAGTGCCTTTTCATCCTTTGTCTATCAACAGACATACACAAAATAGAGAATTAAAAATGAAGGCTACTGGAGCTTGTCAAGATACGCCTCTGTACATTCACATTTGTGGGGTATTCTGGTGGTACAACATAGATGTGAGACTTTTGCACAGGCCACTCATAGAAGACCCATTAATATATAATAAGTGATAATTTTTGCAATTAAGACAAACTGGATAAAATCAATCAATTAATAAGCTATAAAAGTTCATATTTATAGATGTGATATTAATGCAACAAAACAAAAATACTGCATAAGCTGAAAAATGAAAATAATACTGTTATGGAGATGGTCAATTTCTTAAAAGTTATGTTGACTTTGTATAATAGATGTCCAAGATACACACCTCCTGCTGCAGTCTCTTTAGTTCAGCCTCCAACTGTTCAAGTTCTTGTTTACAATCCAGCAACTGCTCAGTTTTTTCCTCCCTTGAAAAAACAAAAAATGTAATTAAAATAATATAGTACTATACCACTGAATCATTGTCTTATTTGCCAATATTTAAATTACTGACAGTAGCTGGGCAACGATAACTACCTCTTGATATTACTCAAACTTTTCTTTATTTAATCCATAATTTCTGGGAGTCTCTTTAGTTCAGCCTCCAAAGAGCTATGTTGTCTTGCGGAAGGGTTTAGTCCATTCGACATAGAAGGCTATCACCCGCCTAACGTCTAAGGTATGCAGCCAATGTTCCTCATCCGATCTGTGAGACTACAGAAGCAAGACAGGCAGAAATATGTCCTAGTTGTTATGGAACTGTGACACCACCATTGGCAGGAAGGACGGCTGGGGGCACAGTAGGACCTTGTCTTTGAAGAACACCACATAAGAGGGTTCTGAAGTTTGGGCTCTAATTTCGGAGACCCTTCTGGCCAATCTAATTGTCACTAGGAAGGCCATCTTCCACGAGAAGAGCAGCAGCAAACAAGATGCCAACAGCTCAAAGTGGGGGTTCTGTGAGCCTAGACAGTACCAGATTCAAGATTCAGACAGCACCAGATTCATGGGGGAATTGGGTCGCAAAACTGAGGGTACAGTTTTTCCAAGGCATTAAGGAACCTGACTGTTATCTTGTGCATGAAGACTGATTTACCTTGGACCAGAGGGTGGAACGCCGAGATGGCCGCAAGGTGGACCTTGACTGACGATAGGGTCAGACCCTGGTACTTCAGGTGGAGTGAATAGTCCAAGATGGACTAGACGACTGAGAGGGGGAAAGACCCTGATCAGAGGCCCAACAAGTGAAGTGCTTCCACTTAACAAATAGGTCACTCTGGTAGAGGGTTTCCCTCTACCCACTAAGACTTGCTGGACCTGCTCCGAGCAAGCCCACTCCCAAGGGTTCAACCATGCAGCAGCCAAACCATCAGATGCAGGGATGAAAGGTTTGGGTGAAGCAACTGACCTTGGTTCTGCGAGATCAAGTCTGGGCGTAGCGGGAGCTCTAGTGTGGCTGCTACCAAAAGGTCCAGAAGCATGCCGAACCAATCAAGATAACCCTCGCCTTGTCCCTTCTGTGATCTTTAAGGACCCTGTGGACTAAGGGTGTTGGGTGGGAAGGTGTACAGCAGTCCCACTGCCCACAAGAGCAGGGAGGCATCAGACACGGAGCCCTGGCCGAGACCGTGCATTGAGAAAAAATGCAGGAATCTCCTGTTCTGTCTGGAAGCGAAAAGGTCCACCAGGGGAGTCCCCCACCTCTGGAAGATGGAGTTGACAACCAACGGGTGCAGGGACCACTCAGGTGAGAGAAGAAGGACCTGCTGAGGAGATCCACCAGTGCATTCAAGTGGAGTCAAGTCAAGTGGAGTGCCCCAGGGGTCGGTCCTGGGGCCGGTTTTGTTCAATATCTTCATAAATGATCTGGAGGATGGTGTGGATTGCACTCTCAGCAAATTTGCAGATGATACTAAACTGGGAGGAGTGGTAGATACGCTGGAGGGCAGGGATAGGATACAGAGGGACCTAGACAAATTGGAGGATTGGGCCAAAAGAAATCTGATGAGGTTCAATAAGGATAAGTGCAGGGTCCTGCACTTAGGACGGAAGAACCCAACGCACCGCTACAGACTAGGGACCGAATGGCTAGGCAGCAGTTCTGCGGAAAAGGACCTAGGGGTGACAGTGGACGAGAAGCTGGATATGAGTCAACAGTGTGCCCTTGTTGCCAAGAAGGCCAATGGCATTTTGGGATGTATAAGTAGGGGCATAGTGAGCAGATCGAGGGACGTGATCGTTCCCCTCTATTCGACATTGGCGAGGCCTCATCTGGAGTACTGTGTCCAGTTTTGGGCCCCACCCTACAAGAAGGATGTGGATAAATTGGAGAGAGTCCAGCGAAGGGCAACAAAAATGATTAGGGGTCTGGAACACATGACTTATGAGGAGAGGCTGAGGGAACTGGGATTGTTTAGTTTGCAGAAAAGAAGAATGAGGGGGGATTTGATAGCTGCTTTCAACTACCTGAGAGGTGGTTCCAGAGAGGATGGTTCTAGACTATTCTCAGTGGTAGAAGAGGACAGGACAAGGAGTAATCAAGTTGCAGTGGGGGAGGTTTAGGTTGGATATTAGGAAAAACTTTTTCACTAGGAGGGTGGTGAAACACTGGAATGCGTTACCTAGGGAGGTGATAGAATCTCCTTCCTTAGAAGTTTTTAAGGTCAGGCTTGACAAAGCCCTGGCTGGGATGATTTAATTGGGGATTGGTCCTGCTTTGAGCAGGGGGTTGGACTAGATGACCTCCCTTCCAACCCTGATATTCTATGATTCTATGATTCCGGCCCCCAGGGAGATGTGACGCCTTGAGGTGAACGGCGTGTTCCACACAAAAGTCTCACAATCGAAGAGCCTCCTGACACAGGGCTGAGGAGCGAGCTCATCCTTGCTTGTTGATGTAGAACATCGTGGCCATATTGTTTGTCAAGATCTGTACAGCTCTCCCTGACAGATAGGGAAGGAATGCCTAGCAGGCCAAGAGTATCATCCTGAGTTCCCTGACATTTATGTGAAGAGAAATATCCTCCTGGGACCAGAGGCCCTGAGTACAGAGGCTGTTGAGGTGGGCTCCCCACTCCAGGTCTTCAGCATCTGAGACCAATGTCACTGACAGGTATGGGGCAGTGAAGGGGACTCGGTTCATCACCATCCACGGTTCTGACCAGCAAGTCAATGATGCCAGAACGCTCAATGGAATTGTGAGAAGCAAGTCCAAATGGTGTCTGCTGGGGGAGTAAACTGATGCCAGCCACATCTACAGAGGTCTGAGATGCAGCCATGCATACTGCACCACCTAAGTACATACTGCCTTGTGGCCCAGCAGCCTGAGTCATGCCCAGGAGGTCGTGAGCAGATAGGCCTTGATGTGGGCGATGAGTTCTGACATCACTTGGAACTGGGTCTCCGGCAGGTAGGCCCTGGCCTGAGTAGAGTTGAGCACTGCTCCTATAAACTCTATTTTCTGAACTGGGATCAGAGTTGATTTCTGCTCGTTCATAAGCAGACCCAGCTCTTGAAACGTGGGCCGTACTATGCTGAAGCTGTAATGGACCTGAGCTTGTAAACTGCCTTTGACTAGCCAGTTGTCAAAATATGGATAGATCTACATGCCTCGACATCTCAGGTAAGCTGCCACCGCAGCCATGCACTTTGTGAAAACCATTGGGGCTGACAAGAGACCGAAGGGGAATGCGGTGAATTGGTAGTGGCACAGTACCACCATGAACCGGAGGAATCTCCTGTGCCCACGGAAGATTGAGATGTGGAAATAAGCGTCTTTTAAATCAAGGGTGGCATACCAGTCTCCCGGATCCAGGGCAGGGATGATGGAGGCCAGAGAGACCATGCAGACCTTCAACGTTTTAAGATATTTGTTGAGTTGACGCAGGTCTAGGATGGGCCTGATGCCCCCTTCGGCCTTTGGGATTAGGAAATATCAGGAGTAAAAACCCCTTCCTCCTCAGATCTCAAGAAACTTCCTCTATGGTCCCCCACACGCAGGAGGGATTCCACCTCCTGGACGAGGAGCTGCTCGTGAGAAGGGTCCCTGAAGAGGGACGGGGTTGGGAGGTGCAACGGGGGGATGGATGAAAACTGCCACAGTCCGAGGTTATTCGGGACCATGCAGTACGGAAAGGAAACAAGTGATCCAATACCGAAAGAGGGCATGGATCCTGGGTCAAGTCTGGTACGCTGTCCTCGGGCACACTCTCAAAAGGCCTGCCTCAAGCAACCGGGGTATCTTCCTGAGCCCAACTGGGGAACCAAAGACGACTGAGTGGGCTATCAGCACTTATATCCTCTCCCTTTTTCTCTTATAGGGCTTGTGCCTGGGATGACCCGAGAACTGGAGAGGCGGCTGCGGCCGGACTGTCTTCTGGAGGCCAGAGCCGTGTACAGGCCCAAAAAGTGCAGAGCAGCCCTAAAGTCCTTCAGGCCATGCAACTTAGCCCTGGTCTACACTACGAGTTTAGGTCGGATTTAGCAGCGTTAGATCGCTTTAGCCCTGCACCCGTCCACACTACAAAGCCATTTTTTCTGACTTTAAGGGCTCTTAAAACTGGTTTCTGTGCTCCTTCCCGATGAGTGGATTAGCGCTGAAATCAACCTTGCTGGGTCGAATTTGGGGTAGTGTGGATGCAATCTGACGGTATTGGCCTCCGGGAGCTATCCCAGAGTGCTCCATTGTGACCGCTCTGGACAGCCCTCTCAACTCAGATGCACTGGCCAGGTAGACAGGAAAAGCCCCGCAAACTTTTGAATTTTATTTCCTGTTGGGCCAGTGTGGTGAGCTCATCAGCAGAGGTGACCATGGAGTCCCAGAATTGCAAAAGAGCTCCAGCATGGACCGAAAGGGAGGTACTGGATCTGATCGCTGTATGGAGAGAAGAATCCGTGCTATCAGAACTCCATTCCAAAAGACGAAATGCCAAAATATTTGAAAAAATCTCCAAGGGCATGAAGGACAGAGGCTATCATAGGGACCCTCAGCAGTGGCGAGTGAAACTTAAGAAGCTCAGGCAAGCGTACCAAAAAATCCAAGAGGAAAATGCCCACTCAGGGTCAGAGCCCCAGACATGCTGCTTCTATGATGAGCTGCACACAATTCTAGGTGGTGCCCCTACCACTGCCCCACCCCTGTACGTGGACTCCTGCAAGGGGGGAGTCACGCAACAGGAATGAGGATTTGGGGGACAAAGAAGATGATGAGGAGGGGAAGGTTGAAGATAGCGAACATCAGGCAAGCCGAGAAAACGTTCTCCCTGACAGCCAGGTACTGTTTATCACCTTGGATCCTCCCAACCCGGGCTCCCGGATCTTGAAGGCGGAGAAGACAGCTCTGGTGAGGGTACCTTTGTAAATATAATACACGGTTAAAAGCAAGCATGTTTAATGATTAATTTGCCCTGAAGACTTGGGATGCATTTGCAGCCAGTACAGCTACTGGAAAAGTCTGTTAACATGTATGGGGATGGAGCGGAAATGCTCCAGGGACATCTCAATGAAGCTCTCCTGGATGTACTCCCAAAGCCTTTGCAAAAGGTTTCTGGGGAGGGCAGCCTTATTGCGTCCTTCATGGTAGGACACTTTACCACAGCAGGCCAGCAGCACGTAGTCTGGAATCATTGCACAACAAAGCATGGCAGCGTATGGTCCCGGTGTTTGTTGGCATTCAAGCAACATCTGTTCTTTATCTCTCTGTGTTATCCTCAGGAGAGTGACGTCATTCATGGTCACCTGGTTGAAATAGGGGAATTTTATTAAGGGGACATTCAGAGGTGGCCGCTCCTGCTGGGCTGTTTGCCTGTGGCTGAACAGAAATCATCCCCGCTGTTAGCCAAGCGGTCTGGGAAGGGGTGAAGCGATCATCCCAGGGAATTAGCGGGGAGGGGGTTAGTTGGGTTTGTGCTGCACGTTAACACAAAAACCGCAGCCCCTCCTTTTAAATACCAACCCATTTTAAAGGGCCAACCCAACGGGTGCTTGGTATGTGAAATGAGGGTGCTGCTGTTTGAAACCATTCCCACATGTTAGGAAGGTTAAAGAAGCCAAAAGACTGTGGCTTACCATGTCTGCCTGCAAGCCGAATTCTGCTGCCTGCCAGCCCTGCATGTGTGATCTCTCACACCATACTTGCAGGCCATCGATATAAGAGGCAAAATGCGACCTTCTAAAGGTATGTAATGTTAACAGCTTGGTTCACCGTGAAAGAGTCTACCCATTGTTCTCTAAAATGTCTCTTTTTAAAGACTAATCTCCCTTTTTTCCCTCCCGCAGCTGCAAATGTTTCAACACTCCCCCTATCATCTCCGTCCCAGAAGCTATCAAAGATTAGAAGCCGAAAAAAAACGCACTTCTGATGAAATGTTCTCTGAGCTTATGCAGGCCTCCCATGCTGAAAGAGTACAGCACAATGCGCTGAGGGAGACAATGTCAGAGACCAGGAAAGCACAAAATGAACGCGAGGACAGGAGAAACGAGCGAGAGGAGAGGAGGAACGAGTGAGAGGAGAGGTGGCATCAGCGTGATGAGAGGAGGCAGGAGACAATGGTGAGGCTACTGGAGGATCAAACTGATATGCTCCAGCATATGGTTGAAGTGCAGAAAAGGCAGCAGGAGCACAGACAGCCGCTGCAGCCCCTGTGTAATCAACCGCTCTCCTCCCCAAGTTCCATACCACCCAGACGCCCAAGAACGCGGTGGGGGGGCCTCCAGGCACCCAATCACTCCACACCAGAGGACTGCCCAAGCAACAGAAAGCTGGCATTCAATAAGTTTTGAACTGTAGTGTGGCCTTGTCCTTCCATCCTCCCCTCATCCACCACCCCTCCTGGGCTACCTTGGCAGTTATCCCCCCATTTGTGTGATAAATTAATAAAGAATGCATGAATTTGAAACAACAATGACTTTATTGCCTCTGCAAGTGGTGATCAACGGGGGGAGGGGAGGACGGTTGGCTTGCAGGGAAGTAGAATGAACCAAGGGGGCGGGCTTTCATCAAGAAACAAACAGAAATTTCACACCATAGCCTGGCGAGTCATGAAACTGGTTTTCAAAGCAGGGCGTGCTGCGCATCAGAGAAGCTGTGCTCTTCTAACCGCTCTGGTGTCTAGCTGCGTGTAATCAGCGGCCAGGCGATTTGCCTCAACCTCCCACCCCGCCATAAATGTCTCCCCCTTACGCTCACAGATATTGTGGAGCACACAGCAAGCAGTAATAACAATGGGAATATTGATTTTGCTGAGGTCTAACAGAGTCAGTAAACTGTGCCAGCGCACTTTTAAATGTCCAAATGCACATTCTACCACCATTCTGCACTTGCTCAGCCTATAGGTGAACAGCTCCTGACTACTGTCCAGGGTGCCTGTGTATGGCTTCATGAGCCATGGCATTAAGGGGTAGGCTGGGTCCCCAAGGATAACTATAGGCATTTCAACATCCCCAACGGTTATTTTCTGGTCTGGAAAGTAAGTCCCTTGCTGCAGCCATTCCCACAGACCAGAGTTCCTAAAGATGCGAGCATCATATACCTTTCCCGGCCATCCCACGTTGATGTTGGTGAAACGTCCCTTGTGATCCACCAGTGCTTGCAGCACCATTGAAAAGTACCCCTTTCGGTTTACGTACTGGCTGCCTTGGTGATCCGGTCCCAAGATAGGGATAAGCGTTCCATCTATCGCCCCACCACAGTTAGGGAATCCCATTGCAGCAGAGCCATTCACTATGACCCGCACATTTCCCAGAGTCACTACCCTTGATAGCAGCAGCTCAGTGATTGTGTTGGCTACTTGGATCACAGTAGCACCTACAGTAGATTTGCCCACTCCAAATTGATTCCCAACTGACCAGCAGCTGTCTGGTGTTGCAAGCTTCCAGAGGGCTATCGCCACTCGCTTGTGAACTGTGAGGGCTGCTCTCATCTTAGTATTCTGGCGCTTCAGGGCAGGGGAAAGCAAGTCACAAAGTTCCATGAAAGTGCCCTTACGCATACGAAAGTTTTGCAGCCATTGGGAATCGTCCCAGACCTGCAACACTATGCGGTCCCACCAGTCTGTGCTCATTTCCCGGGCCCAGAATCGGCGTTCCATGGCATGAGCCTGCCCCATTGCCACCAGGATAGCCAAACTGCCGGGGCCCGTACTTTGAGAGAAGTCTGCGTCCATGTCCTCATCACTCTCCTCACTGCGCTGCCGTCGCCTACTCGTCTGCTTTTGCAGGTTCTGGTTCTGCATATACTGCATGATAATGCGCGTGGTGTTTAGAGAGGTCACAACTGCCGCGGTGATCTGAGCGGGCTCCATGCTTGCTGTGGTATGGCGTAAGCAGGAGAGCAGAGTGGCAGCAGAAGCGGCGGGTGGATGACGATGCTGACAGCAATATGGTGCCTGCACGGAAAAAGGTGCAAAACGATTGTCGACCATTGCTTTCACGGAGGGAGGGAGGGGTAGGCTGGCAGCAGACCGTGCTGCTGGCTGGGAGAGCAGCCTGAGGCAGAATGGCCCCCTCAAGGATTGAACTCACAACCCTGGGTTTAGCAGGCCAATGCTCAAACCACTGAGCTATCCCTCTGCCAATATTCCAGGCAGGACTGAATCTCCATTAGACAAAACTTAAAGAAGAGAATGATCTGAGTCACTCCCATTTATACGCAGGCGCCCCTGACAGACTTTACTGAGCGGGCTCCATGCTTGCGTGGTATGGCGTCTGCACGGGTAACCCATCAAAAATGGTGCGAAACGATTGTCTGCCGTTGCTTTCACGGAGGGAGGGAGGGAATGGGGGCCTGATGACATGTACCCAGAATCATCCATGACAATGTTTTTTGCCCCATCAAGCATTGGGATCTCAACCCAGAATTCCAAGGGGTGGCGGAGACTGCGGGAACTGTGGGATAGCTAGCCACAGTGCAACGCTCTGGAAGTCGACGCTAGCCTCCGTACTGTGGATGCACTCTGCCGACTTAATGGTCTTAAGTGGGGACACACACAATCGACTGTATAAAATCGCTTTCTAAAAATTCGACTTCTATAAATTCAACCTAACTTCGTAGTGTAGACATACCCTTCGTGTCTGTCTGCTCCGAGATCAAGGGGAGGTCTTGGACTCACTGCTGCACCTTGTGAGACACCTGATGATTGCAGCCACAAACTGTGACACATAGACACCACCCACGCCATTGAGCCTGGCTGCTGAATCAGCCACATCTAAGGCAGCCTGAAGTGAGGCTCTGGCCACTGACTTGCCTTCCTCCAGGATGGCCAAGAATTCCTGCCTTGACTCCTGAGGCAGGGAGTCTTTAAACTTGGCCATCGAGTCCCAAATATTAAAATCATATCTCCACAGCAATGCCTGCTGGTTGAAGAAACAAAGTTTTAGGCTGGCTGTCTAATACACCTTTCTACTAAACAAATCAAGCCTCTCTGCATCCTTATTTTTAGGGGTCACACTTGCTTGTCCCTGTCTATCCCGCTCATTTGCAGACGAAACCATCAGAGACTCAGTGGAGGGTGAGAATACATGTATTCAAACACCTTGGCTGGGACATAATATTTCTTCTCTTGCCTTTTCAAGGTCGGGGGCAGGGAAGATTGGGTCTGCCACAGTGCCCTAAACAGTTTCAGTACCCCTTCATTGACTGGTAGGACCACCTTGTAGGGGGCCACTGCAGTCAAAATGTCAAACAGGCTGTCCGTGGGTTCCTTGAGCTCCTCCACCTCTAGCTTCAAGTTTGCGGTGACCCGCTTGAGGAGCTCCTAGTTAGCCCTGAAGTCATCCAGTGGCAGTGCGTTGGCACGCCCCGTGACTGTCTCATCTGGGGATGATAAGGAAGAGGCCACCACTGTAGGAAGGGCTGGTTCCTTCTCCACTGCCAAGGCTGCCTCCTCTGGGACTGCTGGGGTCTCGGATCAGCGTCCAAATCAGGGTCGGGGTTCGCCTCTCGGAGATCAAGGATGACAGCTGGGATTAAGGTCCCGACATCGGAGGGAACCCCTATGTGTTCCAATATTGCCAGTGCACCAGCCACTGCTCCAGTGGCCAAACACCAACAGATGGTCCCGCACCGAAGTCCAGCATGTAATGCTGATGCCGGTGCCTCCTCGGGGGAGGGAGGGATTCGTCCCCAGACTCCGACAAGGATTCCTCTCTCGGAGACCATGGTGGAGCCATTGCCATGTCTGCCTGTCAGCTGTGATGGGGAGCCGGGGAATGACATTGGGTTGGAGACTGGTGCTGTGGAGCTGGTGACCGCTGTCATGGTACCAGGGATATGCGTTCCGGCACTGGTGACCAGTGCCGTGAAGTCAGTGACTGGGAAGCTGGTGATCAGCGCCGCGAAGGTGGAGATCAATGTTGCAAAGCTGGAGACTTGCGTCTGGTTGGAGACCACTGAGGTGGGCCCATGGAAGGTTTCCTTCTGGAGGGGGCCATCTTCGACAACTCCAAGGGAGTCACTTAAGGTTCTTGGGGTGTAAGCAGCATTGGAAGAGACATTAAGTCCCTTGCCGACTTGAAAGCCTCTGGTGTTGATGGGGCTTGTAGGTGGAGGATGGCCCAATCACTCCCAGGAGTCGGTGGTGGGTCCCGGACTGAGCTCAGAGCCCTAGAGGGTGTTGTCGCTGCCAACTGTGGCTCTGGGGAGGACGAGTGGCCCAGCACGGTTCTCAGCTCATCAACTGTCCCCTGCCTATGCCTCTGTGGCACTGGGGAGCACCCTCTTTTGGCACGCTGTTTTTTGTGCCTCTTCCTTGGCACAGGGGATGGAGACTGGTGCCAGGAAGGGCACAGTGCTGGGGGAGCACTCCGCACTGAGGCCAATATGCTTGGCACGAAATTGAAGTGGCACAGTTCCGAGGCCGGTCTAAGTGCTGCTTCCATTAACAGGGCCTTCAAGCAAATGTCCTGTCCTTAAGTGTGTGGTTGCTATTGCTATTGCTCCTTGCTGTGTGCTCCACAATATCTGTGAGAGTAAAGGGGACATGTTTATGGCAGGGTGGGAGTTTGAGGCAAATAGCCTGGCAGCCGATTATGAGCAGCCAGACACCAGGGCGATTAGAAGACCACAGCTGGGTGTCCTGCGCATCAGAGAAGCTTTGAAAACCAGTTTCATGACTGGCGAGGCTACAGTGTGACAGTTCTGTTTGGTTGACTCTACTTCCCTATAAGCCAACCGACCTCCCCCTTTATCACCTATATCACCGCTTTCAGAGGCAATAAAGTCATTATTGTTTCAAAATCATGCATTCTTTATTAATTCATCACACAAATAGGGGGAAAACTCACAAAGTAGCCTGGGAGGGGTGGGTGAGGAGGGAAAAACTGGGTGGGGTGGTGGATGAGGGGAGGAAGGAAAGACAAGGCCACACTACAGTTCAAAACTTATTGAATGCCAGCCTTCTGTTGCTTGGGCAATTCTCTGGGGTGGAGTGGCTGGGTGCCTGTAGTCTCCCCACCCACGTTCTTGGGCGTCTGGGTCAGAAGGATATGGAACTTGGGGAGGAGGGCAGGCGTTTATACATGGGCTGCAGCGGCGGTCTGTGCTCCTGCTGCCTTTCCTGCAGCTCCACCAGATGCCTGAGCATGTCAGTTTGCTCCCCCATTAGCCTCAGCATTGCATCCTGCCTCCTCTCATCGCGCTCCTCCGTCCTCTCATCGCGTTCATTTAATGCTTTCCTGGACTCTGCCATTGTTTGCCTCCATGCATTCTGCGGAGCTCTTTCAGTGCGGGAGGACTGCATGAGCTCTGAGAACATTTCATCGTGAGTGCGTTTTTTTCACCTTCTACTCTGCCCTAGCCTCTGGGCTGGAGATGATAGGGGGAGCATAGAAACATTTGCAGCTGCGGAAGGAAAAAAAAGGGAGAGTCATATGTAAAAAGATACATTTTAGAGAACAAAGGAAAGACTATTTCACACTGAATCAAGCGATTCACATTACATAGCACATGTGCTTTTGGTACAAGGTCGCATTTTGCCTCTTATATTGAGTGTTTGCTGGTTTGGTGTGAGACATCACACATGCTCGGCTGGGCAACAGAATTCGGCTTGCAGGCAGCCATGGTAAGGCAAAGGGTTTCGTCTTCTTCAACCTTCATAACATGTGGGAACAGTTTCAAACAGCAATGCCCTCCTTTCCCATACCAAGCAAAGCCCGCTGGGAAGATCCCTGTCAGCCAAACGCAAACAGCTCAGTATGAACGGGCCTCCCCGCACCGCGTGGCTAACAGCAGGGATGATTTCTTTTCAGCCAAAGGCAAACAGCCCAGCAGGAACGGGCACCTCCGAATGTCCCCTTAAATAAATTTCCCATATTTCAACCAGGTGACCATGAATGATATCACTCTCCTGAGGATAACACAGAGAGCACCCCAGGAGAGCTTCATGGAGATGTCCCTGGAGGATTTCCACTCCTTCCCAAGACATGTTAAAAGACTTTTCCAGTAGCTATACTGGCTGCGAATGCATCCCAAGTCTTCAGGGCAAATTAATCATTAAACATGCTTGCTTTTAAACCATGTATTATATTTACAAAGGTACACTCACCAGAGGTGCCTTCTCCAGCTTCATGGTCCGGAAGCCCACCTTGGGAGGGTATTGGCTCCAGGGTGATGAACAGTTCCTGGCTGCTGGGGAAAAGGGATTCTCCTCTTGCCTGCTGTGTGCTATCCTCAACCTCCTCCTCCTCATCCACAAAATCCTCATCCCTGTTGCGTGAGACTCCCCCATTGCAGTTGTCCACAGACAGTGGTGGGAAAGTGGTAGGGGCTCCCCCTAGAATTGCATGCAGCTCATCATAGAAGCGGCATATATGGGGCTCTGACCCAGAGCAACCATTTGCATCCTTTGTTTTTTGGTAGGCTTGCCTAAGCTCCTTAACTTTCACGTGGCACTGCTGTGTGTCCCTTTTGTAGCCTCTGTCCATCATGCCCTTGGAGATTTTGGCAAATATATTGGCATTTTGTCTTTTGGAATGGAGTTCTGCCTGCATGGATTCTTCTCCCCATACAGAGATCAGATCCAGTACCTCCCATTCGGTTTATGCTGGAGCTCTTTTGCGATTCTGGAACGCCATGGTCACCTGCGCTGATGAGCTCTGCACGGTCACCTCTGCTGATGAGCTTGCCACGCTGGCCAAACAGAAAATGAAATTCAAAAGTTCCCGGGGCTTTTCCTGTCTACTTGGCCAGTGCATCTGAGTTGAGAATGCTGTCCAGAGCGGTCACAATGGAGCACTCTGGGATAGCTCCCGGAGGTCAATACCATAGAATTGTGTCCAAACTACCCCAAATTCGACCCAGCAAGGTCGATTTTAGCGCTACTTCCTTCGCCGGGGAGGCGTACAGAAATCAATTTTAAGAGCCCTTAAAGTCGACAAAACAGGCTTGGTCATGTGGATGGGTACAGGGTTAAATCGACCTAACGCTACTAAATTCGACCTAAACTCCTAGTGTACACCAGGGCTAACTATTTTAATTCACTAACAAGAGAAAACTATACACAACCGAAAAAGTCCGAACCACTAGGGTAAGAAAGCCTTACAAGCGCAAGAGACCAATCCAGCAACCATCATGGGCGGTAAGAAGAAACTGAGAGGGTGTCGAACCAGTGGTGTCCCTTATACTGGCACATGAGCGTGGGACTCCGGGGGGGGCGGGGGTTAGAGCTGGCCCTATGGATACCACTAAGGGAAAAATCTCCAGCAACTATGCATATAGGTGCGTGCACACATAGCATGGAATTGACATAAGCAAGCACTCGAACAACAAAAGTTACGGTACAGGTTAGTAACAGTTTCTTATGAATGACCGCACATGTTCATTCCACTTCAGATGAACTCACAAGCTATATCTGGTGGTGAGATTGGAGTCTGCCTGAATGATTAAAGGACTGCTCATCCAAATCTGGCATTTCTAGATTGCTAAGAGATGGCATAATGTGAGGCAAAGGTATGCATTGAAAATCAAGTTGCAGCTGTACAAATGTTGAGACTAAGTACCTGGGCTATTAAGCCTGGAAAAGTTGCATAACATCTGGTTGAATGCATTAGTACCCTGTTTGGAGGAGTTACATTGGCCATGCTGTAGCACAAATGTACACAAGAAAAGATCCAGAATGAGGTTCTCTGAGAAGAGATCAGAAGTCCCTTCATCCTGGCTGCAAATAGAGAATCTCTTCCACTTCACCAAGTGAGTATGCCTAGTGGTTTTCTACTATTCAAGAGCACATCTTGCACCCTCTTTGAACAGATCTCCTTCTGAGATGTCAACCACAGAGCATCCACGCTGTCAGGTGAAGGACCTCTAGGTTGTGATGGAGGAAGATACCATGGTACCATGAGATCAGGTCCAGGTCCAGTGGTAGCGTCAAAGAACTGTGTCTGAGAGGCTCAGCAGAGTGAAAAACCAGTATCTGAGAGGCCATGCTGGTGCTATGAGCATAGGTGCCAAATCTGTGGGTGCTCTGGGGCTGGAGCACCCAAGGGAAAAAAATAGCGGATGCTCAGCACCAACCAGCCACCGCTGCTTGGTGGCTGGGGAGGGGCTTGGGGGAGGGTGAAGAGCAGTGAGTGGAGAGTGGGTGGGGGCCTCAGATAGGGGGCAGAGCGAGGTTGGGGCCTTGTGGGGAGGGGCAGAGCAGGGGCGGGAGGAGAAGGAGTGAGGGCAGGGCCTTGGGGGATGGGGCGGAGTGGGGCGGGGCCTGGCTCGGAGATGGAGCACCCCTAGGGAAAAATAAAAGTCAATGCCTATGACTATCATTCATGTATGGTCGTACTTGATTTTTAACAACACTCTGGGTAGGAATGGAATAGGAGGGAATGCGTACAGAAGCTTGTCCATCCAAGGCAACAGGGAAGTATTTGAGGGAGATCTTGGACTGTGACCTGCTCATGAACAAAACTGATGACACTTCCTGTTAATTTTGATTGCAAAAAGGTCTATGTGGGGAATCTCCCACAGCTGGAAAACGAACCTGGTTACATCTGGACAGAGACACCACTCATGCTCAACTGGTCTCCCAGACAGTTCTGTACACCCAGAAAGTGGGAGGCTTTGAGGTGGATTAAGTTGTTGATAGAAAAGTCCCACACTAGAACTGCCTCTCAGCACAGCAGAGTCAACCAGGTCCCTCCATGCCTGTTCACACAAAACATGACAGCTGTATTGTCTGTAAGCACTAACAAATTCTTTCCCTGTTGATATGGGAAAGGATATCAGGACAAGCTAGTCAAATAGTTCTCAATTCTGTTATATTTATGGGGAGAGCTAAATCCTGGGCAGACCACAGACCTTGAGTCTGCAGGAATCCCAAGTGGTCCCCCAACCTTGGGCAGAAGTGTTTGTAACTAAGGTCAAAGTAGGTTGAGAAGGGGCAAATGGAAGGTCCACACATACATTGGCTGAGATGGTCCCCCAGTCCAGAGAGGCTAAAGTTCATGTAGGCACCTAAACTTCCATGTCCAGATGATGATGAATCATGGAGTACCTTAAACTCATCATAGAATCATAGAATATCAGGGTTGGAAGGGACCTTAGGAGGTCATCTAGTCCAACCCCCTGCTCAAAGCAGGACTAATCCCCAATTAAATCATCCCAGCCAGGGCTTTGTCAAGCCTGACCTTAAAAACTTCTAAGGAAGGAGATTCCACCACCTCCCTAGGTAACGCATTCCAGTGTTTCACCACCCTCCTAGTGAAAAAGTTTTTCCTAATATCCAACCTAAACCTCCCCCACTGCAACTTGAGACCATTACTCCTTGTTCTGTCATCTGCTTCCACTGAGAACAGTCTAGATCCATCCTTTTTGGAACCCCCTTTCAGGTAGTTGAAAGCAGCTATCAAATCCCCCCTCATTCTTCTCTTCTGCAGACTAAACAATCCCAGTTCCCTCAGCCTCTCCTCATAAGTCATGTGTTCCAGACCCCTAATCATTTTTGTTGCCCATCGCTGGACTCTCTCCAATTTTTCCACATCCTTCTTGTAGGGTGGGGCCCAAAACTGGACACAGTACTCCAGGCGAGGCCTCACCAATGTCGAATAGAGGGGAACGATCACGTCCCTTGATCTGCTGGCTATGCCCCTACTTATACATCCCAAAATGCCATTGGCCTTCTTGGCAACAAGGGCACACTGTTGACTCATATCCAGCTTCTTGTCCACTGTCACCCCTAGGTTCTTTTCCGCAGAACTGCTGCCTAGCCATTCGGTCCCTAGTCTGTAGCGGTGCATTGGATTCTTCCATCCTAAGTGCAGGACCCTGCACTTATCCTTGTTGAACCTCATCAGATTTCTTTTGGCCCAATCCTCCAATTTGCCTAGGTCCCTCTGTATCCTATCCCTACCTGCCACCGTATCTACCACTCCTCCTAGTTTAGTATCATCCGCAAATTTGCTGAGAGTGCAATCCACACCATCCTCCAGATCATTTATGAAGATATTGAACAAAACCGGCCCCAGGACCGACCCTTGGGGCACTCCACCTGATACCGGCTGCCATCTAGACATGGAGCCATTGATCATTACCCGTTGAGCCCGACAATCTAGCCAACTTTCTACCCACCTTATAGTGCATTCATCCAGCCCATAATTCTTTAACTTGCTGACAAGAATACTGTGGGAGACCCTATCAAAAGCTTTGCTAAAGTCAAGAAACAATACATCCACTGCTTTCCCTTCATCCACAGAACCAGTAATCTCATCATAGAAGGCGATTAGATTAGTCAGGCATGACCTTCCCTTGGTGAATCCATGCTGACTGTTCCTGATCACTTTCCTCTCCCCTAAGTGCTTCAGGATTGATTCCTTGAGGACCTGCTCCATGATTTTTCCGGGGACTGAGGTGAGGCTGACTGGCCTGTAGTTCCCAGGATCCTCCTCCTTCCCTTTTTTAAAGATGAGCACTACATTAGCCTTTCTCCAGTCGTCCGGGACTTCCCCCGATCGCCATGAGTTTTCAAAGATAATGGCCAATGGCTCTGCAATCACAGCCGCCAACTCCTTTAGCACTCTCGGATGCAACGCATCCGGCCCAATGGACTTGTGCACGTCCAGCTTTTCTAAATAGTCCCAAACCACTTCTTTCTCCACAGAGGGCTGGTCACCTACTCCCCATGCTGTGTTGCCCAGCGCAGCAGTCTGGGAGCTGACCTTGTTCGTGAAGACAGAGGCAAAAAAAGCATTGAGTACATTAGCTTTTTCCACATCCTCTGTCACTAGGTTGCCTCCCTCATTCAGTAAGGGGCCCACACTTTCCTTGACTTTCTTCTTGTTGCCAACTTACCTGAAGAAACCCTTCTTGTTACTCTTAACATCTCTTGCTAGCTGCAGCTCCAGGTGCGATTTGGCCCTCCTGATTTCATTCCTACATGCCCAAGCAACATTTTTATACTCTTCCCTGGTCATTTGTCCAATCTTCCATATCTTGCAAGCTTCTTTTTTATGTTTAAGATCGGCAAGGACTTCACTGTTAAGCCAAGCTGGTCGCCTGCCATATTTACTATTCTTTCGACACATCGGGATGGTTTGTCCCTGTAACCTCAATAGGGATTCCTTGAAATACAGCCAGCTCTCCTGGACTCCTTTCCCCCTCATGTTATTCCCCCAGGGGATCCTACCCATCAGTTCCCTGAGGGAGTCGAAGTCTGCTTTCCTGAAGTCCAGAGTCCGTATTCTGTTGCTTTCGTTTCTTCCCTGTGTCAGGATCCTGAACTCTACCAACTCATGGTCACTGCCTCCCAGATTCCCATCCACTTTTGCTTCCCCTACTAATTCTTCCCGGTTTGTGAGCAGCACAGGTCAAGAAAAGCTCTCCCCCTAGTTGGCTCCTCCAGCACTTGCACCAGGAAATTGTCCCCTACATTTTCCAAAAACTTCCTGGATTGTCTGTGCACCGCTGTATTGCTCTCCCAGCAGATATCAGGATGATTAAAGTCGCCCATGAGAACCAGGGTGTGCGATCTAGTAGCTTCTGCGAGTTGCCGGAAGAAAGCCTCATCCACCTCATCCCCCTGGTCCGGTGGTCTATAACAGACTCCCACCACTACATCACTTTTGTTGCTCACACTTCTAAACTTAATCCAGAGACACTCAGGTTTTTCTGCAGTTTCGTACCGGAGCTCTGAGCAGTCATACTGCTCCCTTACATACAGTGCTACTCCCCAACCTTTTCTGCCCTGCCTGTCCTTCCTGAACAGTTTATAACCATACATGACAGTACTCCAGTCATGTGAGTTATCCCACCAAGTCTCTGTTATTCCAATCACGTCATAATTCCTTGCCTTCACCAGGACCTCCAGTTCTCCCTGCTTGTTTCCAAGGCTTTGTGCATTTGTATATAGGCACTTGAGATAACCTGCTGATCGCCCCTCCTTCTCAGTATGAGGTAGGAGCCCTCCCCTCACAGACGTTCCTGCCTGTGCTTCCTCCCGGTATCCTGCTTGCCCACTTACTTCAGGGCTTTGGTCTCCTTCCCCCGGTGAACCTAGTTTAAAGCCCTCCTCACTAGGTTAGCCAGCCTGCTTGCAAAGATGTTCTTCCCTCTCTTCGTTAGGTGGAGCCCGTCTCTGCCCAGCACTCCTCCTTCATGGAACACCATCCCATGGTCAAAGAATCCAAAGCCTTCTCTCCAACACCACCTGTGTAGCCATTCGTTGACTTCCATGATTCGACGGTCCCTACCCCGGCCTTTTCCTTCCACGGGGAGGATGGACGAGAACACCACTTGCGCTTCAAACTCCTTTATCCTTCTTCCCAGAGCCACGTAGTCCGCAGTGATCCATCCTCACAGCCTCCTGAGATGAAGCCTGGCATACCACTGAAGTCTGAGGCATGGCCCAGAAGTCTGAGGCAATTCTGTGCTGTTGTGGTAGGATGGGCCTTCAGATCTAAAGAAATGGTCAGCATTGTCTGAAATCTGGTCTGTAAAAGGAAATCCTTGACTTCCATAGAGTGCAAGACTGCGCCTATGAACTCTATACTTTGTACAGGTGGCAGAGTTGACTTTTCCTTTTTGATGAGCAATCCTAGCGTGGCCATGAGCAATCTTGGGCACATTACACAGCACTTGCCCCTTGGCCCCCGTGGCCCCGTCATTCATTTAGGGAAACACTAACTCCTGATTTTCCCAGGAACACTGCCACTACTCCCATGCACTTTATGAACACATGAGAGGCTCCAGACAAGCCAAATGAGAGGACTGTAAACTGGTAGTAGGATTTGTTGACCAAAAACCTGAGGTATTTCCTGTGGCTCTGATGTTTTGCCACATGGAAATATGTGTCCTTTAAGTCAAGGGCAGCATACCAGTCGTCAGGATCAAGGGAGGGGATAATGGAAGCAAGTGTGACCAAGCAAATCTTTATTTCCTTTAAATATTTGTTGAGCTGTTGAAGATCTATTATAGGTGTGAGACCTCTTTTTGTTTGTGGTATGAGGAAGTAATAAGAATAAAACTCCTTCCCTCTGTGAAGTGAGGGAACCTCCTCTACGGCTCCCAACCAGGAGACAGAACGAAAGTCTCAAAGGAGAACTTCTTCATGAGAGTGGTCCCTGGGAAAAAGCAACAGGGAAGAGGAGTGAGAAGGGGATGTGTGTGGAAATAAACTGAAGGGTGTATCCCAATTCCACTATACGTAGGACCCACTAGTCTGTAGTGATGTGGATCCAAGTACTTAGGAAGTGAGACAGCCTGTTGGAAAACACTAGGGTAGGAGAAGCTAGCAGTGTCCTCAACAAACATCAAAATGCTAGCTTGGAGTTTCCAGGCTGTCTGGACGAGCTGGCTGCTGCTAAAGAAGTAGGTGAGGGTGGACTCCTCTTATAACTCTTGCCTATCATTTTGGTTTGGTCTTGGTGGCGAGGAGTAAATGAAGCACACTGATGTGGCTTCTGGAGATGGAACTGTTTCTTCTTTAGGACAGGTGTATAAATGACCAAAGACTTGAGTGTAGCCCTAGAGTCTTTAAGGCTATGCATCTGAAGAAGTGGGGTTTTTACCCACAAAAGCTTATGCCCAAATAAAATCTGTTAGTCTTTAAGGTGCCACTGGACTCCTTGTTGTTTTTGTGGATACAGACTAACACGGCTACCCCTCTGATATACAGCTATGCAGCTTGTCATTCGTCTGCTCTGAGAAAAGTATTGGACCCTCAAAAGGAAGATCCTGGACAGTCTGTTGGACCTTCTGAGAAAGACCCAATGACTGGAGCCATGAACATCTGTGCATTATAATGGCCAACGCAATGGCTCTAGCTGCAGAATCCGCAGCATCCAAAGCAGATCCAGCCTGAAGTGAGGTCCTGGCTACTAACTTTCCCTCTTCCATCATAGCAAGAAACTCCTGTCTTGCCTCCCATGGCAACTTGTCCATAATTTTTAAAACATTGTCCCAGAGATTAAAATCATAGAGCCAGCAATGCCTCCTGATAAGCAATCTTGAGCCATAGCCCAGCTGTTGAATAAAGTTTCCTGCTAAAGAGATTGAGCTTCTTTGCATGTCTAGTTGGCAGCCAGTATCAAGTGGAGTGCCCCAAGGGTCAGTCCTAGGGCCGGTTTTGTTCAATATCTTCATTAATGATCTGGAAGATGGCGTGGATTGCACTCTCAGCAAGTTTGCAGATGACTCTAAACTAGGAGGAGTGGTAGCTACGCTGGAGGGTAGGGATAGGATACAGAGGGACCTAGACAAATTAGAGGAGTGGGCCAAAAGAAATCTGATGAGGTTCAACAAGGACAAGTGCAGAGTCCTGCACTTAGGATGGAAGAATCCCATGCACTGCTACAGTCTAGGGACTGAGTGGATAAGCAGCATTTCTGCAGAAAAGGACCTTGGGGTTACAGTGGATGAGAAGCTGGATATGAGTCAACAGTGTGCCCTTGTTGCCAAGAAGGCTAATGGCATTTTGGGCTGTATAAGTAGGAGCATTGCCAGCATATTGGGGGACATGATCATTCCCCTCTACTCGGCATTGGTGAGGGCTCATCTGGAGTACTGTGTCCACTTTTGGGCCCCACACTACAAGAAGGATGTGGAAAAATTGGAAAGAGTCCAGTGAAGGGCAACAAAACTTTTTCACTTGGAGGGTGGTGAAGCACTGGAATGCGTTACCTAGGTAGGTGGTGGAATCTCCTTCCTCTGAGGTTTTTAAGGTCAGTCTTGACAAAGCCCTGGCTGGGATGATTTAGTTGGGGATTGGTCCTGCTTTGAGCAGGGGTTGGACTAGATGACCTCCTGAGGTCCCTTCCATCCCTGATATTCTGTGATTCTATGATTTTTGGGTTAGATGCTTGCTGACCCTGAAGCAGTCTCTCTTTGAAGGCTGAGACCACCAAAGACCTCACTGGGGGTTGAACATTTTTTACACCCAATCCCCTACTGGGTCTTTGGTGGTCTCAGATGTCAGAGACACAGTTCTTTTAGTTGTGGGAGGTAGGGAAGATGGAGTTTGCCACAGCACTTTAGCAGGCTCTGTAATAGCCTTGTTAATGTGAGTGCCAATCAAAAAGGCCCCACAGATGTCAAGATATCGACCAATCTGAGAGACCTTTCTTGAACCATTGCACCTGAATATCTAAGGTGCAAGACACTCTCTTTAGGTGCTGGTGGGCCCTGTAATTGTCTGTGAAGAAAAAAAAGGTTACCTACCTTTCATAACTGTTGTTCTGCGAGACGTGTAGCTCACATTGATTCCATTCTAGATGTGCGCGCACCCAGGTGCAAAGCTGTCAGAGATTTTTGAGTTCAATTTGCCCTCCACTTCTGATTTTTGAGGCTTCGGAAAGAAAACCGGTAAGTATATGTCTTGACTGGTATGAAACTGTGAAACTAACTTGGGCAGGAATGCTGGGTGCAGCCACAGATGGACCTTGTCCTTGTAGAACACAGTATAGGGCCTCTCTGAAGTAAGCACCCTGATCTCAGAGACCCAACTGGCGGACATTATTGAGATCAGGAAAGAAACTTTCCAGGACAGGAGGAGAGGGGAGCAGGTAGCTGGAGACGCGAAGGGAGGACCCATGAGCCGTGACAGCATGAGGTTCAGGTCCGAGAGGGACAGGATCCCTGACATGAGGGTAGAATTGCAGGGTGTAGTCCTGAAATACAATTTCTAGCACCCTGATGTGTGGGTAGAATTGCATGGTGCAGTCTTGAGATACAATCTCTAGCACCCAACAGTCTGAGATGACCCGCGACCAGGCCGAACGGTATGGATAAAGACGGTTGAGGAAAGAACGAACTGGATCCGGGGAGTTGACTGGGGCGTTGCTCTCAAGAGCATCCCCAAAACAAACACTTCTGGCCCCTCTGACCCTTCAACTGACTGACGGAGGCATCGGCATCATAGGCATGCCCTACGCGCTCCAATAGGGCCATTGCGCAAGCCACTGGCTTTGCTGCCATGATGGCATCGCAGAGGTTGATGCAGCCTCAAGTGCCCAATCACGCCGGTGCTGTCGCAGTGAAGGGCTGAATTCCCTTTCTGTACTAGAGGAATCACCTTCCGGTGACCATAAAGGGACCGTCAAAGCTTGCATCTGACGGCTAACTGTTGCTGTGAGACACTGGTGCCTCAAGTAGGAGGATCAGTGCTGTGACAGAGACTCCTCCCACTGTCTGGAAGACAGGGATTTGCACTGAGGAGCCAGCCAGTGGGAGGATGATTGGTGCCAGCAATAAGGTGACCGATGCCTTCCTCTAGGTGACCCACGTCGAGAAGGCGGAGACTGCGAGTACAGTGCCGGTAATCTAGGACATCCTGCAGAAGACAGAGACATGGGGCGTGGAGATAGAGAGCGCTGTCTCGTTGCCAGAGACCAGTGTAGTTTGCCCGCCCTCTGTGGGGTCTTTACGCACGGCTTGCCCTCGCCGGAAGCCTTTGCCTTGTCCTGTGACACACACGGTGCCGCAGTGTTGGTAGAGGCCTCTGCTCTCTGGGAAGGCGTCGTCCCCTACCACTACGTGGAGTTGGTGGGGATCCCTTGGGGTGGCTCTGGTGTGGGCTTGTGGCCCGAACTGGATCATTTGCCCTTCTTGCTTGGTGCCAGGGAGTTGATCTTTTTCGACCTCTTCTTAGGCACTGCTGATGAGGAGCAGAGCCGGGCGGAGCCCGGTGCCGGGGGTGCGTTGCACACTTAGGCCAAGGTGCTAGGGGCAGATTCTGGCCGGGAAGGCTTGGACACTGGGCAGAGAACAGCCTCCATGAGGAGGGCCCTCAAACAGATGTCTTGCTCTTTCTGAGTTCTGGAACGAAAGTTCTTACAGATGCGACACTTGTCCTTCACAGGTGATTCCCCCAAACACTTGAGATATGAGGGTTATTAACAGGCATAGGCCTGTTGCAGTTAGAGCAGGGCTTAAAATCCAGAGACTAGGGCACGCCCCGCCTGGGGCAAAGTCCCCACTGGGACTCTCTGTCTAACTATACTACTTTACAACTACTTACTAACTACTGTAAACAAATTATTTACAAGGCCTTAAGGCTCAAAGACTGAAGTAGAAGAACTGCTATCCCTTGCAAAGGCAAGGGAAAGGCGCTCCGACTAACCACCACAGGAGGTAAGAAGGAACTGAGAGGGCGTAAGGCTGGCGGCGCCTAATATACCGACACATGAGCGCAGCACTCAAGAAGGCATCACAGCCGACCCTTTGGATACCACTAAGGCAAAAATCTCTGACGGCTGTGCACGTAGGTGTGCGCACACCCAAAATGGAATCGACATGAGCAAGCACTTGAAGAAGAACCTGCCTCATTGGCCAATTGCCTCCTCACTGGAGGACCACCTCTGGACTCGGGGAGCTGAAGTTTCTCTCAATTCTTGCAAGAAGGGGGAGAGTTCACCAGAGCACACTGTTCATGTTTGGTACCGATCCCAGTACCAGGAATGGCTTCCTGCTGCTCTTGATGGGGAGAATTTTTATGACTACTGAAGGAAATAGAACAGAGAGGCCATGGAGACGACCTGCAGGCCAAGGGTTCTAAAATGGCTACTGGTGTGGTCTCAGAGCCCAATTCTTTCCAGACCACAGGTCTCTACCAGTTGGCCAAGACGGAACTTCTGCTGGGTAACCAAATGAAAGGGAATGGTAACTAATATGATGCAGTCGCAATACGTCAAAGCTGACTTCCGACTCAGAGGATAAACCAGATTCATCCGACCAAGGAGGAACTGGGGATCAATGCCGGGAGTCTGGAGAAGGCGGCACTGGGTGAGATCATCACCAGTTTGCCTCTGAAATGACATCATACGAGGAAGTACTAGAGTGTCCGGCACTTCCCATTGTACTGGATGCTGAACTACAGCAGATGGCAAATCCTAAAAACAACTGTTGGTTCTAGATGGGATGATTCTTGAATACCCAGCTAAACCAGTACCAAGAGACGCAGATCGTGTGCCACAGTATATGCTTCAGGTGTTAATAACACAAGGATAGATTCTTGCTGCTGCTAAGCCAATAAAGACCACACTGCTGAGCCAGATGGTGCCACCTTAAGGATTGGTCTCAATGGGGTCAGTACCAGGCCTGCAATCGATGACCCTACCTGAGCAGTTATCTGCACCGGGGAGTTACCTCAGGTCGAGTGCACTCTACCTTCCCTGCCAGCATGTCTGACGGACTTCAGTGACAAGGACCTCAATCTTCTAGATACTGAGTCCTTTGATGCCATCTTCCGACGCCTCTTCCTCCATACCAGAGAAGGAATCTGGTGCTGAGAGTCTGGCAAACCAGGAGGAGTGTTCCTAACCAGATCAAATATGCTTGGTACACACTCCAAACAAGCGGGCTCTGAGGGTGGGAACAGGGCTGCCTCCATCAGGTATTTTAATCTGAACTCTCTGTCCTTTTTAAGTTCTGGGCTTAAAGTCCCTGCAGATTTGGCACCTGCCTCTGACGTGAGCCTCTCCTAGGCACTTCAGACACCTGCAGTGCGGGTCACTAACTGGCATCGGCTTCTTGTAGGCGCTGCAGGATTTGAAGCCTGGGGACTGAGGTATGCCCTGGCACCAGCTACTGGTACCCAAATGGCGGGAACCAAAAAGTACAAAAGCAGTACACCAATAAAGGAAACCCACTACTAACTTAACTCTTAATGAGTACTAACTATATAAAGATGTAAAATGAGGGAACTTGTGGTAGAAAGATAAAACACTCCAACAACTATCACAGATGGTAAGGAGGAACTGAGGGGGGTTGGGAGTGGCTTTGCCCTTAACATCATCACGCAGAAATGCAAGGCAGCAGAGGGCGCATGCGCCATCCCCCTGGGTACCACTGAGGGGAAAAATCTCCAACAACAGTGCACTGGGTGTGCACGGACCTGAAGTGGAATGGACATGTGCAATCACTCAAAGATTAACAATGTAGTTAAGGCTAAGAGTACCTATCAGTAATGAAAGAAGTTGAAAATATTCCAGGTATGTTGTGACAATCCCAAAAACAAGCATTACATGCTCAGGAAATTCAGAGTTAAACTTACAAAAAAATCCAAACATAGTAAGATATGGAAATGTACAGTTAAAACACTCAAACAACTTGAACTTAGCACTGTAGTATGAAATAACTGGACAGCTATAATTGATGCAGGTAAGTGCTTGTGGTTCTGAATCAGATGGAAGTAATTTTTAAAACCACTTGATTTTTTTCAGGGTCAATAAAAATCAATGATTTTTAAAAAAAAAAATTTTTAAATCTGTTTTTATTTATATTGGATTTTTTTTTGATAAAATGCTTTTTGATAGTTTTAATTAAGATACATTATAGCTCAAAGATATCTCATCATGGAATAGGTATTATAAATTCTAATTCTATAGTGTGAGACAACATATTAATGTCATGTTTAAGAAAAGTTTTGTAAATGAGTTCCAATAATTCATGGATCAGGGACCCAATCTTATGGGGTTCTAGGGGCTTCTGTATAGATTATTTAGGTTAATCTATATACCCAATGGGACTCAGTCTAGATGACACCTTTAGAGTTTTGCAGTTCTCAAACTGTGGACTTGTGTTTCGAGAGATAACATTCTAGTTAACAACAAAAATGTTTTAAAATAAATAAATAAATACTATATAGAGGCTTTTCCAAATGTGTGGCAGTGCCCTGGTGGGTGGAAGGCTGATTTGGACGCCAAGTGCACCTTGACGGACGAGGGCACTAGGCCTTGGGCTCTAAGGTGAAGGAGGTAGTCTAAAATGAGCTGAATCAGAGCAGACACAGGCGAAACGCTCTGATCAGCCGCTTAGCGGAAAAAACCGAGACCACTTATCCAGATAGGCCCGACTTGTGGAGGGGCGTCTACTTTCCAGCAGGATGTGCTGAACCCCTTCCGAGCAAGCCCTCTCCTTCCGGCCTAACCACTGAGCAGCCATGCCATGAGGTGGAATGCCGCTAGGTTGGGGTGGAGGAGGCGGCCCTGGTCCTGGGATAGCAGGTCCGGTCAGGATGGCAACGGCCAAGGTGGGGCAACTGCCAGGCTCGCGAAAGTCCCATACCAATGTTGCCTGGGCCATGCCAGGGAAATCAGGAGGACCCGGGCCCTGTCCGTTTTTATCTTTTGCAAGACCTTGCTGATCAGCGGGATTGGGGGAAAGGCATAGAGCAGCTGGCCCGACCAGGACAGGAGGAAGGCATTGGAGATGGCACCCAAGCCCAACCCCCCTTCGTCCCCCCGGAGCGAAAACGGGAACACCAGCAGTTCTGCCTTGTTGCAAACAGGTCCACCTGGGGAGTGCCGCACATTTGGAAAAGCCTATGCACCACCTCTGGGTATAATGACCACTCGTGCTCAGAGGAGAAGTCCCGGCTCAGGTGATCCGCAGGGGAATTATGGGCGTCCAGTAAGTGGTGGGCTTCCAGATAAATATTGTGGATATGCGGAAGTCCCACAGCCTGACGGCTTCCTGGCAGAGGGCTGAGGAATGGGCCCCGTCTTGCCTGTTGACTTAGAACATCGAGGTCCTGTTGTCCATGAGAACCCTGACCACTCTGCCCTCCAGGTGTGAGCGGAAGGCCATGCATGCCAGATGAACTGCCCTTGACATTTATATGCAGGGCAAGGTCCTGCGCGGACCATGGACCTTGGATCTGAACGTTCCCCACACGGGCTCCCCACCCAAGGTCCAACACGTCGGACACCAGCTCCACAGACAGGGACTGGCCTCTGAAAGGGACCCCGTGGAGCATGTTCCCCAGGGAGAATCACCATCGCAGAGAGGCAATCACCGGTTCGGGCACAGTGAGGACTTTCTCCATCCTGTCCCTGGACTGGGAGAACACCGAGGCCAGCCAGAGCTGGAGGGGCCACATCCTGAGTCTGGCATGATGAACCACATACGTGCATGCCGACATATGATCCAGGAGCTGGATGCACACTCTGACCATGGTCACGGAGAACCTTGGGACTGTGCTGATGAACTCCCTTTGGGCCTCGAACCTGTCCGGTGGGAGAGACGCCCTGACTGATACCACGCCCGGAAGTGCCCTGATAAACTCTATGAACTGCGCGGGGACTAACATGGACTTGGTATCATTTACCAACAGCCCAGAGAAGTGCACATGGACATAAAGAGTGCCATGTGATCCTGCACCTGTGACCTGGAGCTGCCCTTGACCAGCCAGTCGTCGAGATAGGGGAAGACCTGGACCTCCCCACTTCTGAGGTAGGCCACCACTACAGACATACACTTTGTGAATACCCTGGGAGCCGTGGACAGTTTACGGTCCTTCCGTTTGGCCTGGTAGTGCTCCTGCCCAACCGTGAAAAGGAGGAAACATCTATATCCCTCTAATATATGAATGTGGAAGTACATGTCCTGCAGATCAAGGGCAGTGTACCAGTCCCCAGGATCCAGGGAGGGGATGATGGAGGCCAGAGAGACCATGCAAAACTTGAGCTTTACTAGTTCAGTCTTTGCAGGTCCAGGATGGGCCTGAGCCCCCCTTTGGCCTTTGGGAGAAGAAAGTAGTGGGAGTGGAAACCCTTGTGTATGAACTCCGCTGGTACCACCTCCACTGCTCCTAAGCCAAGGAGCCGCCTCACCTCCTGCTTGAGCAGGGTCTCATGAGGGGGTCCCTGAGGAGGGACGGGGTGAGGTAGAGGTAAACTGGAGGGTGTAACCCTAGGAGACAGTGTTGAGGACTCAATCGGTCCGAGGTCAGTCACGACCAGTCCGGGAGAAAAGCACACAACTGGCTGGAGAAGGGAAGCTTTATTGCGCGTGGATCCCTGGAATGAACTGGTAAGTTGCCCCCGAGCATCTTGTCAAAACTGACACTTTCCCGCCTGTTTGCCCTTAGAGGGTGCAGACCCGGATTGCCTCTTCGGGTGTTTCTTACAGTCCCTTGACTTTTTATAAGGGGGCTCATATTTAGAGTGGGTGGCCTGGGTGGGAGCCTGCTGCGGCCTAAACTTGGTCCTGTTCGGGGCCGGGACATACAGGCCAAGGGTCTTTAGCGTTGTACAGGAATCTTTCAGGCCCGGCAATTTCATGTCCGTCTGTTCCACAAACAGGGCCTTGCCATTGAATGGAATGTCCTGTAACGAGTTCTGCGCCTCTCTGGACAACCCAGACAGCAGAAGCCATGATGCCCTCCTCATGGACACCACGGAGGCCATGGACCTTGCAGTAGTATCTGCAGCATCAGAGGCTGTCTGAAGGGCTACCCTGGCAGCCGTACCCTCTTCCACCTGAGCCTTGAACTCCTTTTTGTCACGCTCTTGGAGGGAATCCTCGAATTTGGGCAGAGAGCCCCACAAATTGAACTCATACCTCTCCAGGAGGGCCTTGGTGGTTTGCCACCCTTAGTTGGAAACTGGAGGACGAATAAACTTTTCTACCAAATAGATCCAGCCTCCTTGAGTCCTTATTTTTAGGAGTAGGGACTGGTTGACTTTGCCTCTCCCTGTGGTTAATCGACTCCACCACTACGGAGTTGGGGGCAGGGTGCGTGTACAGGAATTCATGCCCTTTGGCAGGTACAAAGTATTTCCGTTTTCCCCTCTAAGAAATGGGGAGCAAAGAAGCTGGGGTTTGCCACAAGCCATTGGAAATCTTTGCCACCCCTTCATGGAGAGGGAGAGCCACCCTGCCCGGCGCCGAAGCCAAGAGGACGTTGAAGGGGGAGTCCGAGGGTTCATCCACCTCCTCGGCTTGAAGCCATCGTTTTCAACGGTTCTTGGTGGGCTGTAGAGTCCTCCTGTGGGACAGGCGGAGGAGGGGTCATGACTGCCTCATCCGGGGAGGACGAGGATGGGGGTGCAGAACTCTGCGTACCCACCGGAACCATAGGTCCCACCCCTGGGTCCCCCTCCAGGAGCAGGACCAGGGATGAGCGCCCCACCGACTCCTTCCTCGGAGGCTGAGATAGGGAGGCTGACGGGGGCTGCATCGGGTGCCACAGGGCCCATTGGTACCACGATGCCAGCCAAGGGGCTCGGTGCCACTGCACCTGCTCTGGCACCAGGGGAGCAGGCTGTTCAGCCTGACTGGCCTGTCCCAACGGCTGATGACTGCGAAGGGAGGCTGGGCTGGCATATGACCTGCTGCTATCCCAGGACTGGGAGGAGCGGTGGCGTTGGGAACGGTACCAACCACGAGACCGTGATCCAGGCGTGGAGGAGTGGGAGTTCTGCCGGTAGCAGCTTCTCCGTGATTGGCTCTGACGGGCGGATCCGTGACGGCAAGGTGGCGGAGATCGACGACTGGGACTGCGAGAGCGGTGCCGTGGCAGGGACCTCAAGCAAGACAAAGAACGGGAATGGCGTCAATGCACGTACCGCACTGGCCTACAGTAGCCTCTCGGAGATGAGGACCTCCGGTGCCAACTGTCCCAGTGTCGATGGAACACGCTCTTCTCGCGGGGCCTACAATCCCTTGAGGTGGAGCAGTGCCTGGAACCCCTGCCAATTGGTACCAAGCCAGACAACCTGGTAGGGGTTGATGGTGACCAGCACGGACTGCGCACGGGGCGGTGGCTGAGTGGGGAACGGCGTCGGGAACATTCCCTAGACTGACCAGCACCATACAGGCGGCGACTGCAGAGATCCAAGCAGCTGCTTGCCTCTAGACTGGGGAGCCAACGGTGGCAGTGCCCCTGCACTGGCAGAGACATAATGTCCCGAGCCACATGCAGGGCCTCCAGCGTGGAAGGCATCTGGACATCAGGGAACGCAGGCTCGGAGTGTGCCGGGCTACTCCGCTCAACTTGAGTGGGAGGCCGGGAGGCCGATGGGGACCGAGAACTGCCCAAAATGGGTCTAGTTTCTCCCCCCGGTCTTACTCTGGTGTTTCGGCAGAGAAGACCTCTTCTTAGCCTTCTCGGAGTGCCCCGTGGACGGGGAGCCATGACGGCTGGTGGAGGGTACAGAAGGGTCGCCATGCACTGATGCCGTGGTGCTTGGCAACAACTAGGAGCAGTGCAATGGTTCCGGGGTCAAGGCCAACTCCAACAAAATGGCTCGGAGCTGAACGTCCTGCTTCTTCTTCGTCCGAGGCTTGAAGGATCTGCAAATCTTCCAGTGAGAGCTGAGATGGGTCTCCCCAGACAGCACAAACAGTCCGCATGCAAATCACTCGCTGGCATCAGTTGCTTCCAAGTGTCGCAAGACTTAAAGTCCAGGGCATTGGCATGCCCCAACCTTCTTCAAATTCAAAAATTCAAATTCTAGTACGCAGCTTGCTCACAGACAGTGCTCATTTCATGCATCTCCTAGCCAAAGACTTCAGTGTTTCAGAAATAAAGGCTAATGTTGTTGAAATTGCAAAATTTCTTGTCATCTAGTCCAACCCCCTGCTCAAAGCAGGACCAATCTCTGACTAAATCATCCCAGCCAGGGCTTTGTCAAGCCTGACCTTAAAAACCTCTAAGGAAAGAGATTCCACCACTTCCCTAGGTAACCCATTCCAGTGCTTCACCACCCTACTAGTGAAAAAGTTTTTCCTAATATCCAACTGAAGTGAGTTGGAGTGGCCTCCCTCCTCTGGGGCGAGCGAGGATCCGCTACACTCCCATTGGAGGGCGATGCCTACGTCGCCCCACCCCCCTCACCGGAAATACAGGGGTGGGGCCGGAGAAGGACAGGGGTGACCCTGCACCTGGCTGTGCCCAAGCCCCGGACACTGACAAGGACTGGCCCGGAGTGCCCGCCGCTGTGTACCCCGAAGAGCCAGATGAGGCCTGGAGGCCAGAGGTACCAACCCCTGGGGAGGCAGGAAGTAGCCCAGAGGCAGCCACAGACTGAGTCGGCCAGAGATTAAGCCACAGACTGCTAGGGCCCTGGGCTGGGATGTGGTGGAGTAGGGTGGGCCCTCATCACCCTGCCCACACCCCGGGGAGCCAACTCCTGCCTGGTAATGGGAAGGTCCTGCTGTGGAAGAAGGCGCCTCCCTGCCCAGGCACCCAGCTAAGACTATATTGTTTGCTGTCTGCCTGAGTCCTGCCCAGGCTAAAGTCAGCCCTGAGACTCTTTGGTTACGGACTGCCTGAGCCTCCTCAAGCCCAGGCCCCAGCCCACTTATAGACTTGGCTTAAGCGACGACAGATTGAGATGCCCAGATCAAGCTAACGCCTGATGGGGACTGTGTGTCGCCCAGCTCCACTGGGGGCCCTAGACTGTCTGCGGACTCTGATTCTGGCCAGACAGGACCGGATGGAGTGAGCGAGGGCCCACTACACCAACCTAAACCTCCCCCACTGAAACTTGAGACCATTACTCATTGTTCTGTCATATACTACCACTGAGAACAGTCTAGATCCATCCTCTTTGGAATCCCCTTTCAGGTACTTGAGAACAGCTATCAAATCCCCCCTCATTCTTCTCTTCTTCAGACTAAATAATCACAGTTCCCTCAGCCTCTCCTCAGAAGTCATGTGCTCCAGCCACCTAATCATATTTGTTGCCCTCCGTTGGACTCTTTCCAATTTTTCCACATCCTTCTTGTAGTGTGGGGACTGGACACAGTACTCCAGATGAGCCCTCACCAATGCCGAATAGAGGGGAATGATCATGTCCCTTGATCTGCTGGCAATGCTCCTACTTATACAGCCCAAAATGCCGTTAACCTTCCTGGCAACAAGGGCACACTGTTGACTCATATGCAGCTTCTCATCCACCGTAACCCTTGGTCCTTTTCTGCGGAACTGCTGCTTAGCCACTCAGTCCCTAGACTGTAGCAGTGCATGGGATTCTTCCATCCTAAGTGCAGGACTCTGCACTTGTCCTTCTTGAACCTCATCAGATTTCTTTTGGCCCACCCCTCTAATTTGTCTAGGTCCCTCTATAGCCTATCCTTACCCTCCAGTGTATCTACCATTCCTCCCAGTTTAGTGTCATCTGCAAACTTGCTGAGGGTGCAATCCACACCATCCTCCAGATCATTAATGAAGATATTGAACAAAACTGGCCCCAGGACCACCCTTGGGGCACTCCGCTTGATACCGACTGCCAACTAGACATCGAGCCATTGACCACTACCGTTGAGCCTGATGATCTGGCTAGCTTTCTATCCACTTTATAGTCCATTCATTCAGCCCATATGTCTTTAACTTGCTGGCAAGAATACTGTGGGAGACCCTATGAAAAGCTTTGCTGAAGTTAAGGAATAACATGTCCACTGCTTTCCCCTCATCCACAGAGCCAGTTATCTCATCATAGAAGGCAATTACGTTAGTCAGGCATGACTTGCCCTTGGTGAATCCACGCTGACTGTTCCTGATCACTTTCCTCTCCTCTAAGTGCTTCAAAATGGATTCCTTGAGGACCTGCTCCATGATTTTTCCAGGGACCAAGGTGAAGCTGACTGGCCTGTAGTTCCCCAGATCCTCCTCCTTTTCTTTAAAGATAGGCACTACATTAGCCTTTCGGGACCTCCCCTGATCACCATGAGTTTTCAAAGATAATGGCCAATGGCTTTGCAGTCACATCTGCCAACTCCTTTAGCACCCTCGGATGCAGCGCATCTGGCCCCACGGACTTGTGTTCGTCCAGCTTTTCTAAATTGTCCCGAACCACTTCGTTCTCCACAGAGGGCTGGTCACCTCCTCCCCATGCTGTGCTGCCCAGTGCAGTAGTCTGGGAGCTGACCTTGTTCCTGAAGACAGAGGCAAAAAAAGCATCGAATACTTCAGCTTTTTCCACATCCTCTCTCACTAGGTTGCCTCCCTCATTCAGTAAGGGGCCCACACTTTCCTTGACTTTCTTCTTGTTGCTAACATACCTGAAGAAACCCTTCTTGTTACTCTTAACATCTCTTGCTAGCTGCAACTCCAAATGTGATTTGACCTTCCTGATTTCACTCCTGTATGCCCGAGCAATATTTTTATACTCCTCCCTGGTCATTTGTCCAATCTTCCACTTCTTGTTAGCTTCTTTTTTGTGTTTAAGATCAGCAAGGATTTCACTGTTAAGCCAAGCTGGTCGCCTGCCATATTTACTGTTCTTTCTACACATCGGGATGGCTTGTTCCTGCAACCTCAACAGGGATTCTTTAAAATACAGCCAGCTCTCCTGGACTCCTTTCCCCCTAACATTATTCTCCCAGAGGATCCTGCCCATCAGTTCCCTGAGGGAGTCAAAGTCTCCTTTTCTGAAGTCCAGGGTCCGTATTCTGCTGTTCTCCTTTCTTCCTTGTGTCAGGATCCTGAACTCAACCATCTCATGGTCACTGCCTCGCAGGTTCCCATCCACTTTTGCTTCCCCTACTAATTCTTCCCTGTTTGCGAGCAGCAGGTCAAGAAGAGCTCTGCCCCTAGGTTGGTTCCTCCAGAAAATTGTCCCCTACACTTTCCAAAAACTTCCTGGATTGTCTGTGCAGCGCTGTATTGCTCTCCCAGCAGATATCAGGGTGATTGAAGTCTCCCATGAGAACCATGGCCTACGATCTAGTAACTTCTGCGAGTTGCCAGAAGAAAGCCTCGTCCACCTCATCCCCCTGGTCTGGTGGTCTACTGCAGACTCTCACCACGACATCACGTTGTTGCTCATACTTCTAAACTTAATCCAGAGACTCTCATGTTTTTCTGCAGTTTCATACTGGAGCTCTGACCAGTTATACTGCTCTCTTACATACAATGCAATTCCCCCACCTTTTGTTCAACTTCCATAACAACCACTTTGCAGCAGCTGCTCTGAAAAAAGTGGAAGGAACCAAGCTAACTCTCCCACAAGATGTGCGATGGAACTCAGTAGTGGACTGTTTTGGGCACTATATCAAGAACTGGCCTAACCAGATGACAGTTTGTGAACAAAATCGTGAAAAAATAGATGGCACTTTCACAGCCGAAGTTCTCAACACTGGGCTTGAGAAAATGTTGAACACATGCTTAGTATCCTGAAGCCTATTTCTGTAGCCTTGAATAAAATGCAGGGAAATAGCTATTTTATTGTTAAAAGAAAAGGAGTACTTGTGGCACCTTGGAGACTAACAAATTTATTTGAGCATAAGCTTTCGTGAGCTACAGCTCACTTCATCGGATGCATTCAGTGGAAAATACAGTGGGGAGATTGCTGACGCTGTTGAAATTTGGAAGGAACTGAGTGAGATCTTAAAAAGAAAATATGCAATGACAGAGTTAAATTACAAGATTAAAAAAACGAATGCGACAAGCACTATCTCCAGCTCATTTTCTTGCAAATATTCTAAGTACTCGGCACCAGGGTCAAACCTTAACTGCTGAAGAAGAAGAGTTGGCTATGACATGGACATCCAGCAATCATCCCCTCCATAATGCCAACTACAATAAACTTCAGAGCTAAGGGTGAACCATTCAAGAAATATATGTTTGCTGATGGTGTTTTAAAGAAAGTCACACCAGTGAACTGGTGGAAGTCACTTAAGCACTCGGATTCAGAGACTGTTGAAGTGATAATCTCACTTTTAAGAGCAATAAGCTTCTTCTGCTGGTGTAGAAAGAATATTTTCTTCCTTTGGACTGATTCATTCCAAATTGAGAAATCATTTGGGAACTGAAAAAGCAGGAAAGCTTGTTTTTCTTTTCCAGATTATGAACAAATAGGAAAATGACGGTGAAGATGACTGAGCTAGCTGCAGAAGCCAATATTTTAAGTTTTGTCGTGTTGACCTGGCTGACATAGTTGATTTAATTTTTGTTTTTTTAAATAAAATATTTCATTTAACTATTTTAGTTTCAAACAATTTAAACCAAACCAAACCTGATTTTACAAAACTCGAATGTTTAACTAAATTCAAAAATTCATATGCTTGTTTTGTTAAAATATTATACGTTTGTTGTTGAAAAAAAAATCCAGAATACATAACATTGTTGTTTTGGTTAAATAAAACAATTTAAATGTCTGTCTGGTGATGTTTTCCTCCTAATACAGCATGGCAAGAAAATCCTCCAAATATTAACGATTAACCTGTTGAATTGGAGATAGTTCACCTCCCAGTGACTTCATAAATATCTGCTTCAATTACTTTTGGTAAATGAAGTAACCAAACAATCATTCCTTTTCTGATATAGCTGTAAAACTAATCTGAAAAGTTTTCAAAATAAATCACTTTTAAAATGTATAGTGTATACCTTCTAAAAATGAAACCTACATCTATCTCTGAGTTGTGAAGAATATGTATTAAGGTCTTAACAACGAACAAGAATGAACTTTTATGTAGAAATCCATGATTAAATCAAGTCTTCCTGACTAGTGATTTAAACCAAATCCACTCTGATTTTTTTCATTTTTTCTTCATTGCTCCAATATAGGGGTGAATTAAGGTTGTTTCAGTGCCTTAACTGATAATAAGAAGATACAGCTTAGCTACATAATTTCTTCAAATATAGCCTAAGCACAAATTTCAATAAGCCTAAGCTTTATGGAAAATCTGAAGTGTCGGCATTATTCCATCAAGATAATTGAGGACAAAAAACAGAAAAGTGCAAAATTTCTTAAAGATGTCTGTTTTTAAAATGATTTTAATTCAGACTAACACATCTACTTGTGAATTCTCAGAAAATTCATTCCGTACTCAAAAAAAGTTAAATAAGTTTAGTGAAGATATGCTTTATTGTGCATACGTTACAAAGGTTGAACCCTTGATTTACAAGCAAAACTCAATTCAATCTCAATGCAAACCCAATTAATTAGAGAGGCTACCAGTGCCTCTATAATTCAATTCCTCTCCAGGTTAAAAAAAGTTTCAGTTTGAAATATCACACATTCAGATATATTATTACATTTCTGAGTGATCTTTGACTTTACTTGACGAGTGAAATAGAAAAGAAACATAATAAGAGGGACTAAGAGAACTATCTTGACTTTGGCAAAGCTTTTGATACGGTCTCCCATAGTATTCTTGCCAGCAAGTTAAAGAAGTATGGGCTGAATGAATGGACTATAAGGTGGACAGAAAGCTGGCTAGATCATCAGGCTCAACAGGTAGTGATCAATGGCTCGATGTCTAGTTGGCAGCTGGTATCAAGCAGAGTGCCCCAAGGGTCGGTCCTGCGGCCGGTTTTCTTCAACATCTTCATTAATGATCTGGAGGATGGGATGAATTGCACCCTCAGCAAGTTCGCAGATGACACTAAGCTGGGGGGAGCGGTAGATATGCTGGAGGATAGGGATAGGGTTCAGAGTGACGTAGACAAATTGGAGGATTGGGCGAAAAGTAATCTGATGAGGTTCAACAAGGACAAGTGCAGAGTCCTGCACTTAAGAAGGAAGAATCCCATGCACCGCTACAGTCTAGGGACTGAGTGGCTAAGCAGCAGTTCTGCAGAAAAGGACCTGGGGATTACAGTGGATGAGAAACTGTATAGGACAGCAGTGTGCCCTTGTGGCCAAGAAGGCCAACGGCATATTGGGCTGTATTAGTAGGAGCATTGCCAGCAGATCAAGGGAAGTGATTATTCCCCTCTAGTCAGCACTGGTGAGGCCACACCTGGAGTACTGTGTCCAGTTTTGGTCCCCCACTACAGAAGGGATGTGGACAAATAGGAGAGAGTCCAGTGGAGGGCAACGAAAATGATTAGGGGGCTGGGGCACATGACTTATGAGGAGACGCTGAGGGAATTGGGCTTCTTTAGTCTGCAGAAGAGAAGAATGAGGGGAGATTTGATAGCAGCCTTCAACTACCTGAAGGAGGGTTCCAAAGAGGATGGAGCCAGGCTGTTCTCAATGGTGGCAGATGACAGAACAAGAAGCAATGGTCTCAAGTTGCAGTGGGGGAGGTCTAGGCTGGATATTAGGAAACACTATTTCACTACAAGGGTGGTGAAGCACTGCAATGGGTTACCTAGTGCAGTGGGGGAATCTCCATCCTTAGAGATTTCTAAGGCCCAGCTTGACAAAGCCCTGGCTGGGATGATTTAGTTGGTGTTGGTCCTGCTTTGAGCAGGAGATTGGACTAGATGACCTCCTCCAACCCGAATATTCTATCTATATCTGTACTGAGATATTCAACATTTGAATGAAAATGTAACAAACATGAAAAGAAACATTTGTTTAAATGAGTGCCAGGCGGATGGACCCCTGAACATAGGCAGAGTCTCAATTAAATAAATGGGTCTCCACATGCATTCAGGAGCCCACTCATGTCAAGCTCATTGCAATACCATGGCCCACAGTAAAAGTCAAAGATGCTTCCCTATACTGATATCCAGAAATCACATATTTTTGATATAAGCAAATTCTGCATAATATTGCACATTATTAGATTAGGGCACTATGACTTTTCTGTTAATGTTTATGTTCCTTGCTTACATCTCATTCATATTTTTAAATAGAAATCTACAAGCAGTTTGATTTCGATACATTGAATTAAGCGTGTATGAATACAGTTTCTTGCAGTGTCTTCATCACACTGAATTCTTGGATCATATTTTGTATCTAATTCCTTGTGCAGCATGCTAAAAATATATCTCAAAACAATCTTCATACACTTTTTTAAGGAATTGTGTGGTATATGGTATAGGTTAAAACAAACTATGAAGTTAGTCTACAAGAAACAGCTTACACTGTCTGTCATCTAGGACTACTTATTTTTTGACTCAAGATATGAATCTACTTGTATTTTCACAATTTTAAATGCAACCCAATATATAGTATAGAATCCCAAATGTTACTGACGGTTTAATAATTTAAAGAAGTCTAAGATTTTCAATATACTCCTATGCCTAGAGGAAATGTATTTATAAATTAAATTCAAATACAGTGCAAAATGTTAAATGTTCAGAGCCTTCACTGTGGTTCTAATTGTATGCTTCAACTAAAGACTAGAGAGAATTGTACTAAATTATAAGGAACATACTGGTGTTCACTGTTTAGGCTATCTATTAACTGCCAATCAAACTAATAACAGTAATTTTTTCACTAATTTTCTTGGTGCAGCTGTTTATAGAATATCCTGGGCGGGATCATTTCAATAGACACATAATAATACAGACATCAGAAAATGAGAGCCACTTCTTTTGTTCTATAGTCCTCATAAAGACTAAAATGTAGTGGGGGAGGGGGTTTCTGAATGAATCAGCAGATAGTTCAAAAAGAAAAGGAGTACTTGTGGCACCTTAGAGACTAACCAATTTATTTGAACATGAGCTTTCGTGAGCTACAGCTCACTTCATCGGATGCATACTGTGGAAACTGCAGAAGACATTATATACACAGAGACCATGAAACAATACCTCCTCCCACCCCACTCTCCTGCTGGTAATAGCTTATCTAAAGTGATCATCACGTTGGGCCATTTACAGCACAAATCCAGGTTTTCTCACCCTCCGCCCCCCCGCCACACAAACTCACTCTCCTGCTGGTAACAGCCCATCCAAAGTGACCACTCTCTTCACAATGAGTATGATAATCAAGGTGGGCCATTTCCAGCACAAATCCAGGTTCTCTCACCCCCTTACCCCCCTCCAAAAACCACACACACAAACTCACTCTCCTGCTGGTAATAGCCTATCCAAAGTGACCACTCTCCTTACAACGTGCATGAAAATCAAGGTGGGCCATTTCCAGCACAAATACAGGTTTTCTCACCCCTCCCCCTTTTTGGGAAAAAAGAGAGCTGGGAAAAGGGTGGGGGGTGAGAAAACCTGTATTTGTGCTGGAAATGGCCCACCTTGATTTTCATGCACGTTGTAAGGAGAGTGGTCACTTTGGATAGGCTATTACCAGCAGGAGAGTGAGTTTGTGTGTGTGGTTTTTGGAGGGGGTGAGGGGGTGGGAGAACCTGGATTTGTGCTGGAAATGGCCCACCTTGATTATCATACACATTGTGAAGAGAGTGGTCACTTTGGATGGGCTATTACCAGCAGGAGAGTGAGTTTGTGGGGGGGGGGGGGCGGAGGGTGAGAAAACCTGGATTTGTGCTGGAAATGGCCCAACGTGATGATCACTTTAGATAAGCTATTACCAGCAGGAGAGTGGGGTGGCAGGAGGTATTGTTTCATGGTCTCTGTGTATATAATGTCTTCTGCAGTTTCCACAGTATGCATCCGATGAAGTGAGCTGTAGCTCACGAAAGCTCATGCTCAAATAAATTAGTTAGTCTCTAAGGTGCCACAAGTATTCCTTTTCTTTTTGCGAATACAGACTAACACGGCTATTACTCTGAAACCTAAAAAATGAAAGAATCATGACTACCTTTTTTAGACATGTCAGGTTAGCATTTAAATGCAAACATTATTCAAGACTGAACAGTTACCAAAATAATAATAATAATAATAATTTTTAAATTACTAGGTAGGCAGCAAGCAAACTGTTCATGCAGCTTGCTTTTCATTAACTTCTTTTTCTTTATCAGCTTCAACTGCTTCATCTATATCTTTGTCATCCTCATCACTTATCAGTATCTCCTTCTTGCTCTTCATCTGATGAATACATCTTCATCTGCCATTTTCTCCTCCAATCTTAAATTGTGATGCGTACTCACCAGATTCCCAGTAGTGGAGGTCTGCAGTCTATTTCTGATTTTTGAACGAATGATTCCGCAAACCAACCAATTTAGTTCTGCACAAGCAGTCGTACACAGAAGTGTTAAAAGAATTTCTACCACTTTGCAGCTAGAATGCAATGAGGACACAACCCTTTCCACCATGATGGAAGTGCAGAAGTATTTCAATTCAGCTGCTGGGATTGCACTACATATTGTTTTATGTTTTATGACTGAATGAGCTGATTCTTGTTTTATAATTTCCTGTCTCGGTCAGAGTTGTTTGTTCATTTGTATATCCTTTAAAATTTGCAACAGCCACTATGAAGTTACAGGCTGAATCAAACTTATCATCAGAAATGTCTTGGCCCCTGAAGTGTGGTTCAAGAAGGTAAGCCCTGACTGGGATGATTTAGTTGGGGATTTGTCCTGCTTTGAGCAGGGGGTTGGACTAGATGACCTCCTGAGGTCCCTTCCAACCTTGATATTCTATGATTCTATGAAGTAACAACAAGCAAAAAGAAAAGGAGTACTTGTGGCACCTTAGAGACTAACCAATTTATTTGAGCATAAGCTCTGATGCATCCCGATGAGTCGAAAGAATAGTAAATATGGCAGGCGACCAGCTTGGCTTAACGGTGAAATCCTAGCAGATCTTAAACATAAAAAAGAAGCTTACAAGAAGTGGAAGGTTGGACATATGACCAGGGAAGAGTATAAAAATATTGCTCGGGCATGTAGGAATGAAATCAGGAGGGCCAAATCGCACCTGGAGCTGCAGCTAGCAAGAGATATCAAAAGTAACAAGAAGGGTTTCTTCAGGTATGTTGGCAACAAGAAGAAAGCCAAGGAAAGTGTGGGCCCCTTACTGAATGAGGGAGGCAACCTAGTGACAGAGGATGTGGAAAAAGCTAATGTACTCAATGCTTTTTTTGCCTCTGTCTTCACTAACAAGGACAGCTCCCAGACTGCTGTGCTGGGCATCACAACATGGGGAGTAGATGGCCAGCCCTCTGTGGAGAAAGAGGTGGTTAGGGACTATTTAGAAAAGCTGGACGTGCACAAGTCCATGGGGCCGGACGAGTTGCATCCTAGAGTGCTAAAGGAATTGGCGGATGTGATTGCAGAGCCATTGGCCATTATCTTTGAAAACTCGTGGCGAACGGGGGAAGTCCCAGATGACTGGAAAAAGGCTAATGTAGTGCCAATCTTTAAAAAAGGGAAGAAGGAGGATCCTGGGAACTACAGGCCAGTCAGCCTCACCTCAGTCCCCGGAAAAATCATGGAGCAGGTCCTCAAGGAATCAATCCTGAAGCACTTACACGAGAGGAAAGTGATCAGGAACAGTCAGCATGGATTCACCAAGGGTAGGTCATGCCTGACTAATCTAATAGCCTTCTATGATGAGATTACTGATTCTGTGGATGAAGGGAAAGCAGTGGATGTATTGTTTCTTGACTTTAGCAAAGCTTTTGACACGGTCTCCCACAGTATTCTTGTCAGCAAGTTAAAGAAGTATGGGCTGGATGAATGCACTATAAGGTGGGTAGAAAGTTGGCTAGATTGTCGGGCTCAACGGGTAATGATCAATGGCTCTATGTCTAGTTGGCAGCCGGTGTCAAGTGGAGTGCCCCAGGGGTCGGTCCTGGGGCCGGTTTTGTTCAATATCTTCATAAATGATCTGGAGGATGGTGTGGATTGCACTCTCAGCAAATTTGCAGATGATACTAAACTGGGAGGAGTGGTAGATACGCTGGAGGGCAGGGATAGGATACAGAGGGACCTAGACAAATTGGAGGATTGGGCCAAAAGAAACCTGATGCGGTTCAATAAGGATAAGTGCAGCGTCCTGCACTTAGGACGGAAGAACCCAATGCACAGCTGCAGACTAGGGACCGAATGGCTAGGCAGCAGTTCTGTGGAAAAGGACCTAGGGGTTACAGTGGACGAGAAGCTGGATATGAGTCAGCAGTGTGCCGTTGTTGCCAAGAAGGCCAATGGCATTTTGGGATGTATAAGTAGGGGCATAGCGACCAGATCGAGGGACGTGATCGTTCCCCTCTATTCGACATTGGTGAGGCCTCATCTGGAGTACTGTGTCCAGTTTTGGGCCCCACACTACAAGAAGGACGTGGATAAATTGGAGAGAGTCCAGCGAAGGGCAACAAAAATGATTAGGGGTCTAGAACACATGACTTATGAGGAGAGGCTGAGGGAACTGGGATTGTTTAGTCTGCAGAAGAGAAGAATGAGGGGGGATTTGATAGCTGCTTTCAACTACCTGAGAGGTGGTTCCAGAGAGGATGGTTCTAGACTATTCTCAGTGGTAGAAGAGGACAGGACAAGGAGTAATCAAGTTGCAGTGGGGGAGGTTTAGGTTGGATACTAGGAAAAACTTTTTCACTAGGAGGGTGGTGAAACACTGGAATGCGTTACCTAGGGAGGTGGTAGAATCTCCTTCCTTGGAAGTTTTTAAGGTCAGGCTTGACAAAGCCTTGGCTGGGATGACTTGATTGGGGATTGGTCCTGCTTTGAGCAGGGGGTTGGACTAGATGACCTCCTGAGGTCCCTTCCAACCCTGATATTCTATGATTCTATGATCCGATGAAGTGAGCTGTAGCTCACAAAAGCTTATGCTCAAATAAATTGGTTAGTCTCTAAGGTGCCACAAGTACTCCTTTTCGTTTTGCGAATACAGACTAACACGGCTGCTACTCTGAAACTTGTCTATTATCTTCTTCTCTTCAGCTTTTGCAAGTGGACTGCGTTCATTATTCTCACAAATATGTCTCTTACAAAGTGTTGTTGTAGCCACATTGGTCCCAGGATGTGAGAGACCAAGGTAGGTGAGCGTATATCTTTTATTGGATCAACTTCTGCTGGTGGAAGAGATAAGACAAGCTTTTGAGCTACACAAAGTCTCTTCCACTGATCCAATGAAGGATATTATTTCTCCCAAATAAGTTTTAACACCAAGAACAAGTTCCTGAACCTCAGACAATACAGAACTATCATTTTCCAATTCGGAATGGACTGAGCTACAAGTTCAGGCAGTGAAATGAATTTTTGCGTTTCAGATCCAAAAAGGCATTGTCTTCAAGAATATTAGTGAGGATTTTTCAGAGGTAGCACCTAGCCACCATTTCTTCAAGCTGACTGACTAGCTTTCTTGCTTATTTGAAGATCTTTGAGACATTTAATAGAAGATGCCCATTGAGTACAACAAGCCTTACTCAATGTGGATGAAATTGAGTGCTGTATTAAATGACACTGAAAAAGGCTGTTGATACTTCTTTGTTTTTTAAAAAATTGACAATGCTTTTCATTTTCGAGGCATGATGAGAAAGTTGTCAGATCTTCAGTTTCACCAGTGAAAACCCGCATTGTATGGGCAGCTCATTCATAACACAGAACATTTATCAAAGACCACCAAGCAGAGCTTCCATATTAGCCACTTCGTCAGCCACAAATGAAATAACCTTCCGTTGACCCAAGTCCATTATATTTTTTTAACTGGTCAGCTATACGTTGGGCTGTGTAATGATGCTCAGTTATGCAATGGAACAAGTAAAACTTTGGTTGTGGAGCTGTTATCATGAAGTTGATGACAGTCTCATTGCTCCATCCATCAGACACTAGAGATATGAGGGGTTTGTGCAATAAAAACACCAGCTCTCTTTTTTCACATCATCCACTTCAGCATTCAGAAGACTTCCTGCAAGCTGTTTCCTACTTAGTATTTTGTAAATTGGACAAAACTTATGAAAAAATTATGGCATATAAGGATTACTGACTATATTAAGTGTACTACTGGCATAAATACCTCTAGCAAATCTACAATTAAGTTCATTTTTCTGGTAACAGGACACTCTATCCAAAAACCTCTTAATACCACTTTCAAGAACATCTGAAGACTTTTCAGAAGTAGGAGTTTTAAATGCTGAACCAGATGGAGTAGTAAAATTCTTATTAGAAGATCAAGAAATGGCATCAGCTTCACTTTCATTGTCATATCACTATCTTCATCAAAAGACTCCATGTGTTGTGATACTGCTGCCGAAGACAAAGTAGGAGAATGCAGACAAATTTTGATGCAGACCACTTTTCCCTTTCTTGTTGTTTGACCATAATAATCTATCTTTGACAGTAGTTGGACATATATCACAAGAATTCAACAAGTGTTTCTTCATTCTAAATACATGTGTTATACTCAGCAAAAAGATCTTCCATATAGTTTGAACAGTTTTTCCATGTTCCTATCTAGTAAAAAATTTCCATGCAAATGATTTTGGCTTTCTCCTACTCTGCATCATTTATTATGTCACTGGTGGGTGAGGTAGAATCTTTTATTGGACCAACTTCTGTTGGTGAGAGAGATAAGTTTTTAAGAGACACAGAGCTCTGTGTACTGTTATTAATGTCTCATTACTTCTAGAATGCTCTCTAGATTATGAAGTATTTCTTGTATTTAAAAAAAAAGAAGTACTTGTGGCACCTTAGAAGACTAACAAATTTATTTGAGCATAAGCTTTCGTGAGCTACAGCTCACTTCATCAGATGCATCCGATGAAGTGAGCTGTAGCTCACGAAATCTTATGCTCAAATAAATTTGTTAGTCTCTAAGGTGCCACAAGTACTCCTTTTCTTTTTGTGAATACAGACTAACACGGCTGCTACTCTGAAACCTGTTCTTGTATTTCAGTCAACCAGTAGCCATTCAGTTCTATTTCTAACTGATCCTATTCCAGAAGATTCCAGTAAATCAAAATGCTTTTGGGCTTGCTGCCCTCTCCTCCCCAAGACGCTTACAGACTCCCAGATCACATAAAGGGGAGCAGGTGGCCACTCCTTCCTGCAGCAAAAACAATCAACTCATAAGCAGCAAAAGAAGCAGAAACAGAGCAGGGAGAGAAGGACTTCTATAGAGATGTGATGTCACAACACTGTCAATCGCACAGAACTTTTTATATGATCAGTAAGGTTTTGGCTGAGGATAAACAGGAGGGGTCGAATAACAGGTGGTCATTATTTGACTGGTCAATTGACTGGTTTACCAAGCCTAAGGTAAAGTACACAAGAATGTGTAAGAATGTACACATAGGGAGTTAGTGGGGTTGCACCTACTGTGCTGTAAATTCACACCCTAGCTTTCTGTGCACTAACTTCTCATATAGACAGGCCATTACATTATCTGAAGATTGTGAATGTGAAATGGCTCAATTACACCAACCAGGCACCGCAGGTTTAACATAAGTCACTGAACTGCATGGCAACTCACGATTGGTCATGTATATCCCAAACCCGCAAGGAGTTCCCAAATATGCGAACCCTCAGGAAGTTGCATAGTATACTTTTATGAGCACTTCACACTCATTTTACATCATCACAATGACACAAACTAACCACAACATACTCAAAAGTTCAACTTATTGTTCTGTTGATATGTTCATAGCTAAAACATCAATGAATTCTCAATATACAGTAAGAGAAAAAGCACATATACTAAGACACATCTGAAACTACAGCTGTTGTTACAATAAAATTCTCACACTCTAGATAATATATAATAGTAATAGCTCCAAAATATATTTAAAACTACCGTTTCATATTTAAAACTGGACAATTGGCCTAGAGAGTACAGTATTGTGTGAGGTCAGCAATACTGTAAGACCCAAGAACCCAATTCTCGCATTGAGATTCATTTCCAATCAATATGTACTTACAGCTCCTGCCTAAGTCTTCTTATTTTTGCTTTGGCATCTGCTAGCTCCACTGACAAGTGCTGTCTGCTTTCAGTGCGTTTAATGCCTGGAGATCCACAAGGTGATTGTGCTGCTGATGCGTGAGGTAGAAAATGAAGACAGTCCCGTTCTTCAGAAAGCTCTACGATAGTCTAAGAAATAAAACACAACAAGCATATAAGCACTTCAGATGGCTGTTTATATGTCAAAAAGTAACAAATAACTTTTACAGGTATAGTAAGTCAAAGATTGAAATGATACAAGAACTAAACTAATATGGTCTTGTGGTAAAAGAACAAGTTGGAATCAGAAATACTAGGTTCAATTCCTAGCTCTGCCACAGACCTCCTTTGTGACTTTTGGCAAGTCACATAAGATTTTCAAAAACAGAAGCTTAAATTTAGACTTCTAGTCTCATATTTAAGTACCAAGTAAGAGGCCTGCTTCTCAAAAATGTTCACCACTCAACAGTTTCCATTGACTTTATTGAGAACAGCAAGGTTCTCAGCACTTTTGAAAATCAGCTTATTTATTTAGGAGCTATGACACCGGGCCAGAAAGGGTTAAGCAACTTGTAGGCTAAATGACCCAAATTCAACCTTTAAAGACATCTGAGAGAAGTATGTAAATACTAACTAGGGCTATTCCTTATAAATAGCTAACATAGCTATGTTAAATAGACTAGAGTTTTGAAATGCAAACCTGTATTGTTAGAGAATTAAAGGTAATACTAATTGTATGTGTTTTTATGTTGTTAGTTGTTAACCATGTAAACCACCACTGATGTAAACAGATAGTTCCTGTCTATTACTATAGCTATCGATTCAGAGATCAAAAGAGAATATTAACATTTAGATTAAACTTGGCTGTAATAGTGTAATTGTCTATATTTCTCTTTGAACGTTGTAGTAAACTGTCTTTGACCTGCTTAATGGATAATTACCTTATGCTAATGAATGCAACCAGTTACCTGTGTATACATAGGAAATAGGTAATTCTACTTCAAAGCAACTATTCTTCACCCAATGGATCAAACTGATATTGGACATTGAACTGAACTTATGGACTAACTCTGAAAGAACTCTTTGAAACTTTAAAGCTCACCATCTCTACTATTAAACTGATAATTTATTCAATTCTGTATGTATAATGATCTTTTAACCAATACTCTCTCTCTCTTTTCTTTTTTAATAAAGTTTACTTTAGTTAATAAGAATGGCCTGTAAGCTATATTTGGGTAAGATCTTCCCTGATGCTCCCTGACTCAGATGAGAGAAGAGTAGAGAGTCAGGAAGGGACAAAACCATCAAGTCTTTAGCTACTATATAGGAGGTGTAGACAATACCAATATGGTACTGGATAGGATGGTACTGACTGTGAGCTGGGAGGCTTCATCAGTAATGACCCTGTTAGTGCTGGTCTTGCGAACAAAGTCATTGGGGATGATCTTGTTGACCAAAATTACCAGTACCAAGGTCATTAGTACTCACGGAAACTGAACCTGTAGAGACAGTGCAGAAGATAACAGTACTGGGCCCTTTGAGGAACAATTAGACCATGGCAAAATGGGGTGTGAAACTAAACTGCAGTAGTCTGCCAGAGTATAACAGTCTGTGTGCATCCTGTTGATGCATGTTAACAGTCCTCTTTGAAATGGGACTAGTTCATAGTGCATTAAGGGACTGTTAATATGTGTCAGCAGGGTGCATATGGACAGTGAGACTGCAGCAGGTTACCGCAGGGTAGATTCACACCCCAGTTTGCCATGGTCTAATTATTTGTAAAAACAAACTTTATGTTGTTGAATGGGCACTAAGCACCAGTATGTCAAAGTGCACTACAAAACTTTTAGTGAGGTAGCAGGGTCCACATGGTGACTTAGACCAGTGGTTCTCAACCAGAGGTAAGGGTATCCTTAGGGGTACACAGAGGTCTTCCAGAGCACACATCAACTCATCTAGATATATGCCTAGTTTTACAGCAGGCTACATAAAAAACACTAGCGAAGTCAGTATAAACTAAAATTTCATATAGACATGACTTGTTTATACTGCTCTATATATTATACACTGAAATATAAGTAAAATATTTATTTTCCAATTGATCTATTTTATAATTTTATGGTAAAAATGAGAAAGTACTCAATTTTTCAGTAATAGTGTGCTGTGACATTTTGAATTTTTATGTCTGATTTTGTAAGCCAGTAGTTTTTAAGTTACGTTTACTTGGGGCTACGCAAGACAAATCAGACTCCTGAAAGGGGTACAATAGTCTGGAAAGGTTGAGAGCCACTGATTTAGACCTGGTCTACACTACAAACATAGGTTGATGAAAGCCACCTTATATCAACCTGTATGCGTCTACACTACCAGGTCCCTCCTACCAACCTAACTTGACTGTTATGTCGACTTAATTACTCCACCTCTGCGAGAGACATAGCGCTTAATTTGATGTTGTTGGTCGACAGAGAGGCAGTATAGACACAGCACTGTGTAAATCGACTGTATTGGCCTACAGCAGATGTGCCACAATGCTCCGCTGTGACCACTCTGGTTATCGTTTTCAACTCCGCTGCACAGCCACTGGGTACACAGGAAACAGCCCCTCCCCTTTAAAGCCCTTGGAATTTTTGAATTCCCATTTCCTGTTTGACAGTGTTTTCCCCAGGAATTGACATTAGGGAGGTGTTCGAATTTGCGGGGTGGGGAGGTCTCAGGGCCGATCAGAGGTGCGACCGTGAGGGTGAAGGTGGGCTGTATGGCACCATAGTAAAAACTGAAAAATGTTTCATGACTATTAGATTTAACTCATGTTTTAAAATCATCACACAAATTAAAGTTGGCTACTCAAGCCTTCTATGAAGCACTACATCTACATCCTTCTCGGTTTCTCGTTATAATTTTGCACAACTCTGTTAATGAACTTCTTGAATGCAATGCTTTCATCTTTGGTGGCTTCTCCTATGTCCGATACTTACATTCCTTCAACTGATATGCTCATTAGTTCATTCACATGATCAGGCAGAAGGTGACTTCTTTCAGAACACAAAGTTCTGTTCAATGATGAAAAAGAACACTCAACTGTAGCTGTTGTGACTGGGAGTAGCAAGAGATGCATTCCTACTTCTTTCATCCCAGGAAACATAGCACAAAGATCAGTTTGAGCCATTAGTGATGATAAAAAAGAAGTTGAAGTCAAATCTTCATTCATTCATTGCCTGATACTCCAACCTGTGTTCAAATTCTCTATTCTGTCCTGAGCACATGGCAGCCCCATTGCTGGTAGTGTTTCACTCCGCTCAACTGTCGGTGTTTTATAGGACAGCAAAAGCTATGTAGAGGTTCACTAGAATCCAGAAGTCTCTGTTGTAGGTTTTTAAGAATCAAGTCTGTGTACTTTTTCAGCTGGCTTAACAAATACTTCTTGTCCTCTTCACTTAAGGATTCAATATAAATGCCTTCATTAGTCAACTTCTGGACTGAAGTCTTTGCTTCTTCCAGTACTTTTTCAATGGATAGCTCTCTGATTGATCCAAATGTAGCTTCTATTGCTGGACAAAGATCTACTACTGTTGTAGCAGATGCCTGGATGGCATTGTTTAATGACCCAAGTGGTTTCAACAGTAGACTTACAAGAGAGAGAATGGCAATAGTCTTCTCTGAACATAGTAGCAAAACCCTAAGCCTCACTACTTAGATCCATCCCATCTTGGTAGATACTTTCCAAAGCCAGTAACAATGGCTGGAGTAATTTTAAGACAACAGCCAAGGATCAATCATGAGAAAACCAGAGGGTTTTCCCAGGTTGGACTAATTTGAACTTCAGCCCCAGTGTATCTTCCATATTTTCCTAGATATTCAGTCTTTTTTGGACTCTTGCTGAAAAAAGAATATAATGAAGACATCAAATTTATAGCTTTGTTAATGTCTTTTGAAGAGTCTGCAGCTTGTACTAGCACTAGTTGGAGTAGATGGCCTCTACAGTGTCTATAGGAGAGATTAGGCTTACACTTTTCTCTGAGCAAAGCTTGTACTCCACCATGTCTTTCAGAGAAGTTTGCAACTCCATCAAATGCACAAGCAGCCATCCGTTTGGAATCCAACTGACAAGCATTTAACTCTTCTAAGATGTGGGTTGTCACAGACGCAGCTGATGTGTCTTCTATAACTTGAACATCTAGAAATACATCTACTGGCCTACCACTGACATCAAGATAAAGTACACAATGACTTAATACTTGATGCCCATTTGCATCGGTGCATTCATCAGCCACGTATGCAAATTTTTTGAATGTGGTGAGAGAGTTCTTCACTTTTTCAACTGTTGAGTCTTCCACTGTTGCACCACATGCTTGTAGCCAGTCAGTTGAGTATCTTGCAGAAAGATAGTGAGCATTTGCTGGTCTTGTTCGGAACCAGTGTTCAACTTCAGGGTGAACAAGTGACAATGCACTTAACACTGGCCTCCAGTTTGTAATGTGTGGTATCTCTTGCTTAAATAGAAAGTAGGATGCCACAGCCATGTTTGTTCGCATGAACTGTGTTGTGTCTCCAGCATTCTTAACAGCCCATTAACACTCACCGGTGTTGTCCTTGGTCAGTGGAGACTCAGCATTCAGAGGTGCTTTCACATGAGTTCACCTCCCAGCTGGGGGACAAGAAGGCACCTTGCACGTTCCTCCAGCTGCTCACTGTTCGCTCTGGCCACTGTTATTCATTGTGCCACCGTTCACTCCATCGCTCTGTTGCCAATGGCCCTGCGCTGTCACCTTCTGCTGCCACCTGCCACTGTGACCTCTGCAAGTGGTCTCTTGAGGTTCCACCCAGCTCTCAGTGATTTCAGCTGATCTCTCAGTGGGGGAACCTCGCTGCTAGTACAGACTGGACCATCTCTTCCACAGAAACACTGTCCCACAGCAGGTCTAAGCACTTAGACCTGATTATCAGTGATTTCAGCTGTAGTGGTCACTTAACAGAACAAAAGACTATCTATGGAGCGTAATCAGCTCTTTCTTTAAATAGTAGAAAGGGGCAGGTCAAATAGTACTTGTGACTCAAGCAGACCATCAAGCGAAACACCTGTCCCCACCCTCTCATAAGAACATAAGAATGGCCATACTGGGTCAGACCAAAGGTTCATCCAGCCCAGTATCCTGTCTACCGACAGTGGCCAATGCCAGGTGCCCCAGAGGGAGTGAACCTAACAGGTAATGATCAAGTGATCTCTCTCCTGCCATCCATCTCCTCCCTCTGACAAACACAGACTAGGGACACCATTTCTTACCCATCCCAGCTAATAGACATTAATGGACTTAACCTCCATGAATGTATCCAGTTCTCTTTTAAACCCTGTTATAGTCCTAGCCTTCACAACCTCCTCAGGCAAGGAGTTCCCACAGGTTGACTGTGCGCTGAGTGAAGAAGAACTTCCTTTTGTTTTAAACCTGCTGCCCATTAATTTCACTTGGTGGCCCCTAGTTCTTATAGTATGGGAACAAGTAAATCACTTTTCCTTATTCACTTTCTCCACACCACTCATGATTTTATATACCATATCCCCCCTTAGTCTCCTCTTTTCCAAGCTGAAAAGCCCTAGCCTCTTTAATCTCTCCTCATATGGGACCTGTTCCAAACCCCTAATCATTTTAGTTGCCCTTTTCTGAACCTTTTCTAATGCCAGTATATCTTTTTTGAGATGATGAGACTACAACTATGTGCAGTATTCAAGATGTGGGCGCACCATGGATTTATATAAGGCCAATAAGATATTCTCCATCTTATTCTCTATCCTCTCTCTTGATGCCCTCAATCAGCACAGGCTAAGTACAGTTCCACTGCCCTTTACTCATACAATAAGAACAACAACATTTCATTACCTACCCCCGCCCCACATTCAAGTGATTTGTAACCCAACCCCAGCCAAAATCTATCACTTGGGCAACACAGCTCTGTTTGCTGGATATCTAGGTGATTAGGTGTGAATGTAAATACAATCTGGTCCTGAAGCCTTTGCTCCCAGCCCCCAGCTCATCACTAGCTGTCAGGGAGAGCTCATTTAGAGTTTGCTTACAAATCATCATTTGAAATTATTATGTTGGCCAACATCACCGAAATGAAAGCACTGACACTGTCATAAAAAACAACACCTGTATAAGGAAGCTAGCCTATGTTCATATTTTTCAAATCTATTATACTTAAGTGTGTATTAATGTTTCAATTTCAATTCAAATTTCTAAACAGTCACTAAATTGGCAACACTGCATGTAATTAGTTCACAAAACTGGGGTGAAGGGGTGTTGGGGAAATTCGGGGGGGGAGTGTAGGGAAATCCCTACTGTTTGATCAACATGGAGAGCTCGGCAACCCAGCTGATCATGGTGACTCAACGCACCGAACGCACTCCAGTCTGGAGTACATAGAAGGTGGTGGATCTTATTGGTCTGTGGAGAGAATAGTTTGTGCAGGCACAGCTCCGACCCAGCCATAGAAAAGTCGACACATACACAAAGATTGTGTGGGGCATGGTGGAAAAGAGCTACACCAGGGACATACAGCAGTGCTGCGTGAAAATCGAAGAACTTCGGCGAGTGTACCAGAAGACAAGGGACACAAACAGTCATTCTGGTTCTGCACCACAGATATGCCATGTCTACAATGAGCTGCATGCGATTCTCAGTGGCGACCCCACAACTACCCACAAATGCAGCGTGGATACCTCACAAGAGTCTGGGTCCGGGGCCACCTGAGGAACAAGGAGGGAATTGTGGATGAGGAAGAGGAGAATGGGAGACAGGCAAGCCGGGGATCCATTCTCCCCAAGAGTCAGGAGCTATTTTTAACCTCAGAGCAGTCCAGTTGGTCGCAAGACAGCATAATGGCCGAGCGTGATGCCGGGAAAGGCACCTCTGGTGAGTATGCAATTTCAATCAAACTGTAGGGGTTACATGCTCTTATATTTTATGTTTAATTTGAAGAAAAAGTGAGGTGCAGTGGGTATCTGTTTCCCAGTGTACGCTCCAACTACGGAGAGGGTGCCCCAAGAAAATCATAGAATATCAAGGTTGGAAGGGACCTCAGGAGGTCATCTAGTCCAACCCCCTGCTCAAAGCAGGACCAATCCCCAACTAAATCATCCCAGCCAGGGCTTTGTCAAGCCTGACCTTAAAAACCTCGAAGGAAGGAGATTCCAGGACTGCACTAGGTAACCCATTCCAGTGCTTCACCAACCTCCTAGTGAATACTTTTTTCCTAATATCCAACCTATACCTCTCCCACTGCAACTTGAGACCATTACTCCTTGTTCTGTCATATGCTACCACTGACAACAGGCTAGATCCATCCTCTTTGGAACCCCCTTTCAGGTAGTTGAAAGCAGCTATCAAATCCCCCCTCATTCTTCTCTTCTGCAGACTAAACAATCCCAGTTTCCTCAGCCTTTCCTCACACGTCATGTGCTCCAGCCCCCTAATCATTTTTGTTGCCCTCTGCTGGACTCTTTCCAATTTTTCCACATCCTTCTTGTAGTGTGAGGCCCAAAACTGGACACACAGTACTCCAGATGAGGCCTCACCAATGCCGAATAGAGGGGAATGATCACGTCCCTTGATCTGCTGGCAATGCTCCTACTTATACAGCCCAAAAGACTGTTTATGTCCTCCAGGGAGATCTCCAGGAAACACTCTGCTATCCTTTGCAGAAGGTTGCTGGAGAGGGTTGTCTTATTTCTACCACCTCAGTAGGACACTTTCCCATGCCACTCTAGTATTAATTCTGCTGTCATCATTCCGGTACACAGCATAAGGACCAGGTCTTTACCCAGGTGGTTGCAACATCTGCTCCCTTGCCACCTCCTTTACCCTCAGGAGACTGATAACCCATAGGGTCACCTTGGGGAGATGGTGGAAGCTTTCATTACAAGTACTCATACTGCAAACAGAGCATGTGATCCGCCACCCACGGTACCTCAACCACGTTTTCGCTAACATGCCTGTGGTTTGGATGGCTAGGATCTGCTTGACCTTGGAATCTGGAAGCCCAGGGCAACTGCTACCAGCAGTGTTAAGGGGGGGCAGAGGGGAGGGAGTGTGATTTTAAAATACCGACTTTGTACTAGGGTATGCACTGACAATGGTTGCCTTGTGCTTTGCATGCCTTACAGTAGAAAGCTTGGCCTTTAGCATATCCTCCACACTGTCGGAGAGGCTTTAACAGATTAGAAGACAGAAAAAGAACGTGTGATGACCTAAGTTCCCTCTAAGCTGTGCGGCTGCGCAGCTGCCTATTAAGCCTCAGGCAGGGGCTAAGGGCCCTCCCCGCCGGCCCCAGCGCGGACCTGCAGCAGCCTGGAGAGGTTGCCCCTCACCGTTGGCCACAGCGCATCCCTGCCATGGCCAAGGGAGAGGCATCCCTCACCGTTGGCCCCAGCACGGACCTGCCTCGGCCGGAGGAGAGGTGTCCATCCCCGCCGGCACCAGCGCGGACCTGCCTTGGCCGGGGGAGAGAAGCCCTTCCCTCAGCCCAGCCCAGGCCCACCAGAAGTGCCGGGGAGAAGAGCCCCTCCCTTGTCCCAACCCAGCCCCACTGGAGCTGCCACAGCTGGGGAGAGGCGCCTCTCCTCCAGCCCCAATCTGCTATGGCAAGAGAGGGCTGAGAGGAGTCATCTCTCCCCACTGCAGCTCTAGGATAGCCTGCACCTCAAACCCCTCATCCCTGGCTCCACCCCCGCACCGCACCCCAACCCTCTGCCCCAGCCCTGAGCCCCTTCCCAAACCCCTCATCTTTGGCCCTACCCTAGAGCTCGCACCCTCTGCACCCCCACCCTCTGCCCCAACCCTGAGCCCCCTCCCGCATGCCAAACCCCTCATCCCCAGCCCCATCCCAGAGCCCGCACCCTCCCACACCCCAACCCTCTGCCTCAGCCCTGAGCCCCCTCCCACACTCTGAACCCCTAGGCCTCACCTCCATATTGGTGCACATAACAAAATTCATTCCGCACATGGACATAAAAAATCAGAGGGAACACTGGTGATGACATGTTCAGCGAGATAATGAATGCCTCTGGGACAGATGATATGGAGCTAAGAGCCTGGAAGATTTCATTGTCTGAAAAACTGGACATGGACAGCAAGAGAGTATTCTGGAAGCATGAACATGCCATGCAAGACGAGATCCTGAGGATTATGAAGGATCAGACATGTTGAGGCGTCTGATTGAGCTTCAAGAAAAACAGCTTGAGGTTAGACTCCCTCTGCAGCCCCTGCAGAACGGCCTGCAAACATCACCCTATTTCAAAATCCCCCTTCCCCAAACTTCCAGGAAGTGGGGGTGGGGGGAGGGAAGGTGCAGTATCCCTTCCACTCAACACCTGGGGAGGGTACTAAGAGCTAATGGCGGTCATTTTAAGACCTTTGATAGGCAAGACTTCTGTGCTTACACAGAAAAGCTGACTTGATTTCTCCCCTCCCAATTTTATCACACTGTTTGCTCAAGGTTAAACTATTTTCCTGGTCTTTCGGTTTGTTTGTGCAATTAAAGTCAATGTTTCAATAATGAAATATTCTTTATTTATTCTAAGCATGGAGATTTGGTGGGTAGAAGGGGAGATACAGGGAAACTGATGCAACGGAGGGGATGGTATGGGAATGCAGCCCAATATGCCATTAGCTTAATGCAGCCTAATATGCCATCAGCCTTCTTGGCAACAAGTTGCACAATACTGTGTGCCACTTACCATAACAGTATTCTGGCTCATTACTGAAACAGGTTTTCAAAGTCTCCCAGAGAGGCAGAGCTCCTTGCTGGGCTCTTCTTATTGCCCTGGTATCTGGCTGCTCAAAATTAGCTGCCAGCCTATCCGCCTTCATGCCCGACCCCTGTGGAAACTTCTCTCCTTTGATGAACATATATTATGGAGCCCACAGCAGCCAGCGATAACAATGGGGATATTGCTTTCACTGAGGTCTAGCCTAGTAAGCCAACTGCGCCAGCAACCCTTTAAATGTCCAAAGGTACATTCCACCACCATTCTGCACCTGCTCAGCCGACTGTTGAACTACTCCTTCCTGCTGTCCAGGTGGCCAGCGTATGGCTTCATTCAGCAGTTCTGCAGAAAAGGACCTAGGGGTTACAGTGGACGAGAAGCTGGATATGAGTCAACAGTGTGCCCTTGTTGCCAAGAAGGCCAATGGCATTTTCGGATGTATAAGTAGGGGCATTGCCAGCAGATCGAGGGGGATGTGATTGTTCCCCTCTATTCGACACTGGTGAGGCCTCATCTGGAGTACTGTGTCCAGTTTTGGGCTCCACACTACAAGAAGGATGTGGAAAAATTGGAAAGAGTCCAGTGGAGGGCAACAAAAATGATTAGGGGACTGGAACAGATGACTTATGAGGAGAGGCTGAGGGAACTGGAGATGTTTAGTCTACGGAAGAGAAGAATGAGGAGGGATTTGATAGCTGCTTTCAAGTACCTGAAAGGGGGTTCCAAAGAGGATGGTTCTAGACTGTTCTGAGTGGTAGCAGATGACAGAACAAGGAGTAATGGTCTCAAGTTGCAGTGGGGGAGATTTAGCTTGGATATTAGGAAAAACGTTTTCACTAGGAGGGTGGTGAAACACTGGAATGCGTTACCTAGGGAGGTGGTGGAATCTCCTTCCTTAGAAGTTTTTAAGGTCAGGCTTGTAAAGCCCTGGCTGGGATGATTTAATTGGGGATCGGTCCTGCTTTGAGCAGGGGGTTGGACTAGATGACCTCCTGAGGTCCCTTCCAACCCTGATATTCTATGATTCTATGATTCATAAGCCATGGGAACAAGGATTAGGCTGGGTCTCCAAGGATCGCTATTGGCATTTCTACATCATCTATGGTTATTTTGCAATCTAGAAAGAAAGTCCCTGATTGCAGCTTTATGAACAATGCACGTCATGCACTTTTCCTGGCCATCACACGTTGATGTACATGAAATGCTCTCTGTGATCCACCAGCACTTGTAACACCACTGAAAGGTATCCCTTTCAGTTTATGTACTCTCTGGCTAGGTGGTCTGGTGCCAAGATAGGGATATGTGTGTCATATATTGCCCACTGCAGTTAGGGAACCCCACTGCAGCAAAACCATCCACTATGTCCTGCACATTTCCCAGAGCCACTACCCTTCTTAGCAGAAGTCAATTAATGTCCCTGCCAACTTCGATCACAACAGCTCCAACAGTGGATTTACCAATTCCAAATTGATTCCACACAGAAAAGTAGCAGTCCGGCATTGCTAGTTCCACAAAGCAATCGTCACTCACTTCTCTGCTATCAGCAGCTTTAGTATTGCTGCGCTTCAGGGCTGGGGAAAGCTCTGCACAAAGTTCCTGGAAAGTGGCCTTCCACATTCTAAAGTTCTGCAGCCATTGCTCATCATCCCCTAACTACATAAAGATGCAATCCCACCAGTCAATGCTTTTTTCCCAGAACCAGTAACGGAGTTCCACCGTGTTCTGCTGCTGTGCAACTGCTAGCAGCAACTGGGAACTGTTTCATTCTATGGCTTGCAGCAGGGCTGCTCGAAGGACATTGTAACGTTCCATGCGGCAGCGCATGTCTCAGCTCTGGAAATACTGCAGGATAAGGTGCGAGGCATTTGTAATGCTCACAACAAGAAAGCACAGCTGAGCAGGGTCCATGCTTCTCAGGCTATGACGTATGCGTGGCAAAGCCAAGCTTTTGAAAACAGGCGTGAAAAAGTATGGGTTGTTTGCCACTAATATCAGGGTAGCGAGACAGGGAGGGAGGAAACTGCATCTTGGGAGGTTGAAGCCATGTTCCCATTCTACCCTGAGACAATGTTTTGATCCCACGAGGCATTGCAAGCCCTTCCCAAAACCCCCAAAGGTTAGTTGCACTGTGGGATAGCTACCCATGGTGCACTGCTCTATGCATTGATGCAAGCGCTGCTAGTGAGGATGCACTCTACCAAGACAATGAGCATGGTTTGCAGTAATTAAGTCCAATCAACTTAATTACTGCAGCGGCTACATGTCGACTTAAATTAAGCAGGGGGAGAGGTAGATACGCTGGAGGGTAAGGATAGGGTCCAGAGTGACCTAGACAAATTGGAGGATTGGGCTAAAAGAAATCTGATGAGGTTCAACAAGGACAAGTGCAGAGTCCTGCACTTAGGACGGAAGAATCCCATGCACTGCTACAGGCTGGGGACAGACTGGCTAAGCAGCAGTTCTGCAGAAAAGTACCCGGGGATTACAGTGGATGAGAAGCGGGAGAGGAGTCAGCAGTGTGCCCTTGTTGCCAAGAAGGCTAATGGCATATTGGGCTGCATTAGTAAGAGCACTGCCAGCAGAAGAGGGAAGTGATTATTCCCCTCTCTTCAGCACTGGTGAGGCCACATCAGGAGTATTGCGTCCAGTTTTGGGCCCCCCACTACAGAAAGGATATGGACAAATTGGAGAGAGTCCAGCAGAGGGCAACGAAACACTATTTCACTAGGAGGGTGGTGAAGCACTGGAATGGGTTACCTAGGGAGGTGGTGGAATCTCCATCCTTAGAGGTTTTTAAGGCCTGGCTTGACAAAGCCCTGGCTGGGATGATTTAGTTCATGTTGGTCCTGTCTTGAGCAAGGGGTTGGACTAGATGACCTCCTAATATCTCTTCCAACCCTAATCTTCTATGATTCTATGATCTTATGAAATTAAGTTGACTTAACTTTGTAATGTAGACATGTCCTTAGTGTGTGGCACTGTAGAATTACATCCTGTCTTGTCATGCATTAACTCTCTGTGTAAATATGTACCAAAGAAGTGCTATAAAAGTGTTGACAACAGTGAGCTGTGAGGCACCACTAAAGCTCTGACTTTGTAACCACAGGCAGTGAAAAGGAACTGCGAGGGTGCTGAGGCAGCCCTGCCCTTTTTTCCCTCTGATGGTGGCATCAGGACACAGGGTGCATGTGTCACCCCCAGAGGTACGGCTAATCAAGTCTCCAGCTCAAGTGCATGGGGAATGCACATACCTAAGGTGAAGGAACTAAAGTGGAACATACATGCGCACAAACAGCTGAAGAACCACCTAACTTTAGGCTCCTATTTACGAAAACCTTGCATTTAAATGTCTCTTTTGTCTTCTTCCTCAACTGTAAAATGGGGTATTAATACTTACCTAGCTCTCCATGATGTTTTGGAGCAAAATTAATTAATATTGTAAAACACTTTAAGATCTTCAGATGAAAGGTGCTATGATTGCAAACGTTTTATTTTTTGTTTTTGTTAATAGTATTGTGCTAATGCCTGAGGTTCCCAATCAAGATTGGAGCCCCATTACTCTAAGCTCTGTATCAAAATAAGATATGGCTCCTACCTTAAAGAGTTTACTATCTAGAGCTCCAATCCTGAAAAGACCTACACATGTGCTTAACTGTATACACAGTGATCAATCGCACTGAAATCTAACTCTTTTCCTGAACCAATGACCGTTCATTGTCATTCTTTTATAAAAGAAAGGGAAAGGGGGGGCACTGAACCTGCGTCTTCCATATTTCAGGAGAGTACCCTAACCACTGGGCTAAAAGTTATAAGGAAGGGCTAGCAATCTCCCCCCCCCACCTCCCTTTTTTTTATGAATCTAGTCCTCCTTTGCTTTTGTCAAAACGCTTGAATTTAAAACAAACAAAAAAATCAAGTCAGACCAAAACAAAACATTTTGTTTCAATTTTTCAATTCATCAAAAAATGTTTTTAAAAAATTCTTTTTCAGTTCAACCAGAAACAAAAAACTGTTTTTGGATTTTTCATAACTCTCAGCAAACCAAAAATCCATTATTCACTCAATTCTATATGTAACAGGCACGTAGCTTTCAAATCCTTCCACTCCTTCATTTATTCCTCATTACTTGTCTAGGAAGATACTGGGCATAGCTCCGAACAGCCCTTCATTGTCAATTTCCAATTGTGCTTCTGTCATAAATATTCTGCTAAGGGTAGCATAAAATCCCTCCTTTACCTATAAAGGGTTAAGAAGCTCAGATAACCTGGTTGGCACCTGATCAAAAGGACCAAAAAGGGGAGAAGATACTTTCTAATCTGTGGGGGAAGGTTTTTGTTTTGTGTTTCTTTGTATTCTCTTGGGAGGCAGAGAGGCACCAGGTCGGGGAAATCCATCTCCTCCAAACAATCCTGAAACGAGTCTCTAATATTACAAAAAGTGTAAGTAAACAAGGCAAGGCACATGAGGTTATCTTTTGTTTTAGCTTGTGAATTTTCCCTGTGCTAAGAGGGAGGTTTATCCCTGTCTTTTGTAACTTTAAAGTTTTGCCTAGAGGGGAATACTCTGTTTTGAATCTGATTACCCTCTAAAGTTACCTTCCATCCTGATTTTACAGAGGTGCTTCTTTACTGTTTTTTCTTTATAATAAAGTTCTGTTTTTTAAGAATCTGATTGGTTTTTAGTGTCCTAAAAACCCCAGGGTCTGGTCTGTGCTCACCTGGTTTACCTATTTGGTTGGTAGATTATTCTCAAGCCTCCCCAGGAAAGGGGGTGAAGGGGCTTGGGGGGATATTTTAGGGAAACAGGAACTCCAAGTGGTCCTTTTCCTGAATCTTTGTCTAACTCACTTGGTGGCAGAAGCAGTACCCATTCAAGGACAAGGAAGGATTTGTGCCTTGGGGAAGTTTTTAACCTAAGCTGGTAAAAATAAGATTAGGGGGTCTTTCATGCGGGTCCCCACATCTGTACCCCAGAGTTCAGAGTGGGGAGGGAACCCTGACAGCTTCCCTTTTCATTAGTATTTGGATCCCTTATTTTCCATAATGGATTTAGTGAAAGATAATAAGTGTTCACCTTTTAAATCACTTCACTGCTCATGTGTGAGATTTCCAAATATTATTATTTTGAACATTTCTCTCTCTGGGAGCATAGATAGCTACACTGCTATCCAAACAGCTATTCATAGGATCCTAAATTAAGTCATACAGGAGTCAGTCACTCTGTTTTTCCAACTTGCTTTCTATTTTTATATAGTCTCTAGTCTCTAACTAGTCTCTAATGTAATTTACTTCCTATATACACATTATGATGATCAAATCAATAACTATTAGTAATATAATTAAACTTACTTGGTTGCATAACACTTTATTTTCTAATCCCTTGCTTTCGTATGCTTAGAACTTTCTAGAACATTCACATTGGGCTGATTTTTTTCTGAGTGGCCTCTGGTGATATTCATTGGGGAAAAAAAGTTTGAGCAAAACCCATTGAAGCTGTACTTGAGATAAGGGAGATTTAGGTTAAAAAAAAAATCTCTTTTCAGTTTAGCCGTAATTTCTGAACACAGCTCTGATAACAGCAGACATTTTAAGTTGTTTTTTAATATGGCTTAGACAAAATCCTCCTTGAGGACTCATATCTTTGTTTGGTTCAGAATATAATTGTTTTTATTTAACAAAAAGTTAGAAACATTTGAAAATTTCAAACTCAAAACACTTTAAGTTAAATCAAAGGGTGCACACTTAACATAGGCACATTTTGAGCTGTATCTCCTTGCACAAAGTGGACACTCTTAAAAGCTACTGAAAGGAAGACTAACAAAACTTACATCACTCAGGCTGCAATTTTCCAGGCCTGGTTTTTATCTATGTTCTTACACTGTATTCCTCAACGTAGTAGCTGAGTACCTTACACATTTAAATGAACACAAGATTGACCTCTGTATTTGTTACTTTCTTTCCCCATTCTGTAGGGCTTTAAAAAAATATAACATTGAGATATGGCTCAGTTGAAGAAACCTGGCTGCATTTCCAACTGAAAGTGCTGAGGTTTGTGATCATTTTGTCTAAAAGCCAGTTCCACGGTTGTGGGGGCCAATCCCCGAGAAAGCAGTCTCCTGTACACACAATTCTCCCTCATGAGGAACACCGTTCCATTATTCTAGTAGAACGTACCTGTCACAGGAGATCAAGATTAAATACAGCAAGGCAATCCTCCAAGTAACTTGGATAAATCCATGGAAGGCTCTGAAGAGCAGGACTGCAACCTTGAAATAAACCCAGTGATCAAATAAGAAGTTAGTGAAGAGAATGGAGCACTGAGATGACATACTTTCAACGGCTTGTGCTGCTGACTAAGAGAACCATTATGTACTGGACCAATTTTTGAGGCCAGTAGTTTCACTCCAGTAGGTGCAGATCATCATGGCCAAGTGACAGGATGGAACATAGTCTTCTAGTCAGCTGCAGGGGGAAAAGGGTGTGGCTTTCAGGATATCCCGAATCACTGAGTTATGCAGGTGAACATCGAAGTCATGGATCTTCTTAACGATCCGAAAACATGGTGTCAATGGAGTATGATGCATTGAAGATGAAAAGTTCTGCAAAAATTTCCCTTTCCCTACCAGCATCACAACAGTCTCTTCCAGATTCAGCTTCATCCAGCTGTTTATCACAGCCACACCCTTAAGAGGAATTGGAAAATGACCGTGATTGCATCTGATGTAAATGTATCATAGACTTGAATGCGTCTACGTACTGCTGAAATGTTAGTACACACTGTCTCACAATGGATCCTAGCAGTTTCAGGATCAGTAACAGGTTGGGGGATACGATGGATCTTTGTAGAACTCCACAAGTAATATCTCTACAGGCAGTAGAATAGGCACCCATCATGACTCTGTGCATGCAGCGTGAGAACACCTGAACTCCCACTGACCTCTGCCACAACCCTGAAGTAGGGTAGAAGCACTACATTGTTGACTCAATTGTTGTGGAGATGCCCAGCAATATGAGCATGGATGTATGCTAATTCACCATCATCAAGAGGAGATCAATGTCTCCAACCCTATTTATTTTCTATGATTCAGGAGATAGGTGGAACTGGAGATGACCACTGAAGAGGATGGCTGCACTGAGGAATGTTTTTTTAACTGCTGTTCTGACTACAGAATGCTTTAGGGTGGATATTAGATTTCCCTCCACTTGGGTGGTATTGACAATTTCTCTCATTCTGTGATTTCCTGCTGTGTTTCTGTGTCTTCCTGTCATGGAACAGAGCAAACTCAGAAAAAGAAGGTGATGTGTTATCAAGTCTGCATCCAATGTATTGCTCCTCAAGTCCAGAAAAATCACCTTGGATGCAGGCAATTTTCTCTGAGAAGACTTTGCAAAGGAAGGTTCTAGAGCTGAACTGAGGCAGTCTCAGTAGATCAAATGATTCAAGGTTTGGAGTAGTGTTCAGCGTGGCATGATTAGCAGCTGTTATGGTGAAAGAAAGGTAGGACCCATTGTGCTTTTTTCACTGTCAAGGCATACAGATTCCTTGTGCAAGTCTGTCTGCTTGCGTTTTCCACCACTGATACTTGAGTTTTCCTTCTTCCCACTTCTGTCGCAGACCACATGGAGAACTGTGGAAGTGATGGGGAGTGAGTGTCCTCAGTTAATAGGATAAGCTGACTGTAGTTAATGAGGTAGGAGCTCTGCAGAAATAACATTATGTGATCATATAATTAAAGACATCATAATGCGTATGGACATGGGGACAGTTTTTTCTTAAATCTGAATATCCAAACATGTCTATTTCTGCTTCTCTGAGGACATCACACAGGAGTCTCACTCCCGGGCATCTTGTTCCTATCATGAAACCACAGAAGCTCCCAAATATCAAAACTTCTAAGTCTAAGGGACAGCAGTAGTGGGAGTAGGGTGTATGCCAGGCCCCCTATTGAATATCATGTGATATACCTCTCCAACATATATATATACAGCTGCCTGTAAATTCTATGCCAATCCCTTCCTTTCTGTGTCATGTAATCTGTGCATCATATTTGACTTCAACCTCTCTTTAGACCTGTACATCCAACATGTATGCAAAATATGCTGCATCTTCCTCCATATTGTTTCCAATATTTCACTTTTCCCTCTCACTACACTACTAAAACCCTCACCCTTGCTTCCTGTTTTTCCTACTACAACCTCCTTTCTCTGGTCCCCCCAGAACCCACTTTGCTTTACTTAGATCAAAATACTGCTTAAAGATCAGAGCTACAGCCAGAAACCAAGAAAACAGAAGGAGATTTACACAGGTATTTTAAATACATTCTTTATTGCTGGGGGAAGGAGGTAAGAGCAGGAGGGGGAGAATATTGTTTAGTGTGAACGTCTCTGTAAAATCAAAGGAGCCATAAATATTTGCCTCTTTTTATTTTATAATTGGCTTATGGAGTGAAACTCTTTTGGATTCCAAGTCTCAAAGTCCATCGGACCACATTGTTTTGGAGAAATTAACATATGTGGATAATCAGCTCAAAACACATGTGGCAAATTGCTGGTACTCCTATGATGGGTCCCGCACTTTCTCTTCTTGGGGTGGGGGGATTTTCAGGGTGCCGTTTCTCACCCCTGAATTGGGGTATTAACTGTCCCACTAGTATCGCAGAGAAAGGGAATGGAGAGGAAGAGGGACCCGGGCCCGCCCTCTACTCCGGTCCCAGCCCAGTGGCCCTAGGGGTAGCGGCAAACCACTTGAATTAGCGATTCCTTCCCCTGGGCTACTTCCCTCTCCGGCCTTTCAGCTTGTGGGGCTTCCTGCCCTCTCTCTCTGCTTGGACCAGGTTTCTCCCAACCCCTTGTCTGTGGAGTCCCTCTGCTCTGCATAAGCCGGGTTTCCCTTTACCTAGGGTCTTGGTCTTCTGGCCCGCCACAGCACTTCTCCAAACTCTCCTCTGTTTCCCTCCAAACTGCTCTCTGCTCCAACACCAAAGCACTCTGCTTCAACTCCTCCAACTGCCTGATTGAAGCAGGGGTTTTTTATCAGGTGCTCTAATTAGTCTATAGCAACCTCTCTTCCCTCTACAGGGAATAAAGCTCTCATCATCCTGGGGCTTACATATCTCACCTCTGGCCATGCTGTATCACACACAATATAAAATTATGACTTCAAAAATGTTCAGTCTATGCTCAGAAAGAATATTGTATCAAAGTCAGACTCTTTTATAAAACTATTGTCATCCTCTCAATTAATCCAAATTCTATGGCTTTTCTATCTAACAACTGTCTGATCAAAACTGGGAACTGGATGAAAGTAAACTGGCTGAGACACAATTTAAACAAAACTAAATGGCTGGGATAAATATCTGAAGGAATGGGCAAGAGATGTATCTGCCCTCTGTTGTGGGGGGTATGTCCAGCACTGAAATGATTAATAACTTGCGAGTGTTACAAAATTCATTCCTGTTTCTGGATTCTCACATAATAATAGTAGTTTGTGGTGTCTTTCTCTGTGTTTAGAGATGAGGCTGTGTGACCTTTCCTTTCTAACATGGACTCTATACATGGTCTGAAATTCTTGCAGATCCTGCACTTCTAACATATGCCTCACCAAGGCACATAGGCAGCTTGTGTGTAGGTCACTGATTGGCATAGGTTTGTTGCATGCAGCATATGGCTTAAACCCCAGGGACCAGGGCGTACCCCGTCCCTGGGGCTATGTCCCCAACGGGACTCTGCTACTAATGACTACTAACTATAAAACTACAATAACTATGTACAAGAAAAACTCAGAGTCCAAGCGAAAGAAAACACTATGGGGCTTGTGAAAGCAAGGAGCATTCCAACAACCATCACTAGTGGAAAGAAGGAGCTGAGAGGGCGCGGGGCCGACAGTGCCCAGTATGCTGGCATGTAAGCAAGGGGCTCCAGAGCTGGCCCAACAGATACCACTAGACGAAACATTTCCAATGACCATGCACGTGAGCACGCACACACCTAACATGGAATTGAGATATGGAACAACTTGAAGAAGTGTTATTTCAAGCCATGGTGCCAACTGATAAAGTTCAAAGAACGTATATTATCTATTTTCAAAAATTCCAAACGGTTTAATTTTAAAAAGGTATTTTCTTATACTTTTTATTTTTAAATAATAAAACACATACAACATACCTCAGAATGTTCATCTCTTTCATCTATAAGTCTTTTTAAATGTAATGCCATATTTTTCAAGAGAGGCTCGATATATTCTTGTGACAGAATGCTGACATCCATCCACTGCAGATCAAACACATTTTCCTGATTATGAGTTACCTATAGGAGAAAGAAATAATTGTGAAAACAACCTTTATGTGCTATTTAATTATAAGAATGCACAAGAAGTATAACAAGAGGAATAATTGGGAAAACTCCTTTTAACTCTTGTCTCCCAGCACAGTTTATCCTCCATGGGTTCTAATACATGTCTGATAATTAAAAATATTTTAAGTTGTATTTGATGGAATAGTTTCTCTATCCACAATGAAAACCTGGAAAGCAGATCAATTAGGCTTAGATGTAACTACACACGAAATATTATTTAAAAGCCTACTCTGACACAGAACTATTTCTTTTTGCCAAATTAAATTCCTATACAGAATTTGCACAAAGAATTTTTACTAAAATAAAAATCCTGTAATTTTAAGTAATTCTTAGAACCTGAGATTTGTGCCACGGAAACTAATTACCTGAAGAGTGCCATTGCAATTTATTGTGAGCACACACTTGCTCACAATATCTCCTTTTATTTCATTCATTTATAATACTTTATGATTTTTTTAAAAATAATTTTATCTAGAATATTAAAAATATGTGCACAAATCACATCTTGCAGAAGTATTACATTTTAATATTCAGAAGTGTGATGGGATGCGTGATGGGTTGGATCACAGGAAACCCCCTTGGGAACTGCCACCTGATGTGCTGAGACTACCTCTGAGCCCCTTTTCCCTGGCAGCTTGGGACTTCAGTGCCCTTCCTGCTTTGAGCCAGACACACTAGCCTGCTACAAACACAGACCCAGGTCTGAACCACATCCCCCAAAAGTTGCAGGCTTAACTGAAAACAGCTTAAGAAGTGTTCCTGTCTTCAACACTCAGATACCCAACTTCCAATGAGGTCCAAACTCCAAATAAATCCGTTTTACCCTGTATAAAGCTTATACAGGGTAAACTCATAAACTGTTTGCCCTTTATAACACTGATAGAGAGGTATGTAGAATGTAAGTGGTTCCAAGTAATAACAGACAGAACAAAGTGAGTTACCAATCAAAATAAAATAAAACACACAAGTCTAAGCCTAATACAGTAAGAAAGTGATTACAGGTGAAATCTCATCCTCAGGGATGGTCTAATAAGCTTCTTTTACAGACTAGTCTCCTTCTAGTCTGGGTCCGTCACTCACTCACATCCCTGAGCTTACTGTCCTTTGTTCCAGTTTCTTTTAGGTATCCTTTGGGGGTGGAGAGGCTACCTCTTGAGCCAGCTGAAGACAAAATGGTGGAGTCTCCCAGGACTTTATATACAGTAACTCCCCACTTAACGTCCTCTCACTTAATGTTGTTTCGATCTTACGTCCCTGCTCCATTACAGAACGTGCTCTGCTTAAAGTTGTGCAATGATCCGCTATAAAGTTGTTTGGCTGCCTGCTTTGTTAACAGCTGGCAGACCCTCTATCAGCTCCCCTACACACACATCCCAGCACCTCCCGCCTGCTGGTAGACCCTGCCACTCAGCGCCTTCCCCCTGCTCCCCACGCCTCCTGCCCACGGCAATCAGCTGGTTTGCGGCGTTCGGGAGGGGGGAGGAGTGAGGACTTGGCGCGCAGGCTCCCCCTCACTGCCCTGCCTCCTGAACACTGCAAACCAGCTGATTGCCACGGGCCGGAGTCAGGGGAAGGAGGAGAGAGCCTGCATACCGCATCCTTACTCCTCCCCCGTCCCTCTCCTGCCTGCAGCAATCAGCTGGTTTCAGGCATTCTGGAGGCAGGGGAGGGAGAGGGGAGGAGCAAGGATGCGGCATGCGGAGTTGGCGGATGTGATTGCAGAGCCATTGGCCATTATCTTTGAAAACTCATGGCGATCGGGGGAAGTCCCAGATGACTGGAAAAAGGCTAATGCAGTGCCCATCTTTAAAAAAGGGAAGGAGAAGGATCCTGGGAACTACAGGCCAGTCAGACTCACCTCAGTCCCTGGAAAAATCATGGAGCAGGTCCTCAAGGAATCAATTCTGAAGCACTTAGAGGAGAGGAAAGTGATCAGGAACAGTCAGCATGGATTCACCAAGGGCAAATCATGCCTGACTAATCTAATTGCCTTCTATGACGAGATAACTGGCTCTGTGGATGAAGGGAAAGCAGTGGACGTGTTGTTCCTTGACTTTAGCAAAGCTTTTGACACGGTCTCCCACAGACTTCTTTAACTTGCTGGCAAGAATAATGGGCTGGATGAATGGACTATAAGGTGCATAGCAAGCTGGCTAGATAGTCGGGCTCAACGAGTAGTGATCAATGGCTCCATGTCTAGTTGGCAGCCGGTATCAAGTGGAGTGCCCCAGGGGTCGGTCCTGGGGCCGGTTTTGTTCAATATCTTCAAAAATGATCTGGAGGATGGTGTGGATTGCACCCTCAGCAAGTTTGCAGATGACACTAAACTGGGAGGAGTGGTAGATACGCTGGAGGGTAGGGCTAGGATACAGAGGGACCTAGACAAATTGGAGGACTGGGCAAAAAGAAATCTGATGAGGTTCAACAAGGACAAGTGCAGAGTCCTGCACTTAGGACGGAAGAATCCAATGCACCGCTAGAGACTAAGGATCGAATGGCTAGGCAGCAGTTCTGCGGAAAAGGACCTAGGGGTTACAGTGGACGAGAAGTTGGATATGAGTCCACAGTGTGCCCTTGTTGCCAAGAAGGCCAATGACATTTTCGGATGTATAAGTAGGGGCATTGCCAGCAGATCAAGGGACGTGATCGTTCCCCTCTATTCGACATTGGTGAGGCCTCATCTGGAGTAGTGTGTCCAGTTTTGGGCTCCACACTACAAGAAGGATGTGGAAAAATTGGAAAGAGTCCAGCAGAGGGCAACAAAAATGATTAGGGGACTGGAACAGATGACTTATGAGGAGAGGCTGAGGGAACTGGGATTGTTTAGTCTGTGGAAGAGAAGAATGAGGGGGGATTTGATAGCTGCTTTCAACTACCTGAAAGGGGGTTCCAAAAAGGATGGATCTAGACTGTTCTCAGTGGAAGCAGATGACAGAACAAGGAGTAATGGTCTCAAGTTGCAGTGGGGGAGATTTAGGTTGGATATTAGGAAAAACTTTTTCACTAGGAGGGTGGTGAAACACTGGAATGCGTTACCTAGGGAGGTGGTGGAATCTCCTTCCTTTGAAGTTTTTAAGGTCAGTCTTGACAAAGCCCTGGCTGGGATGATTTAGTTGGGGATCAGTCCTGCTTTGAGCAGGGGGTTGGACTAGATGACCTCCTGAGGTCCTTTCCAACCTGATATTCTATGATCTATGATTCTATGATAATGGGAGGAGGTGGGGGGGAGAAGAGGCGGGTTAAGGCTGGCTTGCAAATCCTGAGTGATGACGATCCTGACAGGGAACACAGCTCCAAAGTGATTAGGGGAGGTCATCTAGTCCAACCCCCTGCTCAAAGCAGGACTGATCCCCAACTAAATCATCCCAGACAGGGCTTTGTCAAGACTGACCTTAAAAACTTCAAAGGAAGGAGATTCCACCACCTCCTTAGGTAACGCATTCCAGTGTTTCACCACCCTCCTAGTGAAAAAGTTTTTCCTAATATCCAACCTAAATCTCCCCCACTGCAACTTGAGACCATTACTCCTTGTTCTGTCATCTGTTACCACTGACAACAGTCTAGAGCCATCCTCTTTGGAACCCCTTTCAGGTACTTGAAAGCAGCTATCAAATCCCCCCTCATTCTTCTCTTCCGTAGATTAAACATCCCCAGTTCCCTCAGCCTCTCCTCATAACTCATGTATTACAGTCCTCTAATCATTTTTGTTCCCCTCCGCTGGAGTCTTTCCAATTTTTCCACATCCTTCTTGTAGTGTGGAGCCCAAAACTGGACACAGTACTCCAGATGAGGCCTCAGCAGTGTCGAATAGACGGGAACGATCACATCCCCCTTGATCTGCTGGCAATGCCCCTACTTATACATCCCAAAATGCCATTGGCCTTTGTCAAGGTCCCTCCCCCACTCTGAACTCTAGGGTACAGATGTGGAGACCTGCATGAAAACCTCCTAAGCTTACTTTCACCAGCTTAGGTTAAAACTTCCCCAAGGTACAAATTAATTTTATCCTTTGTCCCTGGATCTCCACTGCCACCACCAAACTCTAACTGGGTTTACTGGGAAACGTAGTTTGGACACGTCTTTCCCCCCAAAATCCTCCCAACCCTTGCACCCCTCTTCCTGGGGAAGGTTTGGTAAAAATCCTCACCAATTTGCATAGGTGACCACAGACCCAAACCCTTGGATCTTAGAACAATGAAAAAGCATTCAGTTTTCTTACAAGAAGACTTTTAATAGAAGTAAAGAAATCCCCTCTGTAAAATCAGGATGGTAGATACCTTACAGGGTAATTAGATTCAAAACAGAGAGAATCCCTCTAGGCAAATCCTTAAGTTACAAAAAAGACACACAGACAGGAATAGTCATTCTATTCAGCACAGTTCCTTTCTCAGCCATTTAAAGAAATCATAATCTAACACATACCTAGCTAGATTACTGACTAAAAGTTCTAAGGCTCCATTCCTGTTCTATCCCTGGCAAAAGCAGCATACAGACAGACACAGACCCTTTGTTTTTCTCCCTCCTCCCAGCTTTTGAAAATATCTTGTCTCCTCATTGGTCATTTTGGTCAGGAGCCAGCGAGGTTACCTTTAGCTTCTTAACCCTTTACAGGTGAGAGGATTTTTCCTCTGGCCAGGAGGCATTTTAAAGGGGTTTACCCTTCCCTTTGTATTTATGACAGCCTTCTCGGCAACAAGGGCACACTGTTGACTCATATCCAGCTTCTCGTCCACTGTAACCCCTACGTCCTTTTCTGCAGAACTGCTGCCTAGCCATTCGGTCCCTAGTCTGTAGCGGTGCATTGGATTCTTCCGTCCTAAATGCAGGACTCTGCACTTGTCCTTGTTGAACCTCATCAGATTTCTTTTGGCCCAAATCTAATAACTTGCTATAAAGAAATTTACAGAGGAAAAAAAAAAGAAAGCAAAACAACAATCTCTAGATGTGTTTTTTCAAGTTCAGAAAGTTCAGCAAGTACAGCAAGAGAAGCAGCCGAACAATCCACCCTCTTCCACTCTCTGACTCCACCACCTCAGCCAAGCTTCATACTCCGCAATGATGATTGTAGTATTAAATTGCTTCTTTAAAATTGTTTCAAACTTATACCTGTATTAAATTGCTCATTTAAAATTGTTTAAAATGTATATAATGCCTTTTGTCTGGCAAAAAAAAATTCCATGGAACCTAATCTCCCCTATTTACATTAATTCTTATGGGGAAATTGGATTCGCTTAACATCGTTTTGCTTAAAGTCGCATTTTTCAGGAACATAACTACAACATTAAGTGAGGAGTTACTGTAGTTTCTCTCCTGTGGGTGGAAACCCCTCCCTCCCCCGTGTAAAATTCCAACTACAAGATGGAGTCTTGGAGTCATATGGGCAAGTCACATGTCCATGCATAACTTAGTTCTCTACAGGGACGTTCCCAGGAAAGCTCAGATGTGCACTGGCATCTATCAAGGTCCACTGTTCACCAAGTACTTCCGTTTACTTGAATAACCCCTTCACAATATGTTGATCAAATCTGCCTTAGGTGCTTTCTACAGCAAACACTTTAAATACAAGAATAGAGCCAATGCTCATAACTTCAGATATAAAAATGATACATGCATGCAAATAGGATGAATACATGCAATAGAACATAAGCTTTGCAAAGATATGTTACATGGCATATCTAGCATAAAACATATTCCAGTTATGTCACATTTACATTCATAAGCATATTTCTAGCCTGGGAACTGATAGCAGAAGGGGTCTGCAGTCACTCCCTGAGAGAAGGTAGGTGTGATTAAAGCCAGAAGCAGGTAGCCTACAGCTACTCTACTCTACCCTACTCTACTAGGGAGGAGTTGGGAGGCTGGCAAACCTGGGGTGGGGAGAGCCAGACAGGTTGGAAAGGCTCAGGGAAAGAGGCAGCAGGTCTAGGAAGGAACAGACCTTGGCTGCTGATTAGAGGGTCCCTGAGCTGGAACCTGGAATAGAGGGTGGGCCCAGGTTCCCATACCAGTCACTGGGGAAGTGGCACCAGCTGGGCAGGGGATAGGAAGACTGCCTGAGCCTTTTCATAAGAGACTTCGATACCCTGGAAGGTGAGGACCATAGTGACCTGGCCAGAGGGCCAAGTCACGAAGAAGCAGCAGCAGCTCCTGGTGCGAGAGAGTGGCTGCAGACAGAGAGTGAGAAGGAGAGACAGAGTGCAACTGCAGAAAGGGGTGTCAGCGTCACAGAGGTAATCCCCAGAACCACCAGGAAGAGGCACCATCCAGTGATGAGTAGAGCACCCAGTCACAAGAAATCAAAGATTTCTAGTCTCATACAAAACATTTCGTTTAAGAAGCCACATCTTTGTGAACAGCGTAAAAGAACCCTATGAATAAGTTATCTAACATCCTTAATTTCAAATGAAAGATTAATCAAACAATATTAACATCCAACAGTATTTCATTTCAGCAAAATAAAAATGGAACATCAAAAGAGGTAAAATACAACCGTGCGAGCCTGGGGCATGACAGATGCTGCACCATGCTTCCATGTGTGAGACCTACACTTAAGAGTGACCTCAGGATGACATAATAAAACCAATGCATTCTTCTTCCTGCCTACGTTGAGTTTGAAATTAAAGTACAGCCTGACTGCTTGTTTTCTTCTTGTACCTGGTTAAGTGCCTTATTCACAAGTTGAGCATAGTTGCAATAAGAAAAGGATGGTATGGTATGTTTATTTGGGAAAAAATATGCTTGTAACTTAGAGTGAATGGAAACTTTAAGAGTTCCAGACTTAAACCCCAGACTCCCATGCTGTCAATTTCTCCTTCCTGGCTTACCAGGCCTCTGCGCTGAGCTCAGATAGAATTAGGAAGACTTACAGGCAGCAACAGAAACAGAAAGTAGCTGACAGAGCTGGGAAATTCCATTAGCTATTCTTGGCAGAGCTTCTTAATGTAATGGCAAAATAAGGGAATAAATTTTAACATATTGTCTGTAAATATTTGCAATCTACACTATAGTGCACAGGTAATTATCATGTGTGGTTGCTTAGCTAAATGGATCCGAAAAAATATTACTGGAAATTCAATGGGGCTTGTTCATTTAAAATTTGGTGATTACATTAAATCTACAGGATTAAAAAAAGAGATTTCAGTCCTCTTACCTGAAAAACTCAACTCATATTTAATGGTAGAGTAGCTACCAGACCTCCAAAATATATACATATTCCCCAAGATACACAAGATATAAGCATATTTCTTGAGGCAAAAAAGATTACTCACTAAGGGCAAGATCCTGCGAATTGATTAATCCAGGCACATCTGTGTGCTTGCATAGAACGCAGTTGATGGATCCATTTATATAATCTAGGTCTAAATATTATTTTGTTCCTTTAATCCCTGTATACAGCCCAATACAGTGGATCCACACACTGCTTTAAAGAACGATATTTTTAACAAATCACTTTTTTCTGATTCAGTTCATACTAACGTATTTGTACTAGACAGAACTAAATTTCACATTTATTACATATACTAGTATGAACTGTAATGAAGAGATCTCTGAGCCTTTAGCGATTATGTGTGAGAACTCATGGAGGATGGTAGAGATACCAGAGGAATATAAAAAGGCAAATATAGTACCTATGTATAAAAAGGAGAATAAGGACAACCCAGGGAATTATAAACCAGTGGTTTTAACTTCTGTACCCATAAAGATAATAGAGCAAACAAACAAACAATCAATTTGTAAGCATCTAGAAGAGAATATGGTGATAAGTAACTGTCAACATAATGTGTCAAGAACAAATCACGTCAAACCAACCTAATATTCTTCGACAGGGTAACAATGCTTGTGGATAGGATGGAAGCAGTAGATGTGATATAGCTTGACTTAGAGTAAGGCTTTTGATACTGTCTCACATAACTTTCTCATGAGAAAACTAGAGATATATAGTTTAGATGACCCTACTATAAGATGGGTGCACAACTGGTTAGAAAAATCATACTAAGAGTAGTTATCAATGGTTCACAGTCAAGCTGGAAGGACATATCAAGTAGAGTCACACAGGGATCTGTCTGGGTCCGATTCTATTCAATATCTTCATAAATTATTTGGATAACGGCAGAGAGAGTACACCTGTAAAGTTTGAGTACAATACCAAGATGGGAAGGATTGCAAGTGTTTTGGAGGACAGGATTAGAATTTAAAACGATCTTGACAAACTGGAAACATGGGCTGAAATAAACAGGATGAAATTCAATAAGGACAAATGCAAAGTATTACACTTAAGAAAGAATACTCAATTACAAAAATAAAAAATGGGAAATGACTACCTATGAAGGAGTACTGCTGTAAAGGATCTAGGAGTTATAGTGGATCACAAATTAAATATGAGTCAACAATGTAATACTGTTGCAAAAAAAGCAAATATTCTGGGATGTATTAGGAGGAGTGTCGGTAAGCAAGACATTAGAAGTAATTCTTCCACTCTACTCAGCACTGATAAGGCCTCAAAGGGAGTACTGTGTCCAATTCTGGACACCGCACTTTGGGAGAAAATGTGGACAAATTGGAAGAAGTCCAGAGAAGAGCAACAAAAATGATTAAGGGTCTAGAAAACATTACCTACAAGGAAAGACTGAAAAAGAGGAAGTTACTCACCTTGTGCAGTAACGATAGTTCTTCAAGATGTGTCCCACTATGGGTGCTCCATGGTAGGCGTGCTTGTGTCCTTGTGCTGCTGATCAGAGAACTTTGGTAGTGTCCGTTAGGCTCACGCATGAGGCTAGCCAGCGCACACAGGCTTACCCTCCTCAGTTTCTTCTTTACCACAGAGTCATTGACAAGAACTCCAAAGTAGAGGGGAGGAAGGTGGGTTGTGGAGCACCTGTAGGACACACATCTCAAAGAACTATTGTTACTGCACAAGGTGAGTAACTTCCTCTTCTTTTTCGAGTTGTGTCTGTATGAGTGCTCCATGGTAGGTGACTCCCAAGCAGTATCCCTACTCGTGGGCTGGGACTTTGGGGCAGAGTCAGTTACAGATGACAGCACTGCGGCGCCGAAGTTGGCACTGGAGGCAGAATCCCCAGTTATCGTATAATGTTGTGCAAAAGTGTGGACTAATGCCTATGTCTCTGCTCTACAGATCTCTTGAAGAAGGCAACGGATTAGGAGATTGACCTCATGGAGTGTGTTCAAATAGAGTCTGGAGGAGTTGTCTAATGCAATTCGAGACCCACTTAGAGAGCCTTTCGGCTGATATTGCTGAGTCCTTGGACCTTTCCGCAATGGAAATGAAAAGTGTACGGGACTTCCTAAAGGCCTTTGTTCTATCCAGGTACAAAGCCAGGGCTCTCCTGACATCTAAGGTATATAATATAGCCTCCCTGTTGTCTTGGTGAGGCCTGGGGTAGAAGATTAGAATGTGAATCAATTGATTCATGTGAAATGGAGAGGTTACCTTAGCGATAAATTTTAGATGCGTCCTGAGCATAACCTTGTCCAGAAAAAAATATTGTGTAGGGGGGATATGCCATCAAAGCTGCTATCTCTCCTATTCTCCTGGACGAGGTAATTGCCAAGAGGAAGATCACCTCCATTGATCCCACCCACACCAGCAAACAGGTGGCCATGGGTTTGAAAGGCAGTCTAGTCAGCCCTTTTGGTACCAGGTTTAGGGCCCCCGTAGGAGCAGGAAGTTGAGATTGTGCAAAAAGGTTCACTATATCCTTGACGAACCGATTAGTGGTTGGGTGTGACAGCATTGAGCATCTCTCAATAGGTTGGTGGAAAGCTGTTATGTGAACTCAGAGAGCTTAGAGATAGGCCCGATTTCTTTAAGGTAAATGCATAGTCTAAGATATATGGAAGAATCACGGATGTTGGGGAGATTTGCTGGACAGAATACCAAGTCTGAAACATGCACCATTTCTGCAGGTAAGTGCGTCAAGTCGAGGACTTTCTGCTGTGCAACAGAACCTCTTGTACCTCTCTTGAACAGGTGTTTTCTATATGTTGGAACCAAGCAGGAGCCATGCCTTGAGGCAGACAATCCCAAGTGGGGATTCAGGGTGCATTTTCTGTCCTGCAAGGAGATGCAGTATGGCTGGGAGAGAGATCAACAGGCATGTCACAAGCTGTGACACGTAGGGAAACCAGGTCTTTCTGGGCCAAGTAGGAACAATCAGAATGACATGGGTTCCATCTCTTTTTATTTCCAGCAAGACATTCACAAGTAGGGAAAATGGAGGAAAGACATAGAGAAGGTCCTTGTCCCAGGGGATGAGGAGGGCCTCGCCCAGGGAACGTTGACCCATCCCCACTCTGGAGCAGTAGCATGGGCATTTCTTATTCAGGTGAGTGTCGAACAGGTCTGTGGACTGTGTCCATCATAAGCTGAATATGTCATGAAGCACAATCAGGTCTATCTCCCAATCATGGTTGTATGGGAATTTGCAACTGAGATTTCCACTATCAAGTTTTGTGTGCAAGCAATGTAATGTTATGGGAGATGCACCAGTTGCATAGCCTGATCACCTCAGTGCATATGGAGGGTGATCTGGCTCTCCCCTGACTATTGTATGTAGGCTATGTTGTCTGTTAGGATCTTCATGTGTGATCCTCTGATCAGCTGGAGGAAATGGGTGCAGGCGTTCCTGACCATTCTTAGCCTGAGGAGATTGATGTGAAGGGACAGCTCCATGGGTGACCACTTGTGTTGTGAGGCCGTTTAGATGTGCAACCCACCATATCAGTGATGTGTTGGTGGTGAGCAGCAATGACGGTGAGGTTTGGGAAAAGGGGATCCCTTTGCAAATGTTGGTTGGGCTCTTCCATCAGTCTAGGGAGTTTTTGACCCTGCTGGGTGGTGACAGGGATTTGTCCAGCCTGTCCCTGTTTGTAGACCAAGCTGAACCACATTTGGAGGCATCACATGTGAAACCTGGCATGTGGTATTACCGTTGTGCTTGCTGCCATGTGCCCCAGAAGTTGGAGGAAGAGTCTGACTAATATTTTCAGGCTGCTTTGAACAGCGTCCCTAAGTGTGGCTAACGAAAGAAATCTGTGCTGAGAAAAGAGTTCTCTGGCCTGTAACGAGTCAAAGTCAGCCCCTATGAATTCCAGGCATTGCACCAGAGTGAGAGCTGACGTCTGGATTTTGATCTGTAGACTCAGCTCTGTAAATAAGTGGATAGTTGCTTTGGTGACTCGGTGAGCCTCCTGGAGAGATTAGGCTCTGAGGAGGCAATCATCGAGGTAAAGGTAAATCTTTATCCCTTGACACCGTGAGTGGTTATCACCCAGAGAACCTTGGACAATACTCTCAAGGCCGACAATAGCCCGAAGGGAAGCACTCTGTATCCGTAGTGGTCTTGTCCCTGGATAAATCTGAGAAATCATCTGTGAGCTGGTAGGATAGAGATGATCGAGGACCGAAAACCAGTCTCCTTGTTCCAATCCTGGAATGATTGTTGATAAAGTGACCATTTTGAATTTTTGAGCCTGGACAAACTTGTTGAGAGCTCTGAGGTCTAGTATGGGTCTCCAACCTCCCTTCCTCTTCTGTATTAGGAAATAAAGAGAGTAGAACCCTCCTCCTTGTTGATGTTGAGGTACTGGTTCTGTGGCTCCTAACTGGAGGAGACTATTGACTTCTTGTCATAGAATCATAGAATATCAAGGTTGGAAGGGACCTCAGGAAATCATCTAGTCCAACCCCCTGCTCAAAGCAGGACCAATCCCCAATTTTTGCCCCAGATCTGTAAATCGCCCCCTCAAGGATTGAACTCACAACCCTGGGTTTAGCAGGCCAATGCTCAAACCACTGAGCTATCCCCCCGCACCTGAGCTATCCCTCCCCCATTGTTCTAAACTCATGAAAAGGATCCCTGAAGAGGGACAGGGAAGGGTGTTGTGGAGGGGGTAGGGAGCTGAAATAGATGGAGTACTCAGTTCAAATGATTTCTAGGATCCATCAGTCCAATGTTATGTGTTTCCAGGCACTGCGGAATACTGCCACTTGGTGGTCAAATGGGTGTGAAGCATTGGTCGGCTGTATCAGTTGGTGGGAGTGGTCCAGCGGCGCTTCGACTCGCCTGTCAAAACTGGTGTTTGGACATAGAGGGCTGGGACGATGAAGATTGCAAGCCAGATAGTTTCTGCTTGGGGAATTTTGCTTTCTTCCTTTGCAGTTTGTATTGTCACTGAGGTTGATATTGGGACGTATATGGTCTACGCTGGGATTGGGGACTAAATTGTCTCCTTTGTCCCAGCGTGTAGATACCCAACAACTGGAATGTAGCCCACGAATCCTTCAGGGTATGAAGGGAAGCATCAGTCTTCTCTGCAAAGAGCTTTGTGGCCTCAAAGGGGAGGTCCTCAACAGTAGACTGCAGGATTTCAGGAAATCTGACAGATGGAGCCATGATGTTCATTACATCACCACTGCCATGGAAATTAAGCTAGCTACTTTGTCAGCAACGTTGAGGGCTGATTGCAGCTTTATCCTTGCCACTATTTGTCCCACCTGTATAATGGCCTTAAATTGGTCACAATACGACTCTAGCACCTACTCAGTAAAGTCATTCAACTTTGAATAGTTAATATAATCGTATTTCACTGTGAAGGCCTGATAATTGGTGATACAGAAACGGAATGTAGCCAAGAGTACACCTTCCTACCAAAAAGATCCAAGCGCTTTCAATCCCAGTCTTGTGGAGTAGCCCTCGATTCATGTCATCAGCCGCATGAGTTGACGGCGTCCACCATGATGGAGCTGGGTGGTAGGTGGGACAAAAGGAATTCAGATTCCTTCATGGGTCATAATACTTTTTGTCTGCTTGCTTGCACGTCAGTCCTACTATCACCAGGATTTGCCATATTGTTCTTGCTGGGTCTAAGATAGTCTCATTAATCAGGAGGGCAATCTTGGAGGAGGACGAGGAGTGGGGGATGTCAAAGAGCTGATGGTGGGTGTCCTTGACTTCCTTCAATGGTATCTTAAGGGTGTCCACCATCCTCTTTGCCAGCTCCTGGAAGAGATGAAAGTGGTCTGCCAGATATGGTGGGGAAGGCATAACGGTCAGGAAAGAAGGAAGATATAGTCCTCAGTGTCACCTCTTTCCCGGTATCACCCTCCTGTTTCTCCAGGATGTCTTGTGGAGGTTCCAAAGCTCTGGAAGCCGCGGCTGAAGGGGTATGCCTTGAGGGATCCCAGACGAGGCTTGGAGCTCGAGAGACATGTTGGCGGTATGCTTCCCACGGGTCCCAATAAGACCACAGGGGTGGTGGTGGCATAGAGCGTGGTGGCAGTGCCGATGGGTGGCTGTACCATGATTTCGGTGGTGGGGACATCTGCAGGTATGGGCCTTGCTTGTACTGAGCACCATATGAAGCCTGAGAGGAGTACTGGGATGTTCTTTCCTCCAGCTCACTGTCTGAACTTTCGCTAGAGAGTTGGGGATTGAGGCATGGCAGCGGTGACAATTCCCATGCCAAGCAGAGGCTCAGTGCAGAGGTTGCAGTACCAAGAAGCAGGGATCCCAGTACATCCGATATACAGAGGTCGCTGGAGTGGAGGAATTCTGTTGGTATTGACTGCCCCAGTGTTGGGTGTCAGAGGCGGACAGGGGTCTTGTCCATACGACCTGCTCTGGTGCCGGGTGAGACATTGATGATAGTACCGATAATGATTCGCGTATTTGGGCTGCCTTTTTAGCGGAGTGCTTACTCCTGTCTCTCGGTGCCGATGACTCGGTGCCCGTGCCCATCAGGTCCGTGGGCATGTCAACAGTACCGACTGCTGTTGGTCTCTGTGAGCCATGAGTTCTGGACTAAGATGGTCTTGGTGTCCAAGATACCAAACAAGATGCAGAATGCCTATGGAGATCTCGGGGCTCACTTTTGGGAACTTCTGGCTCTCCTCTAAGATGACATCTAGGAGGGGTCAGCAGTCTGTTTCTTCGATCCACACCCCTTAGACGGCTGTGGAGAAGATTCACGTCTATCCAGGGACTTGCAGCACAAGTTCTGCGTGGTCTGAAAGCAGCCTCCATTAAAATAATCTTCTGCCTGAGCAGTCTGTTCTTATGGGAATGTGGCCAGATTTGCTGGCAGAGACTACACTTTTTCTGGATGTGGCCCTCCCCAAGGCGACAAATGCACTTAAGAGTCCTTGTCTGTAATCGGAATTGCCTCTTTGCAAGCGAGGCGCTTCTTGAAAGCCGGTGAACCGGGTATACCCAATGTGGGAGTGGGGAGGAAGGATCCCTGGAAGGGAAAAAATAAGCAGGAAAATGAAGTTTTGGGGGGAGTTTTTTTTTTTTTTTTAATTTTTGGTGGGATAAAATAAGAGGGAAAAGAACAATAAACTATACTGTACTAACAAAATAACTATATAAAAGTGAATAAAGCAAAATCCGTCTCTAATAAGGGGCAGTTGAGAAGTAACTGAGGCGGCTTAGCCCGCGTGTGCTCGCTAGCCTCGTGGCGCAGCACGAGGGGAGACCGACAGCGCATGCGTGGGCCTAATGAACACTACTACTGAAGTTCTACAATCAGCAGTGGGGGGGACACAAACAGACCTACCATGGAGCACCCATAGGGACACTACTCAAAGAAAAAATTGGGTTTGTTTAGTTTGGGAAGAGAAGTCTTGGGGCACGTGATAAGTCTTCTAGTATATAAAAGGTTGTCATAAAGAGAAGGGTGATAAATTGTTCTCCTTATCCACTGAGGACAACACAAAAAGTAATCGCCATTGCTGCAATTTAAGCCCATTAAAGGTTAGACATCAGGAAAAGCTTCCTAACTGTAAGGATAGTTAAGCATTGGAACAAATTATCTATGGTATCTCAGTCATTGGAGGTTTTAAGGAACAGCAGGGATGGCCAAACGTACAGACCCTCCAAGCAGCATATCACAATCTTCAGAAGTTCGAGAGCTGGGGCTGAAGCCCCGAGACACCCCCCCACACACACACACTTCATTCTGCCAGAGGCAATGCGAGGGGGAGGCATGTGGTATCACATGCCCCTCCCCCCAGATTTTTGCCAGGGTTTGCTGGCTAGGTCACATGGTGCTGCCAGCCCCACCCCTGCACAGCAGCTGCTGGATCTGGCAAGTTGGGAGCTGCGGCCGTGGGGAGAGGCAGCGGCAAACAGCTGGGAGCTGCAGGAAGAGCTGCTGCCTCTCCCCGCAAAGCTAAAGCGACAGCCCCTCCCTGCACCTCCCAGGTGTTTCCGGATGCCTCTCCACACGGAGCTAACGCCTGGGAGCTGCAGGGAGGGGCCGCTGACGATAAGAGGTGGGGCATAATTCAAGCTGTTGAGGGTGCCGAACCTTCAAATTATGCCCCCTCACTCTCAGCAGGCACCAGTCGTCTCTGGCAGAAGCCCCTAGCACCACCACCGGGCAGAAGCCCCAAGTCTCCCCTCCTCTCAGTCTGGTAGACAGAGAATGGGAAAGGAGTGGGGGGTTCCACAAGCCATACTTTAACTGTAAAAGAGTTTGCTGCAGTTTGGCCACCCCTGGGTTAGACAAATACGTCTCAGGAATGGTCTAGATAATACTGACGCCTGCCTCAGTGCAGCGGACTAGAGTATATGATCTATCAAGATCCCATCAAGTCCTACACTACTATGATTCTGTGATGGAAAAAACTATTCAGTATGAAAAAAATGTTTTTATTCAAGTACCACCTTTAGAAAGAAATGTGATTTACTCTCACTCTTATAAAATAAAGCCTTCTCAATTAATGTTCTCTAATGCAATCGTTTAATGCTAATGTCAAATAGATTTGCCTTGTTTTTGACTAAATAAAATTATTCTTCTTTCCTTAATATTCCAGCAAAAATAAAAATCACTTGGATATCAGGTAGTACAAAAGTAACAAATACCTCTTGAATGTGGGCAGCAACAGCTGCTCTTGTATCAAAATCTAAACCTTGGATTCTTTCAATGAATTCTTCTTTTTTCTGACACTAAAAGAAATACATTAACCACAATTATTTATCGTATCTCCTTAGTATATCGTGAGAGCTGAAAGCTGACGAAAAAATAATTATCAGCTGTCCAATCCCCTAACTGGCTAGTACAGATTAAATGTAATTGTAGCAAAATATTGTAGTTTCTGCTTGACTTTTAATATTAGTGAACTGACACTATATTCACTTTGAAAAAAATTGATGAAGGGGGGCTTCTTAAAATTAACTTATTTCTTGCTCAGATTCTATGATGATGTTTACTTCATAAATACCTTTTCTTAGTACTCAAACAGCCAATCTCCCTGAACTGTTTTTTACACTGTTCAATTGAAACCAGCTGTACAGTATACTCTACTTTTCTAATTAACTTTGACGCAATCAAAAATAGCGTATTTAGAAAAGTTTAGCATAGTTTAAAAAAACCCCACAACTTTCATGGATAAACTGGTCATTAATTTAATGAACTATCGTAGGTATGATCTTTAATCAAATTGGATAGTTACAAGCTAATCATGTTATAGGCCCTGATCCTGCAAAAAGACTTAAATACAATTTTACCTTTACACAGACAAGAAGTTATGTTATTTTCAGATCAGGAGACATGGATCATGTGATGTTTTCTAATAATTTTATTTTCAGTAGGTCAGTGTAGATTTCATTTAATCTGATTGAGGGGGATCAGCAAAGTAGAAGAAAGATTTATATGCACATGAATAGTGCAACTAACCATACACACACAGATCAGCAGGCGCACAAGTCATTGCTGGATCGGTGCCACAGTGAGTAAATGTTACTCAACTGAGCCCTCTCAGACTAAATTCAATCTACACTAGCCTTTTGGTATAATAAACATAAAATTTAGGGCTACCGATTAATCGCACTCAACTCGCACAATTAACATAAAACAATTAATCGCAGTTTTAATCGCATTGTTAAACAATAGAATCCCAACTGAAATGTATTAAATATTTTTGGACGTTCTTCTACATTTTCAAATATATTGACTTCAACTACAACACAGAATACAAAGTGCATAGTGCTCACTTTATATTATTTTTTATCACAGATATTTGCACTATAAAAATGATAAACAAAACAGATAGTATTTTTCAGTTCACCTCATACAAGTACTGTGCTGCAATCTCTTTATCATGAACGTATAACTTACAAATGTAGACATTTTTTGTTACATAACTGCACTCAAAAACACCACAGTGTAAAAATTTAGAGCCTACAAGTCCACTCGGTCCTACTTCTTGTTCAGCCAACCGTTAAGACAAACAAGTTTCTTTACATTTACGGGAGATAATGCTGCCTGCTTCTTATTTACACTGTCACCTGAAATGAGAACAGGGGTTCGCATGGCAATTGCAAGGTAATTACATGCCAGATACTAAAGATTCGTATGTCCCTTCATGCTTCAGCCACCATTCCAGAGGACATCCTTCCATGCTGATGATGCTTGTTAAAAAAAATAACGTGTTAATTAAACCAAGCCTGAATTCCTTTGGAGAGAATTGTATGCCTCCTACTCTGTTTTACCCACATTCTGTCATATATTTCATGTTACGTTTCATCCCAATACCCAGCACTCGACCCAAGGTTTAAGAATCTGAAGTGCCTTCCAAAATCTGAAAGGGACGAGGTGTGGAGCATGCTTTCAGAAGTCTTAAAAGAGCAACAATACGACGCAGAACCTACAGAACCCGAACCACCAAAAAAGAAAATCAATCTTCTGCTGGTGGCATCTGACTCAGATGATGAAAATGAACATGCATTGGTCTGCACTGTTTTGAATCGTTATCGAGCAGAACCTGTCATCAGCATGGACATTTGTCCTCTAGAATGGTGGATGAAGCATGAAGGGACATATGAATCTTTAATATCTTGCAACGGCGGCTACGATAGTGCCATATGAATGCCTGTTTTCACTTTCAGGTGACACTGTAAACAAGAAGCAGGCAGCATTATTGCCCGCAAATGTAAACAAACTTGTTGGTCTGAGCGATTGGCTGAACAAGAAGGAGGACTGAGTGGACTTGGAGGCTTTAAAGATGTATTTTTTTAAAGTTTTGAACGCAGGTATGTTTGTACATAATTCTACATTTGTAAGTTCATCTTTCATGATAAAGAGATTGCACTACAGTACTTGTAAAGGGGGAATTGAAAAATTTTTTCTTTTTTTCTTTTTCTTTCTTTTGTTTTTTTACAGTTCAAATATTTGTAATCAAAAATAATATAAAGTGAGCACTGTACACTTTGTATTCTGTGTTGTATATTAATTGCACCACTAATCACAATTAATTTTTTTAATCGCTTGATATCCCTAATAAAATTGTATTACAGATCATCATCATATGATCCATGTCTTCTAATCTGAAAATGACTATCTCAGCTTCACCTTGATACTTTATGATATCTGTACCAGATAATTAACTGATGCTAATTTAGTTCAGCTTTACCTTTTCAGTTCATGCCAGACTTTCAAACCCTGGCCTTTACTTATGCAAGTACAAATAATTACAGTAACTCCTCACTTAAAGTCATCCCGGTTAGCATTGTTACATTGCTGATCAATTAGAAAACATGCTCATTTAAAGTTGTGCAATGTTCCCTTATAACGTTGTTTGGCAGCTGCCTGCTTTGTCCACTGCTTGCAAAAAGAGCAGCCTGTTGGAGCTAGCTGGTGGAGGCTTGGAAACAGGGTTGGCCGGCAGCCCCTCTATCAGCTCCCTGCTCCCCTAAGTTCCCTGTGCAGCAGCCACCTAGCAGGCTATCAATTGCCAGCAGTTCAGTTGTCCCTCCCCTAACTGCTGTGTGCTGCTCCTGCCCTCTGCCTTGGAGCTGCTCCAAAGAGCTTCCTGCTTGCAGGGGGGGGGGGGGGGGGGCGGAGGCTAATGTCAGAGTGTCCCCCTCCCCTCACTCCTGCTCCCCCATCTCCACAGGGGAGGGGACAGGAAAGGGCTCAGAATGTAGGGAGCTTGCTGGCAGCAGCTACTGTATCAACTTGCTGATCTACTTAAAAAGGCAGTGTACCTAGAGTGGGGTAAGCCTACTTAAAGCGGCAATGCACATCTCTCTCACACACACACACACTGTGTCTCTGTCTCTCTCTGCCATGCTGTCTCCCCTCCCTCCATTCCTGCTGCCTTGCTAATGTAGCCTCACACTCTACAACAATGTGTTAACCATTGAGGGCTCAGCCAAGTCCTAGTTCATCATTTAGCCGTTAGGCATTCCCTGGGAAATACCCCCCCCCCCCCGACTTCACCACTTCAACCAAGCTTCACAATCATCATTTCTGTGTACAGTATTGTTTGTTTAAAACTTATACTGTGTGTGCATATGTATCTATATATATATAAAATATAGTTTTTTGTCTGGCGAAAAAAATTTCCCTGGAACCTAACCCCCCGTTTATATTAATTCTTATGGAGAAACTGGATTCGCTTAACATCGTTTCGCCTAAAGTAGCATTTTTCAGCAACATAACTACAATGTTAAGTGAGGAGTTACTGTATGAGCACAATTTAGAACGTGTAGCAAAGATAATTGACAATTTTAAGGTGCCAATCCTGATTAGTGGGTTACAATGCCAAAATGGAGGCCTGGTTAGAGCTACGGTGAAAAGGTGGGACTTATTTCATAGATACCAAAACAAACATCAAGTGACTGTTATCCTATGAAAATGTGTTATTCCATTACTATTATATCTTAAATATACAACAGAATTTCACCTACATCTTATTTTGCTCATTACATTATACTTTGCCAGTCAATGTCCTGTCATATCCACACCAGTTGGGTAAACCCAGACCTTGCCTGTAATTCTAACGTGCACATTAAAGGTCAGTTTTATTTCCATTATTTATTTAAGGCTACCACTCTGAATGCCTTATTCCCACTGGTGAACAATCACTCATGTAAATAATCCCATTGAAGTCAATTAGATAAATTCATGGAGAATAGGTCTATCAATGGTCATTAGCCAGGATGGGAAGGGATGGCGTCCCTAGCCTCTGTTTGCCAGAAGCTGGGAATGATAATTACCTGTTCTGTTCATTCCCTCTGAAGCACCTGGCATTGGCGACTGTCAGAAGATTTGGTTTGACTCAGTATGCTCGTTCTTATGTTCTCATGAGATTAATTGTGTAAGTAAATATTTATCAATAGGATTAAAGGGTTCATAATTTGGCCCTAAGATTGATAAAGACACACTTTCTATGATTTGCAATAGAAACTTTGATTATAGGGAATGCATAAGGGAGTTCAGTTATTTAGTTTCAATTGAACTAAAATCAAGCACACAAATAGGCAGCCTAGATGCAAATATTTTCTTTTAAAAGAATATTTTATAACGCTTTTTCTTCAAAAGTAAAATAATTCTTTGATAGTTTGAACGACCTTCTTAAACAGATTTTATGAAAGGGGGAAATATAATTTACTTCTAACTTTAGAACACCAAGAAAACTAAATAAAACAAATTAACATTAATAAAACAAGAAATGCTAAAAATTAAGGTTGCTCAAACAATATTAACTCATTCATGTTGTTTGTGTGTCATATTAAGCATTCCAATTTTGCTTACTAAATGTAAACCTTAATACATTAAGACAAAGATACTTTGTTATTTATTTATACTATAAAATATACAGAATTTGCAATGTCACCACCTTAATATTGTTAAAGCAATCTTAAAACTGTTGGAATTTCCTGATTTGAGTTAATGCTGTATTAAAAAACAAATTGGGGGGATGAGGAGAGGAGAGGATATGTTTGCATCAGGGAACAACCATTAAAAATGTGTAATACAACAACAGCATGTAAAGAAACATATTTAAAAACTTACCTGAACTGCACAGCCAAGTAAGAGTAAAAGTAGTTTTTTAATTTCTTCAGTGCCTGGTTCTAAAATAAAATAAATTATTGTGGGTGCAAGTAACTGTTCAGATAGGGTTTCAAATCTGATCTTTCTTTATGAAAAGCTCTTTTACTAAATTGCACATTTTATTTATCACCATTATCTTTATACAATTGAGCATTTTGGCTTAGTTCAGAATAGTAACAAAGATGATGAGGGAATGTATCTCAAAGCTTTCAGCTCCTTGTTCCTTTGTCTTTTAAGATAGTAACTTTCAGCACACACACACACTTGATTACTCACAAGTAGTTTCAAAAACAAGAGGAGGTTACTTACTGTAACTGGAGATCCTTTGAGATGTATGGTCCCTATTTGAATCATAGAATATCAAGGTTGGAAGGGACCTCAAGAGGTCATCTAGTCCAACCCCTTGCTCAAAGCAGGACCAATCCCCAATTTTTGCCCCAGATCCTTAAATGGCCCCCTCAAGGATTGAACTCACAACCCTGGGTTTAGCAGGCCAACACTCAAACCACTGAGCTATCCCTCCCCCGACTCCAGACATGACTGCGAATGCGCACCACGTGCCAGAGCTGTTTGTAGTAGTGTCTGTTGATCCACACATGCATAGGCCATACGGTGTGTCCGAGGCTTTAAGAGGCTGTGCAGGTCTACACCACTACAGGTCCCTCTTACCAGCATGCAATGGATCCCGCAGCAGAGGGGATTGAAAGCGGGTATTGGAATCCAAATAGGGACGGACCACACATCTTGAAGAAACCTCAATTACAATAAGTAATCTCCTCTTCTTCTTCGAGTGATAGTCCCTATATGGATTCCAGATGTGGGTGAGCAGCAAGCAGTGTTCAGCCTGGAGATGGATGGAAGGACTCACAAGAAGTTACAGTCTGTAGGACGGCACAGCCGACTGCTGCATCCACCACCGCTGCTGCAGCAATGGCATAGCGAGTGGTAAAGGTGTGGACAGAGACCCACGTGTCCGCCTTACAAATGTCCTCCCATGGCATGTCCACTAGGAAGGCAGACGTGGTAGCACATGCCTGTGTGGAGTGGGCCATTGACTCCCGGAGGCAGAGGAACGTGAGAGAGGGTATTCCTCAATGCAATGGGAGATCCATTAAGAGGGGCACTGGGAGAAGAGGGCATGGCCCCGGCAGTGTTCTGTGATGGCAAGGAAGAGGCTGGGTGAGACGCGGGTCCACTGGAGATAAAAGGTCAGTGCCCGGCAGACATTGAGAGAATGCAGCGTTTTCCCTTTGGGGGAGATGTGCAGTTTGGGGTAGAAGATCGGAAGGTGGATGCACTGGCTGAGGTAGAATTGAGAGGCCACCTTGGGGAGAAATTTGGGGTGCAGGCACAGAGAGACTTTGTCTTTGTGGAAGACAGTAAAGGGTGGGTCGGCCATCATGGCCGCTAGCTCGCTCACCTGTCTTGCCGAGGTGATGGCCACCAAGAAGATCATCTTCACAGAGAGGTGGGCGAGAGAGCAAGTTGCGAGAGGTTCGAAGGCAGCTTAGTGAGGGCAGAGAGGACGAGATTCAGGTCCAAAGAATGGGCAGGATTCCACACCGACAGGAAGGCATTGAGTAGGCTACGCAGGAAGAGGGTGGTGGTCAGGTGAGTGAAGACCAAGGAGCTGTCCACGGGGAGGAGGAAGGCACTCAGCATCGCCAGGTGGACGCAGATGGAAGAGGTGGCAAGGCCTGAGAAGGTACTCCAGGAGGATGGGAATGGAGATGGAGTCCAGAGGGTAGTGATGGCGGTGCACCCAGGTGGTGAAGTGTCGCAATTTTGCTTGGTAGACTGCTGTCTGCTGTGTGTGAGGATGTTGTGCATGGGTATCGAATGTGCATTGGTATGGAACATGCTCTGCCTACACATGAACCCCATCCAAATACCAACACATAAGGGGGAGCAGCTTTCAGCTGGAGTGCCACAGGCAACCTTACACCTGTGTGAAGATATCGAGGAGGAGGGGAAGGCAGACCAGGGTGCGAGCAGAGAGGTGGAGGACATCAGTGAAACAATACTGGCAAGGCCAGGAGGGGGCTACCTGAATGACCATCATGCAGTCCTGCCACACCTCGCTCAGGACTTGCGGGAGCAGGGGAATGGGTGGAAAGGCATAGCATAGTTTGGTGGTTCAGTGCAAGAGAAGGACGTCGCCCTGTGATCCTGGCCCGAGGGTTCCTCTGGAACAGAAGAGGGGAAGTTTCTGGTTCGCAGCAGTCACGAAGAGGTGATATGCACAGAAGGACCTGCTGAGTGTGTCCACCAGGGAGTTGCTGGTGCCCAGGAGATGCATGCATGGAGGGTGAACCCATGCGTGAGGCACCAGTTCTAGAGGAGAATGGCCTCTGCACAGAGGGAGAAGGACCAGGCACTGCCTTGCTTGTTGATATACATAACTGCTGTCATGTTGTCAGACAGCAGCTGAATGTGCCGGGATCTAATGAGGGACAGGAACACCCAACAGGAAAGGCGGGCAGCCCGCAATTCCAGAATGTTGATGTACATCCACACCTCTCGCGGAATCCAGTGGCCCTGTGCCATATGGCCCTCCAAATGAGCGTCTCCCCAAGCAAGGGAGGCATCCGTGGTAAGAGTGGTGTGAGCAGTGGGAGGAACGAATAGAGCGCTGACCAAGATTTTGGACGGGTTGGTGCACCATGTGTGGGAAGCCAGGATGGAGGAACTGGGTGGGAAGCAGGACCAGTTTGTTCAAAAGGTCCAATTGCAGCATGCAGATTGACCGGAGCCAGAGTTGTAGGCAGTGGAGATGCAGGCCGCCATGCAGCCCCGGAGGGAAAGGCACTGGTAGATAGTGCATATGCAGTTTGTGGCGTAGCTGCGTGATGAAAAAGGTAAGGGTAGCAAAACAGTCCGTTGGGAGGAAGACTCGGCCCACGAGAAAATACAGACATGCCCTGATAAACGTGAACATACAGGTAGGGACGAGAACTGACTTGTCCTCGCCGATACAGATGCCCAGGCCAGCAAGGAGAGCCCAGAGGGTGTGGATAGTGGAGAGAAGATAGGTGCACGACGGCACAACAAGGAGCCACTCATCCAGGAAACACGGAGTGCCCAAACCAACTCATGTGGGCTGCAGTGACAGCAAAGACCTTTGCAAACACTTGGGGAGCAGTGGTGATACCAAAGGGAAGGACCCAAAACTGGTAATGAGAATGTCCCACCATGAAACGGAGGAACTTCCGATGAGCTAGGTGGATGTCAACATGGAAAGAGGCATCCTTCATATCAAGAGCCGTGAACCAGGCTCGAAGGGGAAGGGATGGGCGAACGAGAGGGAGCGTGACCATGTTCAGCAACTGAAGGTCCAGAAGCACGCGACGGCCATCCCCCTTCTTCAGCATAAGGAAATAGGGGGAATAGAACCCACAGTCACAGTAATGACGAGGAACTCATTCTATGGTGTCCTTCCGGAGGAGGCTGTGGTGGGAAGGATTCCCATGGCCACCAAGGGGTGGACGACGAGGGAAAATGAGAGGAACTCTATCAAGTACCCCGGTGGATGATGTCCAGAACCCATCAATAATCTTGCCCAAATTTTGGGTGAGCCAGGCAAGATGGCCCACAAAAACGATCTGGGTCACTGTGGGAGAGGTAGGAGGAGGTTAGCAGGTCTCAAGGGAAGAGTCAAAATGGCTATTTGGACAGATGGTGTGAGGGAGCCGAGGCAGCAGAAGTGCCAGCGGCGAAATTAGTCAACAGTGTGCCCTTGTTGCCAAGAAGGCTAACGGCATTTTGGGCTGTATAAGTAGGAGCATTGCCAGCAGATGGAGGGACGTGATCATTCCCCTCTATTCAGCATTGGTGAGGCCTCATCTGGAGTACTGTGTCCAGTTTGGAGTCCCACACTACAAGGAGGATGTGGAAAAATTGGAAAACGTCCAGCGGAGGGCAACAAAAACGATTAGGGGACTGGAGCATATGACTTATGAGGAGAAGCTGAGGGAACTGAGATTATTTAGTCTGCAGAAGAGAAGAATGAGGGGGGATTTGATAGCTGCTTTCAACTACCTGAAAGAGGGTTCCAAAGAGGACGGCTCTAGACTGTTCTCAGTGGTAGCTGATGACAGAACAAGGAGTAATGGTCTCAAATTGCAATGGGGGAGGTTTAAGTTGGCTATTAGGAAAAACTTTTTCACTAGGAGGGTGGTGAAGCACTGGAATGGGTTACCTAGGGAGGTGGTGGAATCTCCTTCCTTAGATGTTTTTAAGGTCAGGCTTGACAAAGCCCTGGCTGGGATGATTTAGTTGGGGATTGGTCCCGCTTTGAGCAGGGGGTTGGACTAGATGACCTCCTGAGGTCCCTTCCAACCCTGACAGTCTATGATTCACTGTAATAGCAGTGTCGCTGGATGTGCGGATGACAGTAAGACGGCTCCTGGGGACATTGAAAGTAGGGCTGGTAGGTGGCACGGAAAGGGTCTTTGTTGCCTGCAGGTCGTGGCTGAGGTGTAAATACCAAGCAACCACAAAGTGACACGGGAATCCTTGAAAGAGTGGAGGAATTTGTCTGTCTTGTCACTAAAGAGTTTTTGGTTGTCAAAGGGGAGGTCCTCAGTGGTCTGGATCTCCGTAGGGAAGCTGGAGAATTGGAGCTAGGAATCCTGGTGGAGCATGACACCGGTCACTAGAGTGTGGGACGCAGTGTCAGCGGCTTCGACTGCAGCTTAGAGAGCCACCTTGGCAACCAGCTTGCCCTTGTTCGGCAGCATCTGGAAATCTTGCTGTTTCTCCACCAGGAGAAAAGCCTGGAGCTCTACCAGCTTCAGGTAGGAAAGGAAATTGTATTTTGCCAAAAAGGCCTAGTAAGTGGCAATACAGAACTGGAGGCCCACAGAGGAATAAACTTTGCACCCCAGAAGGTCCAATTTCTTCACCACCCTGCTCCTCCTCTTTCCCCTGAAAGCCTGTTCCCAGCCAAGCCAGAAGCCGGCGCGGGACCAGGGAGCTCAGGCTCCTCCAGCTGCCTGGGGTAGGTGGGCCCGAGAGTAAGCCCTGACCCATGTCTCTGCCCAGGACAGGTGGAGGGCTCCACACAGCTGCCAGTGCATCTCTTATGCCAACCCAGCTCCAGCGGGGGGGGGGCGAGGCTTTGAAGCCAGGCTATGGTAAGAGTGGCCCAGGCAGCTGTGGGGAGACACAGACCTACCACCTGCCCTGGGTGGGGGGTCCAGGGTGAGGGGACACGGTCTGGGGGCTGCTCTCAGGTCCCCCCACTCTGGGCAGATGGAGGGTCCACGGCTCCCCACAGCTGCCTGGGCTCCGGCTGCCAGCCTGGCCAGGAGGCGGGGGCCTTGGGGGGGAAGAGGTGGGGCAGGGGTGGGGCCCATGGCAAAAAGTGGATGGACCAGGCCTGTCCACTTTCAAAAAAGTGGGAGGGCCTTGCTCCGCCCCCTTTTCCGGTGCCTCTGGCGGGGAGGTGGCCTTGAAGTGTTGCTGGCGGGAGCATTCAGTCACTGCATGGATCACAAGTGAATTGGGTGGTGTAAACAGGAAGTCTGTACCCTTAAATCAGATGAAGTAGCGGCATTCAGTGCACTTCGTAGTAGGGACACAGGAGGCTGGGGTGCGCCAGACCAGTTGGGCCAGTTGGAGGATGGCCACGTGGATAGGGAGGACAGTCCGGGAGGGTCCCAGCAGTTGCAGAACATCCAGGAACAGGTTTTGCAAGTCCTGGACCTCCTCCACCAGGAGGTTGAGAGCCACAACCACTCACCAAAGCAGGTCATGGTATTGGCTATGGTCGACTTGAGGGTAGAGGGAAGGAGAAATAAGCGCATCGTATGGGGACAATGAGGCCTTAATGGGAACCGTCAGTGCCAGTGGAATGGGAACCTCCTACAGTTCTTCATAAATGGAGGAGGGTGCAGTATGGTGGCAGCGGCAGCACCCCGCAGTCCTGGTAAGGGTCACAAACAGGCCAATAGGGTCAAGCGTATGTGTCGTTGGGCATCGGTGGCCCTTGGGGATAGCAAAACCACATGTTGGAAGAAGGTCAGTATGTGGGCAGACAGGGTGGCTGTTGTCGAGGATCCAGGCTGTAGGAGCGAGCAGGTGAGAATGAGGAGTCTGGCTCGGAAACCCACTCAGACTCTGAGGAGAAGCGGGGCTTTTGGTACTGGCTATGCTGTTCGTGCGAAGCAAGACAGTGCAGGGCACTGCTCAGGGAAAAGTAGGAGAGGTTCATTTGCCAGAGATTGAAGCCTTAAGGCATCCATGGAACCAGGGGGAGCCAGCATATGTAAATGCAACTCCTGGGTTCCCTATCAGACTAGTAAGGCCCATAAGAGTGGAGTGAGGTGAAAAAGTGAAAGATACCTCCCTGCTGTGTTCAGAAGGGGAAGAAAAAAATGTGCACTTTTCCACTACCTACACTGGTGGCACAGACAGACACTTGGATCTATTCCTGGCTGCTGTCCTCAATCCTCAAATTGTCCAGACAAGAGCAACATATGCACTGCCATCCTATTTACATTTACTACTTGTAAGCATTCTAGCCAAAGTTTTCAAATTTGTGTGTCTAAATCTAGGCACCTTAAGTCTCTATTTACACACTTAAATAAGTGACCTCATTTTGAAATGTGCTAATCAAGCATATTTCACACTACAGTAAATTAAAACTGTGGGTTTACAGACCCACACCTCTGAAAATTAGACCACTTATTTAGGTACCCAAGTTTGATATTTATTGTATGTTCAAAACGTCAACATAAGTCAATGCAATTACAAAAATCACAAAAACAACAACTAGGATCTCCCATAAATTAAAAATATGTATTTTACTGAGGGAGCATTATTTCAGTTAAAAATTGCAGTTGGCAGGATCATGCCTCATTCCTGTGGAATGAACTGAGACTGTCCCACGGCTTTTATATTTAATAATCCTGCCAGGATGACAGTCAATCTGCAAATAATCATACAACAATCCCATTTTATTACATTTTCCCCTTCTATATTAAGACAACATTTTCATGGGTATATTGGGATGCCTTAGCTTTCATACTTTTGTATTTTGAAATGCTAAGCCATCATGTGCAAACATGTCTCCCTACAGTATGTTTAATATAAATGCTGGCTATTATTCCCTTACCCGTATCTTGCAGGGAGAGATTTCAGATTTTCCCTAAAATACCTCACCGAGTGCACGTAATTTTCAATGGATCCAACCCAAGACAGGATTTTAGTGTTCCACCATTAGAAATATGCCATTATATTAAGGAAGTAACAGAAGAACACAATAGTGCCATGCTGGATCATGCCAGTGGTCCATCTAGTCTAATATCCTATCTTCCAACAGCAGTCTGTACTAGATGCTTCAAAGAAAGGTGTATGAAACCCTTGAATACACAGTTATTGAAGAACCTGTCCCCCAGGGAAAGTTTCCTCTTAAAACCTAAAAGTTAGGGACTGGTATGGCCTGAAGCATAAGGATTAATACTCTTTCCAAAACTCTTATTTAATCTTTGAATCCAAATAAGCACCCAGTTCTTTTTTGACATCTGATAAATTCCTAGCATCAGTGATGGAGGCAATAAGTTACACAGGCAGTGTGCATTAGGTGAAAAAATATCAAATTATCAATTCTGATTTTGTCACTTTCAAATTTCATTGAATGTCCCCTTGTTCTTTCATTATGAAATAGGATGAACAGAAGACCCTGATTTACCTTTTCTACATCATCCATTATTTTATATATTTTTATAACGTTCATCTTATTCCTTTTCTCTCAACTTTTCAATCACTGTTCATGAGAATTTTTCCATACCTCTTATTCTCACTGCCTGGCTCTGAAGCACCTCTATTTCTGCTATATAATTTTTGAGAACTGAACACCGGACTCCAAGTGAGGGCATACCACTGATTTATATTATGCATTGTAATTCTTTCCAAATGATTTTCCAGCCTAACATCGTTTTTGCCTTTTTTTTTTTTTTAAAATCACTGCTGCAGATAGAGCAGAGCTCTTCATGGAATTTTCCCAGTGATGGCCAGGCCTTTTACCTGAGCTGATAGTTAAATTAGGACCACGTAAGGTATATGAGTAGCTCAAATTACTCATTGTAACGTACATTTCACACTGTATCTGTGAACATTGAATTTCATCTCCCATCACGTTGCCCATACACTTAACCTAATTAGGTGTGTCTGAAGTTCCTCTCAGTTTTCTCCCATCTTGAGCAAAAAGAAAAGGAGGACTTGTGGCACCTTAGAGACTAACAAATTTATTTGAGCATAAGCTTTCGTGAGCTACAGCACACTTCATCGGATGCATTCAGTGGAAAATACAGTGGGGAGATTTATATACACAGAGAACATTAAACAATGGGTGCTACCATACACACTGTAACGAGAGTGATCAGGTAAGGTGAGCTATTACCAGCAGGAGAGCGAGGGCGGGGACCTTTTGTAGTAATTATCAAGGTGGGCCATTTCCAGCAGTTGACAAGAATGTATGAGGAACAGTGGGGCGGGGGGCGGGGGAATAAACATGGGAAAATAGTTTTACTTTGTGTAATGACACATTCACTCCCAGTCTTTATTCAAGCCTAAGTTAATTGTGTCCAGTTTGCAAATTAATTCCAATTCAGCAGTCTTTCGTTGGAGTCTGTTTTTGAAGTTTTTTTGTTGAAGAATTGCCACTTTTAGGTCTGTAATCGAGTGACCAAAGAGATTGAAGTGTTCTCCGACTGGTTTTTGAATGTTATAATTCTTGATGTCTGATTTGTGTCCGTTTATTGTTTTACGTAGAGACTGTCCAGTTTGGCCAATGTACATGGCAGAGGGGCATTGCTGTCACATGATGGCATATATCACATTAGTAGATATGCAGGTGAACAAGCCTCTGATAGTGTGGCTGATGTGATTAGGCCCTATGATGGTGTCCCCTGAATAGATATGTGAACACAGTTGGCAAAGGGCTTTGTTGCAAGGATAGGTTCCTGGGTTAGTGGTTCTGTTGTGTGGTTGCTGGTGAGTATTCGCTTCAGGTTGGGGGGCTGTCTGTAAGCAAGGACTGGCCTGTCTCCCAAGATCTGTGAGAGTGATGGGTCGTCCTTCAGGATAGGTTGTAGATCCTTGATGATGTGTTGGAGAGGTTTTAGTTGGGGGCTGAAGGTGATGGCTAGTGGCATTCTGTTATTTTCTTTGTTGGGCCTGTCCTGTAGTAGGTAACTTCTGGGTACTCTTCTGGCTCTGTCAATCTGTTTCTTCACTTCAGCAGGTGGGTATTGTAGTTGTAAGAACGCTTGATAGAGATCTTGTAGGTGTTTGTCTCTGTCTGAGGGGTTGGAGCAAATGCGGTTGTATCGTAGAGCTTGGCCGTAGACAATGGATCGTGTGGTGTTCCTCAGACGTTCTTGTCAACTGCTGGAAATGGCCCACCTTAATTATCACTACAAAAGGTTCCCCCCCCCCCCGCTCTTCTGCTGGTAATAGCTCATCTTAAGTGATCACTCTCATTACAGTGTGTATGGTAACACCCATTGTTTCATGTTCTCTGTGTATATAAATCTCCCCACTGTATTTTCCACTGAATGCATCCGATGAAGTGAGCTGTAGCTCACAAAAGCTTATGCTCCAATAAATTGGTTAGTCTCTAAGGTGCCACAAGTCCTCCTAAATAATTTTGTCTCATCTTCAAATTTTGCTACCTCACCGCTCATCCCTTTTCCAGATACTAAATATATTAAAGTACAATGAACCTGGTATTTAACCTTGTGATACCATACTGTTAGCCTTTTCCTATTACAAATATTAACCATTTACTCCTATCTTTGTTTTCTCTCTCTTAATCAGTTTTTGATACATGACAGTACCTGGCCTCTCACATCTGATTTTACTAACATTTTTAAAAAATGAAGGACTCAGTCAAACAAGACAGAAGCAGGTGTTAAATGATCACAGGCAATAAAAGAAAAAACTAATACAAAGAGATGAGGTCTCTGAAGCAGGTAAAAGCAAATCCATGGAATGTTTTGAACTATAACATGCAATAACTGAACAGTCTGTGGTGTTTGAGAATGGCAGGAACATGTTCAGACTTCTTACTACACATGAGAAATGAGGCAGAAGTATTCTATTTATACTAAAACCTAGGGAGCTGAGACCCAGGCTGTATGTGCACACAGCTCCCAGAAGTGAGCCTCCCAGCTGGGTCGACAGATGTGTGCTAACGGGCTTGCGCCAGCGCTCTAAAAATAGCTGCATAGACAACAGTTTGAAGTTGCAGCTGGAACTCGGGTTCTGAAATCCGCCCCACCCCTTGGCTTCAGAGCCTAAGCTACAACTTCAAAGCACTATCTATACAGCTATTTTCAGAATGTTAGTGCAAGCCCCTCTACCTCAAGTCTGTCAGCCATGGCTGAGAGACTTGCTTCCATGGGCTATATGGACATACCCTGAGTGTCCTAGGAGAAGATAGCAGCAACAGTCAAGATTAGAAAAGATAAAGTCACAAATGAGTGGAGGCACAGTACCCAGGAAAATGGGATATGTTACAGACACGGCTATTGAGACAGATTTACAGATATGGGAGGCGAAAGGAAAGCTCAGGGTCAAGGATAATGTCAAGATTCAAAATAGTGGATTTGACAAGAGAGATAACAGATAGGTAGTTTTGTTTGAGATGGTTTCTCTTGCCCAAGAGAAATAATTCCTCCTGTCATGCACTGAAGCATGGCATAGAAAAAATTAAAAAGACAGTTATCGTTTAATATAAATCCCAATGGGAGCATCTCTACCTCGAGGTTTTATTTGTTTAATATTTTGTGGTTTTTATTGTTGACCTTCAGATCTGAGCAGAAGCAATGAAATTCATCATTCTGTAGTCAAGTGTTTGCTAAAATTTTCATCAAGCCCTCTGGCGTGGCTCATTCCTACCTGAGCTACATTTTCAATGAGCTAACTACAAATTTAAAAAAAATAAAATAAAAAATACTTACCAGAAAAAGGATTTTTGCCAATTATTAAGACATTTGGCAAAGACATCATGATCAACTGCTGCAAAGTCTCCTGTGGAAATTGATAAAATTAATATTTTTAATTCATGTGTATTGAACCAAGTCAAACATCAAACGCTAATCAAACTTAAATTGAAGTTAGTGAAATAGGAGTAGCTTCTAAATAATATATATCTTAATTCAAACTCATTCACACATATTCTAGATTTAACTATTTGGGCTTTGTAAAAACCTTAAAGCTTTGCATCAGTTCTACAAAAGCTTTGTTCTCTTTCTGTTGGCTGCAGAACTCTTATAACTGGGCACTGAAGTGTAGTGAAGTCCCAGTATAGTGAAATCCCCTAGTGGCACAGAGCCAGCCTACAGATCCTGAATCAAAGGAAGAATGCAGCAAAAAAAAAAAAAAAGGCTTTTAAATTAGCTGATGTTTACAGTCCTATTAATAGACAATTGATAAATGTATTTATTTACTTTGTACTTTATTTAAGAAAATGAAAATTACAAATATTGGTCATTCCACTTTCTACTAGCTGTTGTTTTGCTTATATGTTTTAACAGAGAGTTATGCAGGTATTAAGTAAATCTAAAACAAAATACACAGGTATTCTTAAAATGCTTAAAACTGTAAGTGAAGCAAACTACCATGAAAGCTCCACTTTCCTTTATTTCCAAGTACATACTTTTGGAGGCTTACCTGGACTTGGATTTGTGACAATTAATGTTTTTAACCGCCACCCATCTGTGTAGCTGCACTGGTATGATTCTGAGTGCAGAGAGGCAAAGTCACTATTTGCACGAGGAGATTTTAGCCTGGGGTAAGACAGTCTACACTAGGGAGCGCTTCAGCAAAACTACAGTGACAGTTATTCACTGAATGCTGTAATTAAGGCAAATCCCCAGTCTAAACAGAACCTAATTCTTTTGAGGCAGAGTGGTTTATTTTCAGTGCCCACATGTTTATACCACAGCAGACGCCACCCCACGTGAAGCTTTGAAATAACATTTTTGTATTTCTCATTATGGCACAGATTCAGCAACATGTACAATACCAATACCCAACACAAAATATAATACAACATACACACAATATACAATACACTCTAGTGCAGTGGTTCTCAAACTTTTTTTTTCCACAGACCATTTGAAAATTGCTGAGGGTCTTGACGAACCACTTAATGATCTTTCCAAATGTTGTTTGTACTGTTAGCTAACTATTATAAAGCATATATAAAAATAACTTAATAATTAATGTTTTTTTGTTCTACAAATAAAAGCACACACCTTATATTTTAATATCAGTAGTCTTAACTTTCTAATGTGATGGATGTGCCCTTTCTCTCCCGCCGCAGCAGCCCCCGAGCTGGGACTGGGAAGGAGAGGGGGTCTCTCCCTCTCTCCCGCACCGCAGCAGCCCCGGAGCTGGGGTTGGGAAGGAGGGAGGTCTCCCCCCAGCCACAGAGCTGAGGCTGGGAAGGAGGGCCATCTCTCCCGGGCAGCCGCAGCCCTGGAGCTGTGGAAAGTCGCCTCTTTCTCTGGCTGCCACAGCCCTGCACATCCCAAATTTTCCCCACCCTCTCTTCTGACCCCACTGCCCCCCTCCGACCTACCCCCTATTCCCCCCAAGGCTGCCACCTCACCTTACATGTGCATCTTCTCCAGGGTCCAGGCACCTAATTAGTGGAGCCACGCCTGCGTGGCTCCACTAATTAGGTGGGTGGCCCTTCATTATCTTGTGTGCAGCCGCCCAGGCGTGCACCTTAGAGGGAACTATCCACGGACCACCTGAATGGAGCTCGCGAACCACAGTTTGAGAACCTGTGCTCTGGTGATTAACTGCATGTAAGAGAGCAAATTTAAGAATCAAAATCAGAAATGCTAATTCACTTGATGCAGCAAGTCTAAAAATGATGTTTCTGAGGATGGGACTTGTTTTACAGGTAAGTACTGTAGGAGACTTTTACAACTGAAAGTAGGATTCCTTGCAAGTATTCTTAGCTATAGCTAAACACTAATGGGTAACACAGCTTTCAACACATGGTATAGGGATGAGCAAATGTATAGCTCAACTGGTTAAGATTAGAGTAAAACTAATTAGACCTGTGTTGCATATGCCTTAAGTGAGTTATACAGTAGACAGCAGAGAAAGCACGGTGTAAACCTCTTCAGTTCCCTCAGTAAAGGACCAACCACTTGATGCAAAGTTCCCACTGATAGTAACAGCTGTTTAAGCTTTTAAAGACCCTGAACAACATGGCCCAGTAAATTTTACAGAAAATATTTAGGTGGTAGTTTTGACCTATTTAAATATCAAAGATTTCTGATGAATAATCATAGAATCATAGAATATCAGGGTTGGAAGGGACCTCTGGAGGTCATCTAGTCCAACCCCCTGCTTAAAGCAGGGCTAATCCCCAACTAAATCATCCCAGACAGGGCTTTGTCAAGCCTGACCTTAAAAACTTCTAAGGAAGGAGATTCCACCACCTCCCTAGGTAACACATTCCAGTGTTTCACCACCCTCCTAGTGAAAAAGTTTTTCCTAATATCCAACCTAAATCTCCCCCACTGCAACTTGAGACCATTACTCCTTGTTCTGTCATCTGCTACCACTGAGAACAGTCTAGAGCCATCCTCTTTGGAACCCCCTTTCAGGTACTTGAAAGCAGCTATCAAATCCCTCCTCATTCTTCTCTTCCGTAGACTAAACATCCCCAGTTCCCTCAGCCTCTCCTCATAACTCATGTGTTCCAGTCCCCTAATCATTTTTGTTGCCCTCCACTGGACTCTTTCCAATTTTTCCACATCCTTCTTATAGTGTGGGGCCCAAAACTGGACACAGTACTCCAGGTGAGGCCTCACCAGTGTCGAATAGAGGGAAACGATCACGTCCCTCGATCTGCTGGCAATGCCCCTACTTATACATCCCAAAATGCCATTGGCCTTCTTGGCAACAACGGCACACTGTTGACTCATATCCAGCTTCTCGTCCACTGTCATCCCTAGGTCCTTTTCTGCAGAACTGCTGCCGAGCCATTCGGTCCCTAGTCTGCAGCGGTGCATGGGATTCTCCCGTCCTAAGTGCAGGGCTCTGCACTTGTCCTTCTTGAACCTCATCAGATTTCTTTTGGCCCAATCCTCCAATTTGTCTAGGGCCCTCTGTATCCTAGCCCTACCCTCCAGCGTATCTACCTCTCCTCCCAGTTTAGTGTCATCTGCAAACTTGCTGAGGGTGCAATCCACACCATCCTCCAGATCATTTATGAAGATATTGAACAAAACCGGCCCCAGGACCAACCCTTGGGGCACTCCACTTGATACCGGCTGCCAACTAGACATGGAGCCATTGATCACTACCCGTTGAGCCCGACAATCTAGCCAACTTTCTATCCACCGTATAGTCCATTCATCCAGCCCATACTTCTTTACCTTGCTGGCAAGAATACTGTAGGAGACCCTATCAAAAGCTTTGCTAAAGTCTAGGAATAACATGTCCACTGCTTTCCCCTCATCCACAGAGCCAGTTATCTCATCATAGAAGGCAATTAGATTAGTCAGGCTTGACTTGCCCTTGGTGAATCCATGCTGACTGTTCCTGATCACTTTCCTCTCCTCTAAGTGCTTCAGAATTGATTCCTTGAGGACCTGCTCCATGATTTTTCCAGGGACTGAGGTGAGGCTGACTGGCCTGTAGTTCCCAGGATCCTCCTCCTTCCTTTTTTTAAAGATGGGCACTACATTAGCCTTGATTTCTGTATCATGATTTCTGTATATCTGCGATCTTGACAAAAAGACTAAATTCAACAATTTCGCTCTTTTCCCATCAAAAAAGGCTAAAAAACTAAAGGAAATGCAGAAGATTTAATGAAATAAAACAAGGACAAAAGATGACAAACATAATGATACATAAAAAGAAAAGGAGTACTTGTGGCACCTTAGAGACTAACCAATTTATTTGAGCGTAAGCTTTCGTGAGCTACTGCTCACTTCATCCGATGAAGTGAGCTGTAGCTCACGAAAGCCTACGCTCAAATAATGATACATGTTACAGCTATTACCTGTTGAAGAGAGACTACCAGGCTAAAAATTATGTATTTTAAAAAACAACATTTCTTTTTTATATCGCTAACACCTTAAATTAGTAAATCAGAAAGCATTTTAAAAATACAGGACTGGATCTTTTGGCCACAGCTGAGGATGTAAGTTTACGTTAGTGCAGACGGATGTAAAGGTGGTGTAATTCTCACCTTTGTACTCTTACAATACTGAGTTGTCTGTAATGCTTGGCTAGACCCCTTAGCATAATTAGAGCAGCATGAAGTGATAAACTAACTACCATTTTTGGAAACGTTACCACCCATTTCCATGACTTTTCTTTCTTGATTATATAGTCAACTAAACATGTTTTAACTAGTCTGCAAATCTGTTGCATAGAGTACTACAAAGTGGCTGTAATACAACTATAAGTAACTACTATACATCAACTCTCTGTACAGTTGTAGGACAAGGGAAATGTGACTCCTTAAAGATCCTTTGATTTTTTTGGCCAAAACTTTTGTTATACTACTACTAAGCTGCTGCTAAAGCGGTCTATTTCTGCCCCTCTAAAATCTGACAGTCTGAATGCCATTCCAAGTCCTACTGAGTAGTGTTCAATGAATCATGGGGGCCTATCCACCTCCACTTTGAACTGCAATCAAAGCTTGACCAGAGGTTGATTCTCTTGCTACTTCTTTCCTACAAATACTCTGAAGTGGTAACAAGAAGAAAGAGCAACAGTAGGAGGAAACACTACCTGTTGTCAAATATGCATATCCTCTTAACCCTCCCCATCCAACACACACACATGCCCCTGGTAACTGAGCAGAAAAGGCCAAATTAAAAAAGTTTGACCATACTATTGTTATAGAAAAGACACTATATTAGAAAACAGCTCCTGGCTTTAAAAAATTAGAAATTAAAATCAACCAAAATAACCCCGGAAAGATATTTTACAGAACTGTTAACTCTTTTAAACTATGTTTAAAATCCCTTTGAACCTTGACATTAAAATCAATTTCCTGATCAAATTATTTTCCTTTATTGTACATACACACTAACTTTGTTATTTCTTACTTGCCGAAGTCATGAGAGATGAATTACTAGCACTAATATTCTTTTAAATATAAACAAAATATAGAGAATATACTTTCATATAATTCCACAGAAAAGACTGTGTATCTATAGAACTGCTCAGCGACTGACAGACAAAACTAAGACAATTTGGAAAGAAATGTTATATGGGATAATTTTCATTCTCTCTCTGGAAGAAGAGGTCTACTGGTTTGGACTATAAAATTATGGAGTATAAAAGTTATAGGACGCATCACAGCATTAATGGTAAGAATGGAATTTAAAATATTTCACCACAAAATTACACATGCACAAAAACAAGGCATCCAATTAAATGTTTGTATTAGACTGCAGATACTATAAGAATTTAAAAAAGAAAGAAAAATACATGTAAGAACCATCTTTTCTTTCAAGAATAGTAAGTGGTCATCACCACCTAAAGCTTGAAACTCATTAAATGTAACCTAAGTTATGCACCATCTTCTGTCTCAAGGACAGATTTAGCATTTTATTATCCAGTTTTGTTGTGGCCTTAAGGTGTTGTTTTGGCCAGAGATATGCATACATAAAAATGTGTTTTCTCACACAACCTATCTGCTTGTGTTGTGTCTTGGGCCATATCTGCTTACTTTATTGACAAAACTGTACTTCTGTTAACACTGCATGGTCAATACAGCTATGGAAGAAACCTGGCTTCTATTGTGCCTTGCTCATCAATAAAATTGTCAGTTAAATTCTAATTTAAGAATCTTTATTAATGGTGATGCAAAAGGCAGAAAAAACATTGATTTCCAGAAGCTCGTTTCGATTTGATATATTATTTATTTTTTTTTAAAATCACCCTTTTACTTGTAAGCTGAGCAAATGTTGTTACACAGAGCTGCGTGAGCAGGTTGCTGGGAGGATCTTCTTTCTTTCTTTTTTATTTTTTTAAAAAAGAGGAGCAAGGGGCTACTAGTTCTGGGACTAGCCTACAGGACAAAACTTGAGAAGCTGGATCAGCACTACAGTGACTCCAATCGTTACTCTCTAGCAGAACCCAGAATGGTAATTGGTAACTGCTCCTGTTCCTCAAAAGCTGTCACCTGTTGAGTGCCTTGAGGATCAATACTCTTTTCTGTTCTCTTCAATATAAGACCACTTGGACAGATAATTAGGCATATTGGCTTTGTTGTCAACTATATGCTGATGACAACTACATTTCATTTCCCACTGATACAATTATAGCTAACATTGTCTACAAGCTAGCTCCTGGACGAAAAAGAGCTGGCTCAAACTCAACTCAGGCAAGACCAAAGTAATGATGGCTGGACAGAGGGAAACTAGTTAGGACACTATCCTCTTCCATTTTTTCCAGTGAAATCAACCTGCTCCCACTAATCAAAGTGATGCAAAGCCTAAGGGTCCTGTGTGACTTATCAATGAACTTGGATGATCACATAGAATCAATAATGAAGTGTCTTTTTCATTTTCTTGCTAGGAAACTCCACCCTTGACACATGGATTAGGACCTGGTCACAGTGGTACATGCATTTTTCACCTCTAGACTTAATTACTGTAATTCACTGTGTCTAAAGTTGAATGTGCAAATAATGCAAAGGCACCAGCTAATGCAAAATACAGCTGCCCCCTTCTTCCACAGTTTAGGCTAAATTCATCATGTCTGTGCTCCAATCCCTGAAATGGATCCCTATACAATTCTGCTGCTAATTTAAATCTTCAAGGCACTTAATGGATCAAGTCCCAGCTACACTGGAAAAATAGGTAATATTTTCAAAAATGCCTGATTAAGAAGCTTAAGCCCCATTTTCAAAAGTGACTTAAGTATTTAGGCGCATAAATATGATTGACTTTCAAGGAGATACAGGCTCCTCCTAAGTGTCTACAGTCAGGTCTACACTACAAATGTACATCGGTATAACTATGTTGCTCAGGGGTGTGAAAAATCCACAACCTTGAGTGACCTAACCCCCAGTTGACATAGCTACCACCTCTCCCAGACAGGAGAAGCTCTCACGTCCGCATACTAGCATCTTCACTAAAGCACTACAGCAGTGCAGTTACACTGGTGCAGCTGAGCCACTGAAACGCTAAACACGTAGATAAGCCCTGAGTTACTTTTGAAAATGGGAATGAGGTGTTTCTGAAAACTTCATATATACATGAACTGCCACGAAAGATATGTTCCTCTGGAACAATGAAGATCCCAAAGCCCAGAACAAAGTATGTGAGAGTTGGAGACAAAGCATTCTTAATTGAGGGGCTCTGGCTAAGAACAAACTTCCAGATATTAGATTAATCTAGTGCCTTCTCCACCTTCCTGTCTCAACGTTTTTCCACTATAGCTAAAACAACATTCACAACATCTGCCACCTTTACTCCCACCCCTCAAAAAAAGCCAAACCCAATTAATCCCAAGCATAAGTATCTAACACCTATTTCAAGGGTCCATTCAAGATGCAGTGGCCCATTAACACACACACCATTCGCCCAAATGGAGGGGTGTTAATGGGCCACGTCATCTTGAATGGTCCCTTGAAATATGTAACTACTTATGATAAACAATCTGTTCCATCTTGCATTTAGCTGTGATACTCCACAGGGCATGTCTACACAACAAAATTAAGTCAACCTAAGTTACATCAATGTACAGCCACCACAATAATTAAATAGCTTTTGCATGTCCACACTATGTTCCTTGTGTCGGAGGTGTGCATCCTCAGTAGCAGCGCTTGTACAGATGTAGAAAGCAGAGCACCGTGGGTAGCTATCCCACTGTGTAACTCACCACCCTGATGCAGGGCATTTGGGAAGGAATTACAAAGCCTCATGGAGACAAACAAGTCACGCAGGGGTGACTAGGAACATGGTTTCAATGTCCCAACATGCAGTTTTCTCCATCCTATATTATCTGCATCCCATAATGATTCGCTCCTTTTTTCCAAAGCCCTGAAAACCCACGCTTCTGACATCTCTGTGAGAAACATGGATCCTGCACTGCTCTTCAGTACTGTGCTAACCGTTACAAACACAGCACACACCTGGTCCTTCAGTATTTTCAGAGCTATCAGAGGAGTTGCGAGGGATATGACAATGCATTGCAGGCTGTCTTGCTGACAGACATAGACAGAAACAATTCCAGGTTGTTGTTGGCATTCACAGAGCAGCTGCAGATGGTGCAGTGCCAATTCTGGGCCCGAGAAACAAGCACTGAGTGGTGGGATCACATCATTATGCAGGTTTGCGATAACGAGTAGTTGCTGCAGAATTTTCGGATGTGCATAACCACATACATGGAACTGCATGCAGCGCTCGCCCCAGGCCTCCAGCGCAGCAACACTAAAATGGAAGCTGCACTCATGGTGGAGAAGCGAGTGGTGATTGCTGTATGGAAGCTGGCCAGGCCAGATTGATTCCCAACTGATCGGTAGCAATTCAGAGCTGCAAAATCCACCATGGGGATTGCTGTGATGCAAGCGGGCAGGGCCACATAAGACTGTGACTCTTGGCAATGATTAGGACATTCTGAATGGTTTTGCACCAATTGGGCTCCTGAACTGGGGTGGGTCAATAGATGGCATGCATATCCCTATTTTGGGCTCAGACTCCCTTGCCATGGAGTACATCAACAGAAAGGGCTACTTTTCTATGGTATTGCAAGTGCTGGTGGATAACCAGAGACATTTTACTGACATCAAGGTGGATGACGTGTGCATCTTAAAAAACACAGGCCTCTTCAGAAAGATGCAAGTAGGGACTCTCTTTCCAGACCACCATTAGGGATGTTGAAATGCCAGCAGTGATCCTGGGAGACCTAGCCTGCCCCTTACTCCCACAGTTCATGGACCCATACACCGGCCACCTCAACAACAGAAAAGAGTGCTTCAACTACAGGCTCAGCAGGTGCAGAATGACTGCTGAATGTGCTTTTGGCCATTTGAAAGGGCACTGGAGCTGTCTACTCACATGATTAGACTTTAGTGAAAAAAATATCTCCACGGTTATAGCTACCTGCTGTGCGTTTCATAATATCTGTGAAGCAAAGGGGGAGAAGTTTCTGCAAGGGTGGAGCACAGAGGTGAAACAGCTGGCTGATGATTTTGAGCAGCCAGATACCAGGACTATAAGAAGAGTTCAACAGGGAGCTATACGGCTCAGGGAGGCTTTGAAAGACCATTTCAATAATGAGCTACAGTAATGCGTGTTGTAGTGTGCTCTGTTTGGCATTGTTTTTTTAGCACCCCAGTATGAATCTTGTAATGAGTGCTCTGTGTTTGGTAATACGACACTTCAAATGAACCTATTGCTATTATCTTTGAATTCTGTCGGTCCCAGCCCCCATATGTTGTGAACTAATAAAGATTAATTAAGTTTTCATAAACAGATTTTTATTCCAAACATAAGCAAACAAACATAACTTTAAATGAGTGAAACTTTATAAATACAGGGAAAATAACCTTTGAAGGGAAAGAACAGTCGTTCTCATTTCAACAGCACATATATTAACCATGTTTCTCAGAGGTCAGTGTATGTGCGGCTGTGATTGTATGTACTCTCCCTTGGGGTGGAGTGGTAGGGGTACTGCAGTGGCCCCGGAACATATGTGGAATGGGGGGGGGGGGGGGAAGGTGTATGGAGGTCCTGGAATGCAGTTACTGATAATGGTGTAATGGGAAGTGAGTACAGGTGACTTGGACCCGAAGATATATAAGAGTCTCCAGCATGTCCATCTGGTGCTTGAGAAACGGTATCGTGTCCTGCTGCACGTCTCTGCCCTTTTGCTGCGTGTTTCTCCTCTCCACACTCTCCCTTTCCATTAGAGAAGGGCTACTAGGATGATCCGAGGAATGGAAAACCTGTCTTATGAAAGGAGAGTCAAGGAGCTTGGCTTGTTTAGCCTAACTAAGAGAAGGTTGAGGGGAGATATGATTGCTCTCCATAAATATATCAGAGGGATAAATACTGGAGAGGGAGCGGAATTATTTAAGCTCAGTACCAATGTGGACACAAGAACGAATGAATATAAACTGGCCACCAGGAAGTTTAGACTTGAAATTAGACGAAGGTTTCTAACCATCAGAGGAGTGAAGTTTTGGAACAGCCTTCCAAGGGAAGCCGTGGGGGCAAAAAATCTATCTGGCTTTAAGATTAAACTCGATAAGTTTATGGAGGAGATGGTATGATGGGATAACATGATTTTGGTAATTAAATATTCATGGTAAATAGGCCCAATGGCCTGTGATGGGATATTAGATGGGGTGGGACCTGAGTTACCCAGGAAAGAATTTTCTGTAGTATCTGGCTGGTGAATCTTGCCCATATGCTCAGGATTTAGCTGATTGCCATAACTGGGGTCAGGAAGGAATTTTCCTCCAGGGCAGATTGGAAGAGGCCCTGGAGGTTTTTCACCTTCCTCTGTACCATGGGGCACAGATCACTTGCTGGAGGATTCTCTGCTCCTTGAAGTCTTTAAACCACAATTTGAGGACTTCAATAGCTCAGACATAGGTGAGAGGTTTTTCACAGGAGTGGTGGGTAAAATTCTGTGGCCTGCGTTGTGCAGGAGGTCAGACTAGATGATCATAATGGTCCCTTCTGACCTAAATATCTATGAAAAAGTAGCCCAGGGAGTTGTAACTGTCACGCAGCTGTTACAGGAGGCACTCTAGACAGCTGCAATCCACAGGGCTCTGGGCTGGAACCCAGAGTAGAGGGCGGGCCCGGGTTCCCCCAAACCTCCCAACTCCTGATTAGACACAGGAGGAGTTGACCTGGACTGTGGGTTCCACCAGAGGGGAAGGTTTCTGGGCTGTTCCCCAACCCACATGGTGGATCAGGAGAGACTGCGGGGGGTGGTTGTTCTATGATTGATAAATATGGGGATTACAGGGTGCTATTTTGAGATAAGTGTGTGTTACACCTGTTTTTTTCTTCAAGTGCTTGCAGTCCATTACACTAGGTGACTTCCAAGTTATTATCAAAGGTGGTGGGGGTCAGAGGCTGAGCGGAAGAGGGACTGCAAGACAGGTTTCCCTACCTTTGCATCGTCTCTTCATCTCTTGACACAGTGGTGAGAGCATAGTAAATGTGGACAGAAGACTACGTTGCTACTCTACAAACGTACAATAGCGATGTGTGCTACAGATGTTACCGAAGCTGCATGAGCTCTGGTAGAGTGTGCTGTCAACTTTTCAGGTAGAGTCCTGCCCATTGCAGCGTAAGACAAAGATACAACTGGTAATCCATTTTGCAAGTGAGTCAAAATCAGGTGACCCTTCCTGTGTTCCATGTAAGAAACTAATAACTGGGTAGAGATCCTGAAAGATTTTGTTCTGTCCAGGTCAAACGCCAAAACTCAGTGCACATCTAGGATGTGCAGCTTTTGTTCACCCTTGTGAGCACAGAATTTTTGGGAAAAAAACAAGAATATAGGTTGATTAAGATGGAAATGGGAAACCACCTTACACAGAAACTTCACATGAAGTCTGTGCTGGACTTTTTCCTTATAAAAAACAGTACTGCAGATCCGTGACAAGTGTCTGCAATTCTCCCACTCTGCTGGTTGAGGTGATGGCTGAATGATGCAGAAATGAACAAGATGCTAAGGACTTCAATGGGGGACTCATAAGAGCAGACAATACTAAATTTAAGTCCCAAGTCAGCACCGGGTCACAAACAAGAGGGAATAATCTATATAATCTTAAATAATCTGGTTATTATAGGATTAATGAACACAGTTGAGGCCAAATGTGTGCAAAGTTGACAGTTTCCAGAAAGCTGCCCAGAAAGACAAACATTCCATTTATTCAGGTAAGTAGCCCTTGTAGAAGGCTTCCTGCTATTAAGTAGAACATCCTGAACCACCACTGAGCAATGTACCTCTTCTACACCTAATCACTGATGAACCACACTGTGAGGTGGAGCATTTGAAGATTTGGATGCAGCACATGCATAGTGGTTCTTGATTACTCACAGAAGCAGAGGCTATCTGGTGGGAACCTATCAGAGCTTGGAATACCACAGTTATCTCAGCCAGCAAACCACTAGGAAAGGTAAGATAAGTACCCACATCTTAGCTCTCGAACAAACTATGAACCCAGAGGCTCCAACTACTCACCACAGAGGGTAAGAAGGAATTGAGCACAAGGAGATGGGAAGAGTGGAGCCTTCCCTACAGATACCGGTAAAGAAAACTCTCCAATGTTCATGCATGAGACGTGCACAAACCTACAATGTAATGGACAAGTGCAAGGACTCAAAGAACTTTATCTTCACTATAATGAGCATTTTTACAGTTGCCAAACATGTCAGTGTCATCAGGCAGGCACACACTTACAATAATCATATATGACACAGCCTAACATTCAATTGATTTCAACATTCGATTGACAGATTATTTAACATGGTAGCCCAAGACTATACAAATGATCCAGGAAAAAAATGTTATGATTAAAATCAATGAACAGTAAAATAATGCCCCACTAAGTCCCCAAACCTGTACTGTTCATTGTATAGATTGCAGGCAGACCCCCATATCATACAGAACCACAATGACTTCACAGTAGGGCTATGTGGGGGCACACAGTCTGCCCACACAATACTATGCCTTCTATCACATTAAAATAAAATAAAATAAAATAGCTAAGCTGTAGCTGTGGAATTAGCTCATCACTGGGTTTCTCAAGTACTTCCTGTTAGGGAAACTCAACCAAATGATAAACAAAAATCAAACAAAAAATTTAAGTAGTTCTGTCAGGGTTCCCTCCCCACTCTGAACTCTAGGGTACAGACATGGGGACCCACATGACAGACCCCCTAAGCTTATTTCCACCAGCTTAGGTTAAAAACTCCCCAAGGCACAAATTCTCCCTTCTACCTTGGATTACGTAACGCTGCCACCACCAAGTGATTTAGACAAACTCAGGGAAAGGACCACTTGGAGTTCCTACTCCCCACTAATATCCCCCCAAACTCCCACACCCCGTTTCCTGGGGAGGCTTGAGAATAAACAAGATGAGCACAGACCAACCTTGGGTTTTTTTAAGGACACTAAAAAAAAAAAACAATCAGATTCTAAAAGAAACAGAACTTTATTAGAAAGAAAAAAGGTAAAAGAAGCACCTCTATAAAATTAGAATGGAAGATAATCTTACAGGGCAATCAGATTCAAAAAACACAGAGAATTTCCATCTGGGCCAAACTTTAAAGTTACAAAAAGAAAACCAGGAATATACCTTCCTCTCAGCACAGAGAAAATCACAAGCCAAAACAAAAATAAGCTAACACATTCTCTTGCTAGTACTTACTAATTCTAATGGAGTTGGTTGCTTGTTTCCTTGATCTGTGTCCAGCAAGCACACAGAACAGACAGACCAAAACCTTTTTCCCCCGCCCCAGATTTGAAAATATCTTGTCCCCTTATTGGTCCTTTTGGTCAGGTGCCAGCCAGGTTACCTGAGCTTCTTAACCCTTTACAAGTAAAAAGATTTTGTGCCTCTGGCCAGGAGGGATTTTATAGTACTGTATACAGAAAGGTTGTTACCCTTCCCTTTATCTTTATGACAAGTTCCTACGACAGTAATAAAAATTTAATGAAAGTCATCGTAAACCGGGGGGCAATTTGCAGACTTTGATTTCATATGTGATATACTTATCCCTTATTTGCACAAAATGTATGTGGATTCAGAGGCTGCTGATTGACATTAAATGATTTAATATGAGAGCAACTCAGAACAGTGAATAATCAGCTATATGCACAGATCAATAATTCACATTTTAGTTGTTTTCAGATCCCCTTCCTACTTTGGAATATAGTCACCAGAACCAGGCATACACTGAACAGTGGTAAATGTTGACTAAAAGACAAATTGAAAAAAATAAACTCATACAGTTGTGGTTTTAATTGCTCACCTTGCTTTTGTCAGACTCATCTCTAAAAATTTATTAAGAACTCGTTCAAAAATCTACATAAAAGGCAGCAAGAGAAAAAATTACTTACCTGATAATAAGATTTTATTTGTCTCACCAAAATAGACAAATTTTGAATCCTAAGTGATGCATCATTGTTGACTTTCTTATTTACTCTCTGGCTGGTGGATTTAGGGTTGCTGCAAGAAAAAAGAAAAAGAAAACTAATTACCAACAAGTATTACACTGACAGATTCATATTTTTGAGATCTTTCTCTAAACAAGTAGACATAGAAAATGACTGACAAATCCAATCATCTGAAACTTCCAGTACAATTACTAATTACTGTGAATACTGGGGCAGAAGCCCCAAGCCCTGGTCCAGTTAATACAGATAGCTGGATAATGGAGGCTCGGATAAATGGGGTTCTACTGTATATCAATTTACAGTACTCTGCTGCTAAAGATTATAAGAGCAGATCCTCAGCTATTATAAATTGTCATAGCTCCACTGAAGTCAATTTACAAGAACGAAGCATCTTGTGTTATCTAAGCTGATAAAATATTCCAACTGGAAAATATTAATAGTGTATTCCTAAGCACACCAATGCTTTTAGCCTTTTTTTGTTCTCCTTTTCTTCCTATGATTGTGGAGGTGTTAACAGGTCACTTCCCTTTGAATGGTCCCATGAAATGTGTTAACTACTTATGCTAAACAATCTGTTCCACTTTGCATTTAGTTTTGACACTGAGTACATTTCCCAAACCTAAAGAGCTCTGTGTAAGCTTAAAGGCTTGTCTCTCTTACCAACAGAAGTTGGTCCAATAAAAGATACTACCTCACTCACCTTGTCTCTATAATATCATGAGACCAATAGGGCTACGGTAAAATTGCATACATCTTGACAGGAGCAGTCACAAGCGTAAATGGGGGGACAAAGAACACTGGCATGTGATGGAGATAAATGAGAGGGTGCAGAATTCTTGGCATGGGGGAGGAAGGAGGGGAAAATGGGGTGGCACAGAGCCTGACACTGGGGGGAAGGGAGGAATGGGGGCCGCACTGATCCCCTGGCATGCTGGATGGGTGGAAATGGGAAGCACACAGTGCCCCTGATATGAAGGTAATGTGGGGCACACAGAGCCCCTGCCATGGGAGGAAGGGAAGAACAGAAGATAATAGTATAAAGCCATCACAGAGAAACACAGAGCCCCTGATATGTGGTGAAAGGAGGACTGGGAAGGGGTGTTTGTGTGTATGGGCAGGTAGGGAGGGGAGTTTCTGCCGGGAGTCCCTGAAATAGAGGGACCATGTGGGGAGGAACTGAGGGATGCAAGGAGCCCTTGGTGTGTGCCATGAGGTTGGTCTACAGAGGCAACAAGGTGTGTGATCCTCTAGTTAGAATTTATAAGAAGCTAAAATATTATATATTTTAATGTCACTGCTGGTAGAATATCTTTGAATTTTACAAGACTGCTATGCCAAAAAACAAAATATTGAAAATTAAGGACCTAATTTTGTAAACACTTAAGTGGGAATACAACTTTGTTCGCATGAGTTCACCATTGATTTCATTGAGTTTACCAAGATTATTCATATGGTTAAAGCTAAGCATGTGCTAAAATTGAATTTTTAATAAAAACTTTTCCTCTCAGTAGGATAAAACTTTTGTCACTTGAAAACCCAACTGCTTCAGGGTCAACAACTACAAGTTTAGACTTTCAATATATTAACAAAGTTGCTATGAACTATATTTATGGTTTGTCTTCACAGTTAACTCAAGTGTTGCCCCCTAATTTCATTCCTATCCACACACAAAAATCCTTAACTCAAATACAGTGGCGCTCAGGGCCGTCCTTAGGATTTATGCAGCCCTACGCAGTATTATTAAACTACTGCCACTATGCCTGCCAGCAGCCCGCACTCACAGCCCAAGGGTGGGGAGGGACAAGGCAGCAAAGGATACCGAGACGCCCGGCCCGCCTCACAGCGGCGGAGAATCATAGTTCCCCCCAGAGACCCCCGTACTCTCTCCCTCACACAGAATGTGCGGTGCTGGCGCATTTGGCTCTGTGAATATGGACCCCGCCTAAGGAGACTGCAGTGCGCGCTAGGCATGCGGGAGCCAACCCACTCTTACCTGCTCTCATGGGCAGTGGGTGAAGCTGCCGCTTGGGGAGGCTAGCTCCCCAGCCCACCTCTTCTGCCTGTGGCCCCACCCATACTCCACTCCTGCTTCGCCCTAGGCTCCGCCCCACTCTGCCCAGGCCCCGCCCTCTCCCCATTGTTTCCCTCCTCTCTTCCCTCCCCCACCCTGCTCACCCCCTTCCAGCCAAAACCCTGAACCCAAATGAAGCAAATGGAATTTGAAAAAAACACTCTTCTGCAATTTCTTTCTAAATAAAATGAAGCATGTTTCCCACTGCATACCAGATGGTGAAGACTGGACATGCAGAAGGTACCTAATTAAAAGCACTGAATTTGGGAATAAAAAATGTCAGTCACAGGTTGTTTTTTTTATATAACCTGAAGTTTTATTTGCAAAAACTTTGTAGTAAGGGCGAGTCAGCTATCTTGCTGAATACAACATTAAATATTATGGAATACATGAGGCAGTTCTTCTCTGTTTTACATTTTCTTAATCAGTATTTCTAAGATGATTTTATATTTTAAATGAACTCTTAAACCTTCATAAAGTAATCATTCCAGATTACTACATATTTAACTCACTGAAACAAAGCCATTATTTTAAATTAATCAGTCACAGAGGTTTAGTGTGTTCATAACAACGTTCATTGCTTTCAGAAAAAGGGAACACTAATTTACTTTGCGTGATCTCCATAACGATAGACATGTTTATGAAATTTCACCAACTTAAAAAAATATGTTTCCAAATATTTTAGGAATAACAAAGGATTTTATATCTTACTAGGTTCTCATTTTGCGGGAGGGTTCTCTTAAAACTAGTTCATAAGATAGTCAGAAGTAAAGAAAGGGAAACTCTCTGTCCGGCTATCTGGAAGGAAAGGGGTGTTGTCCCTTTAAGGGCTCTCTTCAATGAGGGGGAGAGGGGTGAAGGGAGAAAGGAATGGACAGGAAGACTTTGGAAGCAAGTTTTTTTTTTACTATAGTAATTAAAATTAAAATTAAAATGTGTATTTTAGATAACAGTGGTCTTTTGAAGGATTTAGTTAAACTATATGTCTGAAGATCTGAGCATTTAAGGCTAAAGATGAGTGTGCATCTAAAAATCTATGCAAGGATTTTTTTTTTAGAGATGTGATTTTATAATTTTCACCAACTCACTAATGAAATATTTTTAAAACAAATTTTAAACTAAGGTCCTGTAGACTAACATGTTCTGAGTAAATATTACAATAATGCACAACTGTTTTTGTCAGAAATTCAGAAACCTTATATTCCTGGAGGTTGGGAAATGCCTGTTAAATGGCTTCATTACCACTTGAGTGGCGATTTAACAGTTTCAATGTTGTGCTAATAGGTCTGGCAGGCTGGAAAGCTTTTTCACTTTTAGGTTACTAGATACCCTCCACAGTTAAGAATCACCAGGCTGCAGCAGCCAGCTGTGGGAGCCTGCAGGAAGGGTCAGGAAGTTTTTGGAAAGTGTAGGGGTCAATTTCCTGGTGCAAGTGCTGGAGGAACCAACCAGGGGCAGAGCTCTTCTTGACCTGCTGCTCACAAACGGAAGAATTAGTAGGGGAAGCAAAAGTGGATGGGAACGTGGGAGGCAGTGACCATGAGATGGTCGAGTTCAGGATCCTGACACAAGGAAGAAAGGAGAGCAGCAGAATGCGGACCCTGGACTTCAGAAAAGGAGACTTTGACTCCCTCAGGAAACTGATGGGCAGGATCCCCTGGGAGAATAACATGAAGGGGAAGGAGTCCAGGACAGCAGGTTGTATTTTAAAGAATCCTTATTGAGGTTGCAGGAACAAACCATCCCGATGTGTAGAAAGAATAGTAAATATGGCAGGTGACCAGCTTGGCTTCACAGTGAAATCCGTACTGATCTTAAACACAAAAAAAAAGCTTACAAGAAGTGGAAGATTGGACAAATGACCAGGGAGGAGTATAAAAATATTGCTCAGGCATGCAGGAGTGAAATCAGGAAGGCCAAATCACACTTGGAGTTGCAGCTAGTAAGGGATGTTAAGAGTAACAAGAAGGGTAGTCAGGGAAAGAGTGGGCCCCTTACTGAATGGGGGAGGCAAACTAGTGACAGAGGATGTGGAAAAAGCTAATGTACTCAATGCTTTTTTTGCCTCTGTCTTCACGAACAAGGTCAGCTCCCAGACTACTGCACTGGGTAGCACAGTATGGGGAGGAGGTGACCAGCCCTCTGCGGAGAAAGTGGTGGTTCAGGACTATTTAGAAAAGCTGGACGAGCACAAGTCCATGGGGCCGGATGTGATGCATCCAAGGGTGCTAAAGGGGTTGGCGGATGTGATTGCAGAACCATTGGCCATTATCTTTGAAAATTAATGGCGATCGGGGGAGGTCCTGGATGACTGGAAAAAGGCTACTTTAGTGACCCATCTTTAAAGAAGGAAGAAGGAGGATCTGGTGAACTACAGGCCCCTCAGCCTCACCTCAGTCCCTGGAAAAATCATGGAGCAGGTCCTCAAGGAATCCATTTTGAAGCACTTGGAGGAGAAGAAACTGATCAGGAACAGTCAGCATGGATTCACCAAAAGCAAGGCATGCCTGACTAACCTAATTGCCTTCTATGATGAGATTACTGGCTCTGTGGATGAGGGGAAAGCAATGGACGTGTTATTCCTTGACTTTAGCAAAGCTTTTGATAGGGTCTCCCACAGTATTCTTGCCAGCAAGGTAAAGAAGTATGGGCTGGATGAATAGACTATACGGTGGATAGAAAGCTGGCTAGATCATCAGGCTCAACGGGTAGCGATCAATGGCTCTATGTCTAGTTGGCAGCCAGTATGACAGAACAAGGAGTAATGGTCTCAAGTTGCAGTGGGGGAGGTTTAAGTTGGATATTAGGAAAAAAAATTTCACTAGGAAGGTGGTGAAGCACTGGAATGGGTTACCTAGAGAGGTGGTAGAATCTCCTTCCTTAGAGGTTTTTAAGGTCAGGCTTGACAAAGCCCTTGCTGGGATGATTTAGTTGGGGACTGGTCCTGCTTTGAGCAGGGAGTTGGACTAGATGACCTCCTGACGTCCCTTCCACCCTGAGATTCTATGAGATTCTATGATAAAAGAGGGACAGGAAGAGCCAGGAGGGTGGACACTGAGACCCAGTGGTGCCCCAAATTTTCAGGTGCCCTACACAGCCGCATATGCTGCGAATGCCTAAGGACGGCCCTGGTGGGGCTGTTAGCTTGTGTTGGCTTACCTGTCAGGGAGTAGAGGCTACAGCCTGAGTTAGCACAACTTGTCAGCTACTAACACAATTGCTTTTGCAGTAATCCAATCACTGTGTGATGTTCCAGTATTATTTTGAAGTGTGGCCATTCTCATTCAAACAAGATTACCTCAAGAAGAGTTAACTCGAGTTATCTACATTCACGTTAACTCTGCCGTGAAAAACAGCCTTATACACACACACGTCAAAAATATAAGCCTAAAATTAGGCTCCTAAAGCTTATACTTAGCCATTTCACAGTGACATTTTAAAAAGCATCTAACTGATCAGAAGTACAACTCCAATGGACTTCAAACTGCAAACTTTGGTGTCAGGGTATAGCTTGGATGAAGCATTCCAGCTTCCTGTACATTAAGCTTCCACAAGTCAAGAAAGATAAGTGGTTGTAAATAGAGCACAGGCAATCAATTTTGTATTTTGAGTTTGTGTTCCCTTCACAGTAAGGATGTTAATGAGGCCCTAGATTTATCTTTTTCAGTATAGCTGAGCATTTTAAATATGAAACTTCTTAGTAGAAAATATCTCTATGTAAAATCTGAAATTCTAAGACCAATTAGGAAACAAAAGACACAAGGAAAAATCAACAAATTTATCAATTTAAGACTATAAAATGGGAAGTAAAGAATGAGCAATATATATGAATTTTAAAAAGCAATTTAAATTTTAAAACCAAGTTTAAATCATGTTTTGTAGCCATTTAAGAGCAGAAAAACACTTTCACATCAAAATTGTAATGTTTTTCACTCACTCTGCTATAATGTAAAATCATTATACAACGTGCAGGGCAACACAGAATGAGGCCTACCAACCCACTCAGACTCAGTTATTTTAAGAATCCAATATACATACAATCGTTCTTGCTTAGATTTGTAATATTATGTATCTGGCAAAATTGGCATACAAACAGATTCTTACTGATCATAACTGGAGTATTGTGCTGGTTATTATATTCTGTAAAAATGACTAGGGAGACCATTTTGGATGAGTCATTCACAAGGTGGCTATAGTAATCAGAAAAGTGATTAAGTAGAGACCAATGTATGGGTTAAATCTGAACATGTTTGGCAAATATTAAGATTTGATAACCCCTTAGAGAGCCAAATTCATACAGAGATTTGTGAAACTCGAACGATGGATGCAGGATAAATTCTGCTGATTAACTGATCTGTGCATGTGCATCTAAAGTTTTCTACTTCTGCATTCGTATCTCCAAAATGGAGCTTTGGGCCATTAATATTCACCTTTAATCTTTATTGCTATCTGATTATTTCTAGGCTTTTTCATGATCTTTAGCAGAATTTCTGCAGCCATATGTTTTTGCTGTGAGTCTCCTGTTCCTATTATTCCATCAAAGAGTACTACAGCTTCCTGGATCAAAACCTAAAATTGCACTCTTATTTAATGCCATCAGCCAAAACATAATAAAACTGTACAAACTGCAAGAATTTTAAATACTGATATTACAACAGGTCAGACTCTTGAAAGTAGACTTTTGCTCCAAGTTTCTTTAACTTGAAAGTTGGTGTAAAGTCTAAAAGAACACCTGCAAATAATGAACAAACAAAATAATATTTAGCTTTTATATAGCACTTAACATCCTCATAGTGCTCCACAAACCTGAATCTTCACACTTCTAAAACAAAGTATTATTATCCCAATCTTGCAGATGTGAAACGGATTCAGAAAAGTTAGGTACTGAATATTTGCACTAAAGCTGCATAGTCAGTGCCAGAGATGGAATTAGAACCCAGGAGTTCTTAGAACACAAGCTCTTGGTCCCATGCCACATCCACTAATCAATACTATATTACATGCATGCTCTACTCCTGGGAAAATTCTGTATCACTGCGCATGCACAGAATTCATAGCCCCCGCAGATTTTTTTGCTTCCCCGCAGAAAAATTACTTCTGATGGGGAAGCAAAGGGAAGCCACAAGAGCAATCATGCGCCCCTCCCCAGCAGCGCAGGCAGGTCAGTTTGGGTGCCTGGAGCAGCCAGTAGGGATGTAAATCACCACAAGGGCTGGGGGGGGGCTGGGCAATCATGCGTGTGAGAGAGAGACACTCTGTCCCTCTCGCTCACTATTTCACAACACTTGGCGTAGAGGGGCAGGGCTTTGGGGTGTTTCTGAGGAGGTAGGTGTGGTGCAGGCTCTGTCCCCTCAGGCACAGCAGAAGTAGCAGCCTGCCTGCTTAGTGAATTGTTCCCATTGTTCTCAGTGAATTCCCCCCGGAGCATAAAACAGGTGTAAAAATTTTAAGGCTCCTTTACATTGCCCAAGTGGTATAAAGGAGCCTTACTGTAAAGGACAGTATGGCCTTATAAATGCTTATGGTGCTTTAGTGATTAGATCTGGTCTAAATTCTTGGAGTGAAAAAATTTCCTACCAAAGTGTGCTCCATGAACTGTTTGCTACTGACCTTTCTGGAGATGGTCAGTAGCCAATATAAATTGTGAGTTTGAGTCCCCAGCCCTTGCTTGCTCTTCAGTTGCCTATGATGTAACACTGAGCATATGGCTGAATATATTTGTTGACTAGAAGTAAAGGGTCAATACTAGCTACATTACTATTAGACCGAGGGGGTTTGGGGATTTCCTCAAATGCTCTCCACTCCCATTCTCCATCCATTGTACTGTAGTTTAAATAAATGATCAAAATAATTGTAACCAGCATGATTATATTGTGTTATTTTAACAGATAAAATATTCAGAATTTTAAAATATTGTGCACAGAATTTTTAACGTTTTGGTTCAGAATTTCCCCAGGAGTAATGCTCATGTAACTACACAATTGAAACAGGCACTAGTCCAGTACTTACAAGAAACATACCCTGCAACCAGGAAGTGCATACTAATAAAGTTTGAGTTTCTCACTGACCCCACTTGTCCCTTTTCTCTTTAAGACAATACCTAAAAAATTAAATGCAAAAAAAAACCCTATGCTTATATAAAATAAGAACATGAAGTTTAAAAATCATAAATAGTGAAGGAAAAGATGTAGTTCCAAAAGCACCATTAACTCTGTTGTATTGCCCACATATGTATTTTGGGATATAAATACATTATGTTACCTGTTCAAAAAACTTCAATATTTATTATTATTAGTTAAGAACAAATTATACTTGATGCTATACCAGTCACAAATATAGGCCCTACCCAGAGCAGCCAAAAGAAGTAGATTCTAAGTCACCAGTTACCCTTGATTTTACAATTCTTAAAGTAGAGCTCCAACAAGATAAAGAAAGCAAAAATTCTGTTTTCTTTCTTCAGGTTTCTACTGAAACATTTTAAGCTTGTTGTTTGGTTGATACACAGCATTATAATATGTTCATGAAATGTAGTATTATCCTGTGAAACCTGCCAACTTGCTCTATGAAAAACGATGCTTTACACTGTGAAAAAGATTTACCCATGACATCTGTCTTCTGTCATCTGTCTTCTGCTCTTCCAGCCTCCTTTTGATGATCAATGCCTAGTTCTCTCTGTTCCCCCCATTCTCCATCAACAGATTTAATAAGTGTGTCATGAGCTCCCTTTTCTTCCCATCTCTTTGTCTTCAAGGTACCATCGAGCTCTTCTTTCAACTCTTCACACAAATATACATAACTTACTTCCCCAACTCATCTTCCTTAGACTTTGACACATATCTCTCTTTATTCCCCTGACATTAATCCCCACACTTCTTCTAAAGACACGTATTTCCAAATCTACAATTCATCTGAATTATCTTGCCCAGTCACCACATCATTCACTTTGAATCTGTTCTTTTATTAAACTGTTCATTTTGATTTCTCCGAATCCCATCGCAACACTTGTTACTCTTTCAACATTGAACACCCTCACCCATCCAATCACTCAATTCTTTTTGTGATCTTCAACCGATTAGACACTGCTGATCTTAGCTACCTCCTTCCCTTCTTGTTCTTGAGGCTTTTGTCAATACTATGGTCTTTATATTTTACCCTAAACTTACTAGCCCACTCCTTTCCTCCTTGCTCACACTGCTGTGACTGCATCTTTAATCTACAACTTTGCCTCTCCTGCTGCTCAATGAAATCCAGTTACTATACACAGGGCCATCCCTACCCATAGGCAAAGTACACAGCTGTGTAGGGCACCAGGAAATTTGGGGCACCAAATTTCCTGGTGCCCTGTGCAGCTCGGTGCTGCTCCAGCCCCTGCCATGCCCCTTCCTCATGGCCCCCGCCCCTGCTCTGACCCAGCCCCGCCTTCTCCCATCCCTGCTCCACCCCAGCCCCACCTCTCCCCTGCCCTTATCAGCCCCAGGCCCGCCCCCCCTCCCCTGAGGACTGCAGCAGGGCCGGGCCTGCACTCACCTGCACCAGGAGTTGTAGGGACCCGGCCCTAGTGGTGCCGCCGGTGAGTACTCGGGGGCGGTTCCCCCCTGGCCCCCAAGACAGCCCTGCCCCCCTATGCGGAGGCCTGGGGCCCCACACACACACACCCGGGGAGGGGCTGCATAGGGCCCCAGAATAGCTAGGGACAGCCCTCGCTATACACACATCTTCCTCTTTAAATCTACTCTCTTTTCTCAACTTTACTTTCCTCTCTTCCAAGATTCTCCTACCTCATTTACTTGTCATACTGCCAATTCCTGAGTGAACTCTCCTACGTTCAACTCTCCATGATCCTTTTACACCCACCCATTCACCACATCTTGTTTTGCTCAGGATCTTGACATTTCAATAAAAAAAAAAAAACACCAAGTTTTCACTATGTAACACCTTTTCTCCCTGTCTTTTTTTATACCTTCTTCCCTCTCAGGCAGGTCTTCTGATTGCTCTCACACAGTCTCTGTCACTCTGCTTTACACCATATACTTGGAACAGCGTTCTTTCTACTTCTCTGGCATATGATATCTGTGTACTCAGGGTGGATAAAAATCAATGATTTCTTTAAAAAAATTTAAAAATTTGATTTTTTTTGTTTAAATCGGTTTTTGATAAAATGCTTTTTGAGGAAAAAACCGATCTAAAGATAGTTTTAATTAAGATACATTATAGCTCAAAGAGATCTCATAATGAAATAGGGATTATACATTCTCATTCTACAGTATGAGACAATATATTCATGTAATGTTTAAGAAAAGTTTTATAAATGAGTTCCAACAGTTCATGGATTAAGGACCCAATCTTATGAGGTTCCAGGGGATTCTGTACAGAATATTTAGGTTAATCTTTCTATTTACTCAGATACCATCAGAGAGGCTTAGTTTTGCAGTTCTCAAACTGTGGATTTGTGTCTCCAGAGATAACATGCTTGTTAACAGCAAAAATGTTTGTAAATAAATAAAATAAATAAATAAATACTATATAGAGGTGAGAAATAACAGACCTCAACCCTATTGTCCCTCTGCAGATTTGTACACACAAAATCAACCCCTTACCTCTCTCTAAAAGTAAAAAAAGGTTCAAAAAGTACAATAATGAGAAGATTGTTGGGGGCTGAATAGATCTGGACAAGGAGAAGTCGTCTGGAGATAAATGTGAGAAGGGAGGGACAGGCAATAGAAACAAAAGTGAAACTGTTTGAGCAGCATATTCCAGAAGTCTTGAGGTCTTTCTGAGTGTAGCCTTCATTGATTTGAGATCTACCAATACCATTCTCTCACTAGAAGGGAAAACCTATCATGGCAGCAGGACATAAAAGAGACCCAGTTTGGGAATATTTTAATGAAGTTCCTCTGCCTGTGGGTAAGACAGGCAGGTACGCAAAATGCAAACAGTGCAACAAAGAAATGCAAGGCCTAGTTGCCTGAATGAAACAACATCATGAAAAGTGTTCCTTCTCAGGAGGAAGTTGCACTGAAGATTATGAAAGGAACATGTCTGAACATGCAGGATCTTCAGGTTGGTAAACTTTTTTATTTCATGCTACTTTCTTAAGGACTGCCTGTCTTCCCTCTGGACTATTCTTGAATTCTCATGTTTGAGCAAAAAATATAGTTGTTAGTTACTCTCTGGTACTATCATTTTAGATGCAGTTGTGATAAAAAATAAATGTGATAAAAATAGCTGAAATAGGCAGATCTTCCTTTTACAATTTCACCTTTAAAGTAGTACTGAGTGTCAGTGGATGCAATGAGTAATACTAAATGAGCAGTATGGTAATAATAATTAAATAACTGCATTGAATTATTTTGTTTAGGAGAATCAATCCTCAACATACAGGATTCTGAAGACTCTCCACTTTCAAGATCACCATCATTTTCTATAGTTTCAGAGTTATCTGCCAATGATAATGTTTCAGTCACATCATGTATGTCACATAGCCACAGTATATCACCTGTAGCGAAAAGAAAAAAAAAATCTCCGTCATCCAGAAACAACCATAAATAAGTTTGTGATAAGAACCAGCAGATTACAAAAAGAGGTAATTAATGAAAAAATTGCCCGGTTTGTTTATGCAACAAACTCTCCTTGCCGTATGACTGAGGACCCACACTTCATTAACATGGTTCAGTCATTATGACCAGGATACAGTCCACCCAACAGAGCATATGTCGCAGGTAAACTGCTGGATAAAGTGTATGAAAGAGAAATTGAGCAGTGTGCAAAAGATCTAGAGGGTAGAATTGTTAACCTGAGTCTTGATGGGTGGAGCAATGTACACAATGATCCTCTTGTATGTGCTTGTGTGACAACAGAAGGGAATGTCTTCCTTACAGAAACAATTGATACATCAGGAAACGCACACACAGCAGAATACTTACAAGAAGTAGCAGTAAAAGCTATAACAAACTGTGGGGAAAAAAATTCAAATGTCTAGTATTCAGCTTGGTCACAGACAATGCTGCAAATGTATCCAAGACAAGAAGAAATGATTTAGAAGAGAGTGAAGGGAGTCCCAAGCTAATAACATATGGTTGCAGTGCTAATTTGATGCACCTCCTAGCCAAAGACTTCAATGTTCCAGAAATAAAAGCTAATGTTGTTGAAATTGCAAAATACTTCCCTAACAACCACTTTGCAGCAGCTGCATTGCAAAAAGTGGAAGGAACCAAGCTAAGTTCCCCACAAGCCATGTGATGGAACTCAGTAGTGGACTGTTTTGAGCACTATATCAAGAACTGGCTTAATCTGATGACAGTTTGTGAAAAAAATCGTAAAAAAATAGATGGCACCTTCATAGCCAAAGTTCTCAACACTGGGCTTAAGAGAAATGTTGAACACATGCTGAGTACCCTGAAGCCTATTTCTGTAGCCTTGAACAAAATGCAGGGAAATAGGTGTTTTATTGCTGACGCTGTTGAAATTTGGAAGGAACTGAGTGAGATCTTAAAAAGAGAAATATGCAATGACAGAGTTAAATTACAAGCATTAAAAAAAAGAATGGGACAAGCACTATCTCCCGCTCATTTTCTTGCAAATATTCTCAATACTCGGAACCAGATTCAAACTTTAACTGCTGAAGAAGAAGAGTTGGCTATGACATGGACATCCAGCAATCATCCCTCCATAATGCCAACTACAATAAACTTCAGAGCTAAGGGTGAACCATTCAAGAAATATGTTTCCTGATGATGTTTTAAAGAAAGTCACACAACTGAACTGGTGGAAGGCACGTAAGCACTTGGATTCAGAGACTGTTGTAGTGATAATCTCACTTTTAAGAGCAATAAGCTTCTTCTGCTGGTGTAGAAAGAATATTTTCTTCCTTTGGACTAATTCATTCCAAATTGAGAAATCATTTGGGAACTGAAAAAGTAGGAAAGCTTGTTTTTCTTTTCTAGATTATGAACAAACAGGAAAATGACGGTGAAGACGACTGAGCTAGCTGCAGAAGCCAATCTTTTAAATTTCTCATGTTGACCTGGCTGACATAATCGATTTAATTTTTGTTTTTTTAAAAAAAACACAATTTTAACAAAAACAAACCTGATTTTAAAAAACTTGAATGTTTAACTAAATTCAAAAATTCATACAATGTTTTAACAAAACAAGCATATGTTTGCTGTTGAAGAAAAAAATCCATAATACATAATGCTGTTTTAGTTAACTAAAACAATTTAAATGTCTGTCTGGTGATGTTCTCTTCCTAATACAGCATGGCAAGAAAATCCTCCAAATATTAATGATTAACCTGTTGAACTGGAGATAGCTCACCTCCCAATGACTTCATAAATATCTGCTTCAATTACCTTTGGTAAATGAAATAACCAATCAATCATTCATTTTCTGATATGTAAAACATCTGATATGTAAAACTTGCTGAAAAGTTTTCAAAATAAATCACTTTAAAAATGTATTGTGTACACCTTCTAAAAATGAAACCTACATCTATCTCTGAGTTGTGAAGAATATGTATTAAGGTTATACCAAACAACAAGAATTCAGTTTTATGTAGAAATCCATGATTAAATCGAGTCTTGCTGACTAGTGATTTAAATCATGATTTAAATAAATCTGATTTAAATCAAATCCACCCACTCTGTACTTCCTTCATATTCCTCCTTAAAACCTACTTCTTATAGAAGTTCTTCCTAATGCATCTTGTTCTCACCCATAATTTCTCCACAGCCTTCCATCCCTGAAATGTTGCACAATGCCTTGTCTATCTCAAATTGTAAGTTTTAAAATGTAAACCTTTCATCAAACACTGAGATGGCCTGGATGAATCAAGCCTCCCACCACCCAAAATACATCTGCTGATTGAGATTTTGGGGGTGCTGTGGTGGAGGAAAAAAAACACTCCTTTTCTTGCACCGTGCAACAATATAAGAAATAAACAAACAAAAAAAACACTACTTTTGATGCAGTCAAACATGGGACTTGCACTCCAACCATTGTTCCTTGTCCCTAATCTGTCACCAGTCATCTGTAAACCAGGATGACTGGTAAGCATAAAGCTGGGGAAGATGACGCTTGGGGCCACACTACTGATACCTGAGGATGAAAGACTCAATAACTTTGTAGGGCTATAAAAAAGTGGTCTATTGAGAAAACAATGTACTCAGAGTCATCTGGAAATGCTCAGGTTCCATTAATCTCTGAGAATGCACCATCAAAACAGGTTCCTTGCCCTCACAGGAGAAATTGGACCTCAAATTGCAGGAACTAGTGATCAGTCCATAATAAGAACATGAGAACGGCCATACTGGGTCAGACCAAAGGTCCATCTAGCCCAGTATCCTCTCTTCTGAAAGTGGCCAATGCCAGGTGCCCCAGAGGGAATTAACAGAACAGGTAATCATCAAGTGATCCATTCCCTTTCGCCCACTCCCAGCTTCTGGCAAACAGAGGCTAGGGACACCATCCCTGCCCATCCTCGCTAATACTCATTGATGGACCTATCCACCATGAATTTATCTAGTTCTTTTTTGAACCCTGTTATAGTCTTGGCCTTCACAACATCCTCTGGCAAGGGGTTCCACAGGTTGACTGTGTGTTGTGTGAAAAAATACTTCCTTTTGTTTGTTTTAAACCTGCTGCCTTTTTAAAAATTGGTATCACATTAGCTATCCTCCAATCATTTGGTACAGAAGCTGATTTAAATGATAGGTTACAAACTACAGTTAGTAGTTCTGCAATTTCACATTTGAGTTCCTTCAGAACTCTTGGATGAATACCATCTGGTCCTGGTGACTTATTACAGTTTAGTTTATCAATTTGTTCCAAAAACCTCCTCTAATGATATCTCAATCTGGGACAGTTCCTCAGATCTGTCACCTAAAACGAATGGCTTCGATTTGGGAATCTCCCTAACATCCTCAGCCGTGAAGACTGATGCAAATAATTCATTTAGTTTTTCCGCAATGACCTTATCATCCCTGAGTGCTCTTTTAGCATCTCTATCATCCAGTGGCACCACTAGTTCTTGAGCAGGCTTCCTGCTTCCGATGTACTTTAAAAAAGTTTGCTATTACTTTTTGAGTCTTTGGCTAGATGTTCTTCAAATTCCTTTCTGGCCTTCCTAATTATATTTTTACACTTCATTTGCTAGAGTTTATGTTCCTTTCTATTTTCCTCACTAGGATTTAACTTCCACTTTTTGAAGGATGCCTTTTCGTCTCCCACTGCTTCTTTTATGTTGTTGTTTAGCCCCAGTGGCACTTTTTTGGTTCTCTTACTATGTTTTTTAATTTGGGGTATACATTTAAGTTGAGCCTCTGTTATGTCGTCTTTAAAAAATTTCCATTCAGCTTGCAGGGATTTCACTTTTTGCGCTGTATCTTTTAATTTCTAACTAACTTCCTCACTTTTGTGTAGTTTCCTTTTCTGAAATTAAATGCTACAGTGTTGGTTGCTGTGGTGTTTTCCCTGCCACAGGGATGTTAAATTTAATTATATTATGGTCACTATTGTCAAGTGGCCCAGCTATATTCACCACTTGGACCAGATCCTGTGCTTCACTTAGAACTAAAACAAGAATTGCCTGTCCTCTAATGGGTTCCAGAACTAGCTGCTCCAAGAAGCAGTCATTTAAGGTGTCAAGAAACTTGATCTCTGCATCCTGTCCTGAGGTGGCATGTACCCAGTCAATATGGGGATAGCTGAAATCTCCCATTATTATTGAGGGTTTTTTATATTTTTATAGCCTCTCTGATCTCCCTGAGCATTTCATAGTCACTATCACCATCCTGGTCAGGTGGTCGGTAATATATTCCTACTGCTATAGTCTTACTATTAGAGCATGGAACTACTATCCATAGAGATTCTATGGTACAGTTTGGATCATTTAAGATATTTACTTCATTTTATTCTACACTTTCTTTCACCCTTTCATTCTCTAATCCCAGTAAAAATTAAAAAAGATTGTGAATTAATCCATCTATCAGATGCCTTTGATATCATTGATCATGTGGTGTCGATAATTCATCAAATGCCCTCGCAGGAATCAACAGAGTTCTTCTTTGGTGGCACTACTCCTTTCTTTCAGAGAGAATCCAGAATATAATACTGGATAATTCTTTTTCAGCCCAACAGGCACCTACCAAGGGTGATGGAGAATTCCACTTATCTCTTCTATTTGATGTGTACATCGGGCCTTTAGGACAGTTATGAAAAAATATAGACTGAAGAGTTTTCAATAGGATTATAACACCTGGTTCTATATCTCCATTTCATTCAGCCCTAACCACATGGTTTTATCTCTCCTAGTAAATGTGATCTTAGGGCAAGGATGAGAGCAAGCTCATTGAAGCTCAATCAAAATAAGAGCAAGATTTAGATGGCAGGTTAGAGGAAGGAAAAAACGTTTACTCACCTTCTCGTAACTGTTGTTCTTGGAGATGTGTTGCTCATATCCATTCCAATTAGGTGTGTGCGTAACGCGTGCACAGTCGTCGGCAAGTTTTTCCCCTAGAAGCACCCGTCAGGTCAGCTATGGAGCTCCCTGGAGTGGCGCCTTCATGACTCTCAACCTAACCCTGCCAACTCCTCAGTTCCTTCTTGCCAGTTACTCTGACAGAGGGGAAGGCGGGCGGGTTTGGAATGGATAGGAGCAAAGCATCTCAAAGAACAGTTACGAGGAGGTGAGTAACCGTTTTTTCTTCTTCAAGTGATTGCTCATATCGATTCCAATTAGGTGACTCCCAGGCTTTACCTAGGTGGTGGGGTCGGAGTTATGGAATCGCTGATAAGGAGCACCGCTCTGCCGAAAGCTGCATCATTCCTGGCATACTGGACGATGGCGAAATGAGAGGTGAACGTATGTAGGACCAAGTTGCTGCCCTGCAGATTTCTTGTATCAGGACCTGGGTCAGGAATGCCACTGATGAGGTCTCGGACCTTGTGGGGTGTGCTATAAGAGCCGTGGCTGGTATTTTGGCCAGCTCATAGCACATGCGGATGCATGATGTGATCCAGGAGGATATTCTTTGAGATGAGACTGGGAGTCCTTACATCCGGTTTGCCACTGCTATGAACAAATGATTCGACTTCCTGAATGGCTTAATGCGCTCGATGTAGGATGCTAGTGCTCGAGGGAGTGAAGCCTCTGCTCACGGCTACTATCATGAGGCTTAGGGTAAAAAACAGGCAGGAAAATATCCTGACTAGTGAGGAAGTATGACACCGCCTTAGGAAGAAAGGCCGAGTGAGGTCTGAGTTGCACCTTATCCCTGTGGAAACCGTATAAGGTGGGTCTAAGGTAAGGGCCTTTAACTAAGACACCCTCCTTGCAGATGTAATGGCGACCAGAAAGGCTACCTTCCATGACAGCTATAGTCACCAGCCATTCGAATGGGGGCCCCATTAGCCTGGAGAGGACCAGGTTAAGGTCCCACGCACGGACAGGCTGTCTGATCTGCGGATGTAGGCGTTCCAGACCCTTGAGGAAGCGACCAACCATCGGGTTGGCGAAGACGGAGCGACCACATGCTCCCGGGTGGAAGTCCAAGATAGCAGCGAGGTGTACCTTTATGGAGGACTCTGCCAGGCCTTGCTGTTTCAGGTGCAGAAGGTACTCTAAGATGAGAGGTACAGGTGCCTGGAGAAGGGATGTATGACGTTGGTCACACCAACAAGTAAATCTCTTCCACTTTGCCAGATATGTGGCTCTAGTGGAGGGCTTCCTGCTACTGATGAGGACCTCTCTTACTTGTTCTGAGCACAGAAGCTCTATGGGATTCAGCCATGAAGCTTCCAAGCCATGAGGTGGAGGAACTGCAGGTCAGGGTGATGAAGGCGACCATGGTCCTGAGTGATTAGGTCGGGGAGGAAAGGCAACGTGACCAGGGTGTCTACTGACAGTTCTAGGAGCGTGGTGTGCCAATATTGTCCAGGCAATGCTTTATTCTGTCCAGAATTATTTCTGCCCCGTCCCTGCAGACCTTGAGTAAGACCTTGTGCATGAGAGGGAATGGGGGAAAGGTGTAGACCAGGGTAGAATCATAGATTAGGGTTGGAAGAGACCTCAGGAGGTCATCTAGTCCAAACCCCTGCTCAAGGCAGGACCAATCCCCAACTAAACCATCACAGCCAGGCCTTTGTCAAGCCAGGCCTTAAAAATATCTAAGGATGGAGATTCCACCACCTCCCTAGGTAACCTATCCCAGTGCTTCACCAGCCTCCTACTGAAATAGGGTTTCCTAATATCTAACCTAGACCTCCCCCACTGCAACTTGAGACCATTGCTCCTTGTTTTGTCATCTGCCACCACTGAGAACAGCCGAGCTCCATCCTCTTTGGAACCCCCGTTCCAGGTACTTGAAGGCTGGTATCAAATCCCGCCTCATTCTTCTCTTCTGCAGACTAAACAAGCCCAGTTCCCTCAGCCTCTCCTCATAAGTCATGTGCCCCAGACCACTGATCATTTTCGTTGCCCTCTGCTGGACTCTCTCCAATTTGCCCACATCCTTTTTCTGTAGTGGGGGTCACAGGAATGCATCTGTGTTTGATCCTGGGCTGTGTCTCTGGAAGGAGCAGAACATTGGGCACTTCCTGTTGCTCCAGGTGGCAAACAGGCTGACCTGGGGAAACCCCCACTTTTGGAAGATGAGGTTTACGATATCCATCTCGATGGACCACTCGTGCGCTTGGAAGGACCTGCTAAGGTGGTCCATCAGTACACTCAGAACTCCTGGTAGAAGGGATGCTTCCAGGTGAATTGAGTGGGCTACACAGAACTCCCACAGCCAGAGAGTTTCCTGACATAGGGGAGAGGAACGGGCTCCACCCTACATGTTGATGTAAAACATGGCAGTGGTGTTGTCCGTTAGAACTACTATGCACTGACCTCGTAGTCGGGCCTGAAAAGTCTGGCATGCTAGTTGCACAGCCCTCAGCTCCTTGATGTTGATATAGAGGGAGAGCTCATACTGTGACGAAAGGCCCTGCGTTTGGAGGTCTCCCAAATGCACCCCCCATCCCAGAGCTGACATGTCCGTTACCAGTGACATGAAAGGATGAGGGCTGTTGAGGGGCACTCCTTCAAACATTGCCTGAGGGTCGAGCCAACACTGAAGGGACTCGTACACCTGCCCCAGCACCGTGACCACTGAATTCAAGCTGTTGCATCCCGGACAGTAGGCCAAAGCAAGTCATGCCTGTAGAGGCCTGAGCCTCAGTCTGGTGTTCTGGGTCACATAACTGTAGGCAGCCCCTTGCTGTAGTGGTTGGGTATTGCCGGAGGCCTTGAATGATGTCCATGATGGCTTGGAAATGGGGTTCTGGCAAACGTGCTCTTGCCTGAACCGAGTCTAACACCGCCCCGATGAATTATATTCTTTGGGTCAGTTCCAAGGTTGATTTCTTCAAGTTGAGGAGACCACCCAGTCACTCAAATGTAGATCTGACTAATCCGATTTGAGACCCCACCTGCCTCCTGGTGCGGTCCCTGCGCAGCCAGTCACTGAGGTAGGGGTATACCTGCACATGCCTCCGATGGAGGAAAGTGGCCACGACCGACATGCACTTGGTGAACACTCAGGGGACTGTTGAGAGGCCGAATGGAAGGACTATGAATTGATAATATTTGTGGCCGACCACGAAGCGTAGGAATCGCTGGTGCGCAGATCGAATCGCTATATGGAAGTACGCGTTTTTCATGTCGAGGGCAGCGTACCAGTCTCCCGAATCCAGGGAGGGAATAATGGTGCCCAGGGAGATCATATGGAACTTCAACTTTGCCATGAACTTGTTGAGTCCTCGGAGATCTGGAATGGGTCTGAGGCCCCCTTTGGCCTTGGGGATAAGGAAGTATCAGGAGTAGAATCTCTTGTCCCAGAGTTCCTGAGGAACCTCCTCCACCGCTCCCAAGGCGAGGAGCACCTGCACCTTCTGGATAAGCAGTTGCTCATAAGAAGAGTCCCTAAAGAGGGACAGGGAAGGGAGGTGGGAGGGAGGGCAGGAGCAGAACTGGAGAGAATATCTCACTTCTGCCATACGGAGGACCCAGCAGTCCGAAGTTATTTGGGACCAAGCACGGTAGAAGTGGCACAGACTATTCAAAAAAGACAGGAAAGGATCCAGAATTGAGGCTGGTGCACCGTCCTTAGGCGCCCCTTCAAAAGGCATGCTTGGAACCAGACCATGGTTTAGTCGGGCACTGGCCTTGCCCGGATGGGGGGTTGGAAGGCTTTCATCTGCCATTCCTGTCCCTCCTCTTATAAAAGTCCTGCCTCGGCCGAGGAAGATAGGAGCACTACTGCTGAGGCGCTTGTCATCCTTGGACTTAGGTGCTGGGTCTTGTTGTCCCTGCCTCTCCGTCTCATTTACTGCAGCCACCAAC